>NC_086320.1:183720170-184088503 GCF_036172605.1 Pelobates fuscus | reverse complement strand
AACTCTCTGTGGCATTTTATATGTAGGTTAGTAAGACAGGTTGCATCTGCTTTCTGTTATTTTGATTTATTTGACTTTGAAAATACATCCTTCAGATGTTTTTATACACATGAAATAAGTTTGATTTATGTTGATTGTAAATCTATTTTTTTTACATTTAATATAAAATGATGCGATCTAAAAATGTACTTACCTCAACCTCATTTGTTTTTTTAATACACATGGGCAAATATGTGTTTTCCTTTATGTTTTGTATAGCATTTGTGTTAAATGTACTTAGAAGGACTTTTATATCATCTAATGCAGTTCATAGCAAACATTAGCATTATACATCAGCAACACATGTGAGTTTCACAATGAAAAAAAAAAAAAACACTGTTTATTCATTAAAGTTGTGGATTAACAAATGAATTGTACGGTTTAGCCCAAACTAGAGGAGCTTAAATAATATCCAAAATATTTGGCTACACTGTCCTAACATTCTAAATGCAATTGTTTATTCCTTACAATTACTGGTTTAATAAATAAACCCCATGAAAAATATTACCATTCATTTTGTCAGAATTAATGAAAAAATGGACAACCCCATAAATCCTAAATATTAACTAAATAAGTAACATGAAAAAAAGTGTGTCTGATAAATATCCTATTATGCTTTTTACATCCAGTCAGGTTTAAATGTAGTAGAGTCAATGCATTGTTAAATACACTTGGTCTGCTGTCACTCGTCAGTATTCAACCATGTTGGAGATCTGAGATGATATGGGCAGTCATTTTGTATGACTAATGAGGTAAAATGATTGCATAATTTGGTGATATATTGGCCCATGATTATAAAACCATTGTACTGGTACAGATGGATTCTATGGAACATAGAGTGATTTGCATAGTGGTTTTATGCCTCAGATGCCCCTTTGAAATTGACATTGCTATCCAAAACCTCCTCAAAGTGTAAATTTGAGGAGGTTTGGATAGCAATGTCCCTTTAATAATAATTTTGATTTAATATAGAGCAGATATATAATATGCATTGGGAGTACATCAAAGCATTATCACTTTAATTGTTCAGTTTTGACACTATATTTTATCAATAGGTTATCACATTCATTTTGCAATGTTTAACATTGTATTAACTATCCACAGACTTCAGATGGAAGGGGTTTTCAATCACAATTTTTTTCCCACCATATTTGTTTTGGTTGTTGCTTCAAGCCTCAAGCCTCAAAGCTAGTCAGTAACCAACCTCATGCTGATGATTTGCATTAACAATGAACCAGCTGTCCATGAGTGGTTCACTGGCTTTGCATCTGTTCCTAAGTTGTGTTTTAAAGCTGTTGTATACAGCAAACACAGACTCAAAGTGATACCGGAGAAACTGACGGAAGCCAAGCACAGAGAGATGGACACAGGTTTCTTCAGGAAGGAAGAGATCTTTATTCGATTCACCGACCGGGACTCAGAGGGACTAATGTCACCAAAAACAGCTAAAATCTGAGTCCTGACGTACAGTGAAGGCCCCTTATATAGACACATAGCTCCTCCTATAATCAGTTCCACCTACATGTACTCTAACCCAATCAACAGAATAAAGACTAACTTCCTGTTTGACCACTTGGCTTGCCCAGCACAATGGAGGAGGGGAATACTCGTTTATCCTGTATTCCTGCACATGCTCCTTACACCACTGATTGTATCGTTGCCACGTGCAACCAACCGACCGATACATCAGCATATGCATGTGCACATACCACGTGGCAATCTCGGCCTACTAAATTTATTTTTACTGAGATTCCACTACATTCCCCCTTTTGATGCTTCTGATATTTCATAATCCCAGATGCATCACTTAATCAGGGTTTGCTTACACCTCATGTTGCCATAAACCAGACTAGACTTTGCGACTCTCTAGAGATACGAACCCCTCAGCATTCCTCTTCCTGTACGTGTTCTCCTTGATTTAAAGCCTCGTACCTGCAAACAGCCATTATCTGTGCAGTGGCCTTTCTCTCTGCTATATTCTCTATAATGCTCTGCACAGACCTAACTACCAAAGGAATCAGACACAGCAGAAGGAGGCACAGCATCAAGATTAGCATGACTCCACCTACCAGTGCCTTGAGTCCTCCAAGCTGCTCGTACCAATTGCCAAACCAACTACTCGGATTATACCCTTTCCATACTTGAGTAGACACATGTGCTAGTTTAACCATATGGCTAGTAAGCTCAGCTATTGCTTGCCCTTCATCATCTATATGAAGACAACAATTGCTTAGATTAAACTTCCCACATACACCTCCCTCTACTGCCAATAGGTAATCTAAGGCTAATCTATTCTGGTAGACGGCTGTCTTCATCCTAGTGGTATGCTTTGCTAGGAAATTAAGCGCTTGTGATGTTTCATTGGTAATTATCTCAACCATTGCCTGTAATCTTATGATACGGTTAAGCATGTATATTGGGGTTCTGTATCCATAAGTACCATCCTCTGCCCATGTAGCTGGCCCATAATAATCTATAATACGCTGGGTAGGCCACTCATTATCTTCCCAGGTACCTATCTCTAGGGGTCCCCTTTTCTTTATATGAGTTACATCATACACTTTAACTCCCAAAGTCTCTCCTGTTTCAATTGGCAACAAGAAGGATGGTTTGAGCATACCTAACACACATGCCCCTTCCCAGTCCTGTGGTAACTCCGAATAGGCTTTCTTACCACAGATCCAGTACAAATTTGCTGGGGCTTTCCAACTAGATGTAGCAGATAGGTCAAACCACACATCCTTTAAACTGGTATAAATTGCAAACGGATTAGGTGGTTCTGAGACATTTGAAGCTGACCACCAAGTTGTATCTTTTGTATCATCATTATAAGCTTTTTGCCCTAGACAAGTCAATTCTCCTACAGATGTATTAAACATTATTCCTTCCCTTGCTATGCAAACATAACCTATAATGGAGGTCTTTAATCGCCACTCAGATTTACCTCTAACACTCACTTGATAATCAGTTTGAGAAGATATTAACTGTTCAACTGTCTCAGAACCGGAATACATTACCTCCTTTGCTTCCCATGGCCATTGGTCTCCCATATTAGTACCTCCACACACATAGCAGTTGGTTACATTAAGACTACCAGCAATGCTTTCGGCTAGATCTGTAAATAAGTTTTTCGCATTATGGGGGATCTTATTTTCCACACTCATCTCCTCATAGAAGGAATGAAAGACCTGATGGGTCTGGGTTTCCACAGTATCGGTCTCTATTCCTATAAATAATATTGTCCCAGGATCCAAACCTGTTCCATATATCTGGAACCCAAATAAGTTCCCAAACCTATCTATGAATAGTTCTGGGTCATTGATAAGTATATGGACTGGGTTACACTCCCTAGACTTACAATATGGCTTGGTAGGCAACTTAGTGACGATCATATCCTTATCTACTGACTGTCCCCAGGTTGCCCACCCCACACAGGACCAATACGGACAATAATTGTATTCTTTATTTGGGCATTTTGGATCTATATATTTATACTTACTACTGGGCAAATATACTTATCATTAGACCCATACGTTCTTTCCCATTTAAGATCGCCACATACATTCCACGGTTTTCTACCACCTGATATCGCCTGACATGCATCAAATAGCAAAACACCTGGAGAATGTACGGTTTCTAGTATGGTCTTATTTATCAGGGTCCCCTGTGAGTCTCCATTCCGAATAGTCAACCAAATTGTACGGGGTTGATACTCAGGGCTAAAACACTTAGGTTCTCCTGCTCCTAAATGGCATACACTATAATCTATGCCTAAGTATCTACACTTAGATACATGTCCTTTACACTCATACTGGGAATGCCAAACAAGGATCTGGGAAATGCGATTGCCGGTTTTCGTAGTCTTAATGCAAACCTCACAGCCTGGTGTGTCGGTACCTCTACCTTCTTGAATAATTAAAAACACACATAAATACATTATCAAACACATCACTCCTGACATCTTCTTCCTAACTCTTCGACCGTGCAATGGCACCTCAGCTTCCAGGATGTGAGGGCTGCAGGGAATGGAGTCCTTCTTATCCTCACTTTCCTTCACAGAGATCCCTTCAAGACACTCTGGCTATGAAACGTAGGCAGGTGGTCCGGCTTTATTGTGGCCGTCAAAACACCTACTTGTAGATTTTTGTTGATGTTCCCTTGTAACAGAACTCTTCTCAAAAATCACTTTCAATCCAACTGGGTCACTCTCTTCAACCGGATCTTGCAGTGATTCTCAGGATCTGGTGTAGCCTGCCAAGAATCTGCTGCTGCTGGTTTAACCCTGGAGTAATGAATCCACGGAATAACTTCAGCCACCTTTATAGCTGTTGTGGTAGACAAAAGAACAACACAAGGACTTTGGCCCCAACGGTACACTGTTCCACTCCTTTATCCAAACTTGGTCTCCTGGATGATAAGAATGGACAGGTGGATGAATATTCACAGGTAACCTATCTTGTACCCATTTCTGTACCTCCTCCATAGTTTTACCCAACTCTACAACCTGCTGCCGGGTAATTCCTTCTCCCAACTGACTCAAATCTCCCCTTAAGTTACTAAGTACGAGAGGTGGACGCCCATCCATAATTTCAAAAGGTGAGAGACTCATCCTTCTGGTAGGTGTACTACGAATGCGCAACAGAGCTATTGGCAAAAGAAAATTCCACTTGAGTTGGGTTTCTTGACACATTTTTGCCAATTGGCTCTTAATAGTTCTGTTCATCCTTTCCACTTTCCCAGAACTCTGAGGCCTATATGCCATCTGAAGTTTCCACTTAATACCAAGCATATGAGTCAGTTGTTGTAGGCACTGGTGAACAAAGGCTGGACCATTATCTGATCCTATAGAACATGGTAGTCCATATCGGGGTATTATTTCCCGCAACAGAAATCGCACGACTTCTCCTGCTTTCTCTGTACGAGTGGTACATGCTTCTACCCATCCGGAATAGGTGCACACAGCTACTAGTAGGTAATGATGTCCGGATTTAGGCATTACCGTATAGTCTATTTGGAGATCGGACATAGGGAGCCCTCCCATGTACTGGACTCCCGGTGGTTTCACTGGACCTTGCCTTGCGTTGTTTTTGGCACATAACACACATCTTCGTACAATGGCTTGAGTCAAGTTGGACAATCTTGGTATGTAGAAATGCTTCCTAAGAGATTCTTCCATACTATCTCTCCCGGAATGTGTCCCATTGTGATAGTTCTGGACAATTTCTACAGCTAGCGATTTTAAATTTAGTGTTATCGCTCTCACACTCTCTAATACTGATCACTGGAAATTCAACATGGTACGTCATGGCAAAGAACTCTCCGAGGATCTGAAAAAAAGATTTCTTGCTCCACATAAAGATGGTCTAGCTTATAAAAAGATTGCCAAGACCCTGAAACTGAGCTGCAGCACAGTCAACAAGTGGGCACAGTGTGCGTCTGTGTTTCAGTGTGTGTCTTTTTTTAAATATAGTCTCCTCCTTTACAGTGTTGATTTCCTTTATGCATTTAAATGTTTCTATTATACCCCCATCTCATCTTTCCTCCATCTGTACATCTGTGTGTCATGATAAATGTGTGTCAGTGTGTGTGTATCTGTGTATACATGTCAGTGGGTTTGCATCTGTGTGTCAGGGTGCATGTGTGTGTAAGTGGGCATGTATCTGTGTGTCAGGGTTTGCATCTGGATATGTGCCTATGTCAGTGTGTATTTGTGTGTCAGGATATGTGTAAATATGTATAAGTATGTATGAGATTTTCAGTTGAATTTGGGGAAACAACTCGAAGCATTTGTTGTGTAGAGCGTTTTCAATTACTTTTGTTTGTTTTGCTCATTGAAAACAGCTGAAGGTCTGCACATTTTCAATGAGGATTGAATAATTTTGATTAGAATGTATGTATGTATGTGGCAGTGTATGTATGTATGTGCATAAACCCATGCCATAAAAGACAAACACAACATGCAAACACACTTCTGCATTCACACACTCCTGAATTCAAAATTTAAAAATTATATGTAATCATACTCCTTCACCTAAACACAAATACTACATACAAATGTGCATCCACATTTAAAAGCTAACATTACATTCAAAAACACCCCTTCAATCAAACGCAAACATTACATATAAACACATTCCTTTATTAAAACACTAAAATGATATACAAGCACCCCTTCAATCAAACACCAACACTACACACAAACGCACACCTACGTTTAAAAACCAACACCACATACAAACACACACCTGCATTCAAATGAAAACACAAGAACATCACTGCATTCCAATGGCAACAGTACATACAAATACACCCCTGCATGCACACATATACTCTTTATAAAAACATGCTTACATTCAAATGCACAAAAACTGTTCACAAATACAACCCTGCAAGGATGGGCAAATGGTATATGCGCAGCTGGTATAGCATCTTTGGAGTTGTAGGGCAGATGAAGATCCACCTTTTGGCCACTCTTGCACTAGAGGGGGGCCCAAAACACTTTCTTGCACCAGGGCCCTCTTTCCATTAGTTCCGTTACTGAACCAGACCACTTCTTCTCAATTAAGTTTTCTGGGTGCCATGTCGCTGTCATTTTAACCCTGCAACTGAAAACATTACCGTTTTGGAACAACAATATTTTCATTGCATTGATAACATGCCTCTAGTGCAGGGATAGGCAACCTTTGGCACTCCAGATGTTGTGAACTGCATCCCCCATAATGCTCTTACATCCATACTTCTTGAAAAGCATCATGGGAGATGCCGAAGGTTGCCTATGCCTGCTCTAGTGGATGTCACAAAGACTAAGAGGTGCTTCCACAGCTATAACCATGTTATAGCTCAAATTACTTTCACTGCGAGTTGTGATTGGCACAGTGAATGCACACTAACCTCCCCTTCTCTATAAGGAAACATTAAATTGATTGAGATCAACAACATTGTTGAGATCAACCAAATAAGTGGAGTGAGAGAGAGGAGAGCAATGCATCACAGGATGTATGGTAATGAAACATATTATTATTATTATTCTTTTTTTTTCATTTGAAAAATGCATTGAATATAAATTATAGTGAACTTACATTTTAAACTCTTGCAAAGGAGGGGTGGTGGTGGATACTTAGGTAGGTAAAGGAACAATATAGTGCTAGGGATACTTGTTTGTGTTCCCACTGCTACATTGTTCCTTTAAGGTTCTATAAAAGGAGATTGAATCCAGTCTGTGTTTGCAGATAACAAACTATATTAAACTTTTCCAACAATTAAGTGGTTCCCTGCCCTTTAGGAAAAGGGGTCATGACTGCATGCAAGTGAGTTGACAAGGCTATGCTAGTGCTAGCAGTGCAACAATGTTTGAGAATGAGGTGGTGGGTGTGAGGCATTGATTGCATGGAGGACAAAGTGTGCTAGGCCTCCTTCGCGATTACCACTTAGCTCTATTGGGTGTTTCAGATGTGGTCATGGCAAGCTCTAGAGAGGGACTTAAACACTGCTGTATCCTTGCACCTATACTCACCGGATGAATTGTGGCAATTGGAGGATCAGGGAAAGAGTCATGGCTAGGGAGTTTTGACATATTGCACTATCGGTTCCCCCTGCTTTTAATCTCCTTTCATATATGGATACCCAAGCAACTTAAACAACTACACCCCCCAAGTCCACAGAACTTATGTTTTTTTTAGTCCTTGTTTTTATGTATGCAGTTAACTGTAGGGAAGTATTATTAAGTTATTTCAAATAAAGTATGTATATATGCTTGTTATACTTTTTATAAAACATGGTCATAGACCCGCCCACGTGACATCATTTTGGCGCCAAATTCAATTAATTTCACCATTATTTGTTTCCTATATAAACCTAAAGATGTCAGGTTAACTGTCTTATCTGTTTTTATCAACTAGAAAATGCCTTGCAAGGCGAAACGCGTTGCAGATTATTTTATATACTTTTTATACCAATAAAATATTTTGTAATACCTTTTATACCTGGCATCCTGAATTCATCACTCCAAGCGAGAACCAAAGAATCCTAGGTGGGGATTATAACACCAGCACCCTAATCATTGAGCAGTAAGTCTGCTCTCAAAAGTGTGAGTACATCTCCTCTACAAATATTTATTGTGATTTGATACAGTGAGCACTATATTTGCTACTCTTTTTTTTTCCGGTCTGAAATTGCCAACATTGGGAATAGCTGGAAGTTTTATCTGCCACACATATCCTAGATGTGGGGATCATTCCACTTCACACTATATACACCAGAGCAAGATATAGCTCTGGTAAATGTGAGTAATATACTATCCAGCTCTATTATTATATATTTTATTTCATTTTATACTGTGCCATTGGAGTTCCCTTCTTTTATGTCTTGCATGTACCTCTGGAACTACAAGAACAATTCTACCAAGAAAGTCTATTCCAATCAAGCTTGGCCGCTTCTCTTAAAGACTTTTATTTAAATTATTTTTTTCTTTTTTCTTCTTTTTTATAAACACTTTTTATCATTCATTTTTATTGTATTGTATCTGTTTTACAGGATACTCTTTTTATTATTCTGGAATACTCAATTTCCCTTAGGCGCAACCTTATCTCTTTGCATTTCTTTCATTGCATAGTGCTGCCTAATTTGTTGTCTATAACAAATCCCAAATCCTTCTCATGTGTGGTTGCCCCTAATTCACTACCATTTAGGGTGTAAGTTGCTTGTACATTCTTGACCCTGAAGTGCATAACTTTGCATTTTTCTATATTCAATTTCTTATGCCATTTTAGTGCCCAGTCCCCCAATCTATCTAAATCCCTCTGCAGCAAAGCAATATCCTCCTCACATTTTATTACTTTACAAAGTTTTGTGTCATCTGCAAACACTAAAACATGGCTTTCAATGCCTATTTCAAGATCATTTATACAAATGTTAAATAGAAGCGGTCCCAAAACAGAACCCTAAGGGACACCACTTACCACTTTTGTCCAGCTTGAAAATTTACCATTAATGACAACTCGTTGTACTCTATGCTTAAGCCAATGTTCTACCCAAGAACAAAATTATTTATCTAGACCAATTTTAGTTCGAAGACTAACCTATGGAGGAACTATATCAAATGCCTTGGCAAAATCCAAGTAGATCACATCCACTGCAACACCCTGATCTATATTGCTACTTACTGTGGTGAACTATATCACTTTGCATGCTGCTGCAAAAGTGCAGGAAAGCATGGGCAAAAAAATTGGTTAGGTTCGGCCTTCCTAAATTTGACATTTCAGCAATTCGGCACTTCAGCAATTTGGTTCGTTACTTCCAAAATTCGGGGCTTCGGCAATTCGGCACTTTGGCACTTCGGGTAAGTGTAGGGTTATGGGTAGGGGTAGGGATAGGGTTGGGTTAGGGGTAGGGTTAGGAGGAGGGTTAGGGGTAGGGTTAGGAGTAGACACACTGCTGCATAATGGGAAATAAACAGAGGAGTGGATCCTTACACTGCAGTTACAAAACATAATGTTGCCATTTAAATTAGATACTGGAGCTCAAGTTAATGTGATATCAAAGTCTGTGTTTAATCGGTTAAAGCTGAGACCAACACTACAGAAAACAAATATCAAGGTTACAGGATACTCTGGTGCAAACATACCTGTGAAAGTGACATATAAAACTGAAGTACACACTGTATCTTATATAGTGGTTCCAAAAAATGTTCAAGCAATATTAGGTTTATCATCCTTTGAAATACTGAATCTGGTATAAAGAGTACTAGTGCTAAAAACTGGAAATGATCCAAAAAAGGAAGGCTTATTGGAAGAATACAGTGATTTATCTGCCAGGTGAACACACCATCAGGATAGACAAAAAACGGTACCGCCAGTGGTACATCCCTGCAGAAAAGTGCAGTTTGCACTTCCAGACCAACTTAAAGCAGAGCTTGATAGAATGGAAAGCATTGGGGTCATTGCAAAAATAGATGAACCAACTGAATGGGTAAATTCTCTGGTAATAGTAGATGAGAAAAATGGAAAATTACGTATTTGCCTGGATCCTCACGATTTAAATAAAGCAGTAAAAAGAGAACATTTTAAGTTACCTAATTGTGAAGAGATCATGTCGCAATTTGGGAGTGCTAAATATTTCAGCAAATTAGATGCTTCCTTTGGATTTTGGCAATTGACGTTGGATGAAGACAGTTCAAAATTGTGTACGTTTAAATCACCATATGACAGATACAGATTTCTGAGTTTACCATTTGGTATTGCGTCTGCCCCGTAAGTATATCACAAAACTATTCACATGCTATACGAGCACATTGAAGGTGTAGACACATCTGTAACGGCAAGGGTGCATAATTTATTATTACACTATGAAATATTATCCTTTAATGTAATCTGTGTACTAAATGGCACAAATTACAGAGATGCTATTGCTGAGGTCAACAAGGGTTACATCTTTTGAAGCTGGAAACCCCCACAGAGGTCAGATGACAGAAGGGTAGTATGAATGGCATAGGAATGTGAAAAGGATTGTACTATATGGACGGGAAGTAATTAAGGCTCTGCAAGGTGTGAGGTTCTACACTTGCAAAAAGTCTGAATGTCTCTTCATCCATTTGGCATGTACCTTGTAAAGGATAGTTCAATCCTTTGATATGGTAACGGGATTAGTTTCATGAAGATCCTTGTGTTCCAATATCTTATCCAAGTGAAGCATTAATACTTACCCACAGGTTAATAATTAAGCCTCATATTATATTTGGAATGGGACAAGCCCAATCTCTTAATTAAGCCTAAATATGAGTGGCACAACTTAAACCGTGTGGCAGGAGTTGTGATGTCTGTCTTATTGGATCATGGGCGGTGCGTGCAACATGTCTATGGAATGGGAAAACAATAACAAATTCATAGAGGCAATTATTATTTCTGTGGCAAGTACAGTAGAGGAGATAAAACCAAAAGTTTATATTTGGCTTGTTGTTTCTGGAACAAAGGAGGTGGTCACTTAGTATCTCCATAGGTACGCCTTCGCTCCACCCCTGGGTGAGGTGTCATAATCCACAGGGTATATCTCCTGGGATCCTGAAGGGTGGTGGTGTACTTGCTTGGGGCCAAGATCTAATTTTGAGTGAGTCACCATCTTTCCTTGCCAGAGACCCCCTGGACAGAAGTTGTACTTTGAAAAACCTAAGTGAGTAATTAGGACTTCTGTATTTTATCATTTTTGCTTTTATCTGTTGTTGGTGTAAATAATTTGTTTATCATATATTTTGATATGCACTGTGACCATTTTTTTTACTCATAATAAACATTCATTTATTAAGTTCTGCCTTTGTCTGGTTAAGAATCACGTTACCTGAAGAGACTAGTTAGTATTTTTGTAATTCCTTAAATATTGTACTAAGTAATATTTGGTGGGGTTTATTGTTGATTGGCCTGGGGGACCAAGGCACCCCATTTATAAATTGTCTTGGTGGTGGCAGCATTAAAATAGTAATAGTTATATTATTATGTTTAAGTGTGGGTGGTGTTAAAACGCGGATTTTGTCATTATTTCCGGTCTAGTGAAGACAAATAGTGTACTTTAACCTTTTCACCACCACAACTACGTCACACACACTCTTGGAGTAGGGTGCGTTCGTGACAACATCCATGGATGATATTATCATATGGGGAACTACTAAGAAAGAACATGATTCTCATCTCAGAAGAGTTCTAGAAGCTACTCAACAAGCCAACTTGAAGCTAAACAAAGACAAATGCCAATTAGGATTAAAAGAGCTGTAGTTTGTTGGAGACATCATCAGCGATGAAGGGGTAAGACCTGATCCCATTAAGATATCTGCAATAGAAAACATGAAGAAACCACAAAACATAAAAGATGTGCAGAGGTTTCTAGGTATGGTAAACTACCTGGGGAAGTTAATACCCAACCTGTCAGAGAAAATAGCACCTCTGAGATGGTTACTAGAAAAAAAGAATGCATGGAACTGTAATCATGAGCAAGAAACAGTGTGGCAACACTTAAAGGAAGTGCTTACGCATGAGCCAGTTTAAGGTTTTATGATCCTGCTAAATCCATTAAGATTTCATCTGATGCATCACAAAACTGAATAGGAACAATTCTACTACAAGACTATGATAGCACCTGGCAACCAGTAGCACATGCCTCACGTTCCATGTCTGGTGCTGAAACTAGATATGCTCAGATAGAGAAAGAACTTCTTAGTATCTCGTTTGCATGCAACAGATTTTATCAATTTATTTCAGGACAATCAGTTAACGTGGAAACTGATCACAAACCATTGATACACTCAATTGATACACACAAACCATTGATACACTCAATGGCTGTCCTCTAAGGATTCAAAGAATGATAATAAAATTGCAAAGTTATACCCTAAAGGAAAAATTACCAGGAGTACCAGGAAAAATTATGTATACGGCAGATGCATTGTCCAGAGCCGTGGATGAAACAGTTGGTCAAAATGATAAAGTAGCTGAAGAAATTGAAGCGCAAGCACGTGGATATGGCCACCTCAGCTATCCCTATTACATATGCAAAGATGCAGATGATCCGTCAAGAAACAGAAAAAGATTCTACTTTGTGTGACGGACCTCCTGGCAACCCGACTGGTTACCTCCATCAATTGTTGCTTCCTAGTACTGGCATGTACCATAAGCACTGCACTGGAACACCATAACCACCGTAAACCCCACGAACTACCGCAGCTTGGTTAGGTTCTCGCCGTCCTCCACCCACCCTGGACCCAAGACCAGGATCCAGCTTCCAGTGGGTAGACCTCTCCTAGTCCAGAGAGCGTAGCAGGAACAGTTCTTATAAAAGCTAGTCATTATACTCAGGGGATTATTGTTATATAGCAATCCCCAGAGTGTATGTAGTTCTCCAATCCCTCAAACATGAGCCAAGACTTCATGAAGGTGCAAGATGATCTGAGAGTTTAATGGTACAGGTTGGATTTTTATACAACTTTTCACGCCACAGGAACACCTAATGGACCTGATGGGACACAGGACACAAATTTTACAGACCAGTAGAAACAATGTAACGATGCCTGACACTCCCACATACAGCACACAATCCCTCCCCTCTGCCTGTGATACAATTAAGGTAGATAATGTATTAACATAATTATCCCCAAGCATAAAAAACACATATTTTACAAAGTCTCAAAAGTGCCCCAAGAAAATCTTACATCCCCTGATAGCCCTGATCTGGGTGAACAACATATCCAAAAATCATCAAAATAAGAGTAGGGGTTCAGGAAATTCCTGGAAGTCTTATTTTTGACACACCATGCACATGATCCCATGCCCAAAACAATTCCAGAGAATTAGGGCTAACATTCTGTCTCTCTGTCTGGAGTACAAAAGTACATACTTCACATGAACAGAGCCTTTTAAAGTGCATTGGGCAAGGTATATTGCAGGGCCCATAGTCCCGAGGCAATAGGCTCTCCAACAGGCCCCTCCAAGAACCCTTGATAAGGTTCAATTTGTCACAGGGCCATAATCACAGGGTAGGAGGCTCCAAAAGCCAGTGATGAGGTTACTTTCGTCACACTTTGCATAGAGTTAAATGTGCTATTCCAATCGAATGGCCTGATGTCAAACAGAGTTACATAGTTGGAGTCCAAGAATACTGGAACTGCAAAGCTGAACTGACTGTCATAGATGGAATCATCTTTAAAGGCACCAAAATTGTGATTCCTGACAGTCTCCGCAAGCTCCGAAAATCCATGAAGGTCATTTAGGCATTGAAAAATGCAGGAAGAAGGCAAGAGACATAATGTTCTGGCCACGAATGAACCAAGACATTTCTGATAGTGTCCTCCTGTGACACATGCTTAAAGTACCATGTATACAATGCAAAAGAACCACTGCAGCCACATCCAGTTCCAGAAAGGCCATATCAAAAGGTTGATGTTGACTTGTTTACATGTAACAACACAGATGTTATCATTATCACTGATTACCATTCCTTGTATTCAGAAGTATGTGGATTGAGATCAACATCGGCTGAGAATGTGATTCAATGCAGTCGGTCTGTGCTAGACGTGGAGTACCTCAAGAAGTGTTTACTAACAACGGCCCACAATTTGCCAATGCCCGATTCAAACTGTTTGCCAAAGCCCATATTTTCCACAGTCCAATGGTCTGATTTAAAAATCTGTTGGAAGTGTCAAAAAACTAATGCGAAAAGCTGAAGAGAGCAAAAGTGAGTTTTATAAAGCGCTGCTAGCATATTGCAGTATGCCACTTGCATGTGGTTACTGGCCTGCACAACTTCTTATAGGATGATGCCTGCGTACTAATCTACCTATGAAGGATGACCTGCTTACTACAAGGAAAGGTGCACAGGTAAAGCAGTTTAAAGAGAAACAGAAGGAGAAACAGAAAGTCTATTTTGACTCAAGGGTTAAATCTTTACCTGAAATGCATAAGGGAGAAAAGGTGAGGATAAAGGACAAGGACAATACATGGTTACAGAAATACATGGTTCCATAGAGGAACAAGTGCAACCAAGATCTTACATGATTCGGACAGAGGAGGGAAGGATTCTTAGAAGGAATATAAGAGACATTCTAAAAGAACCAGAGCAGAAATGTTCCAACACTGAATCAGAGACTGAACAGGTTGTTAGACAGTTTACGCGTCAAAGGAAAAGTCCTGAAAGACTGATAAAGTCATGTTAATATATATATATATATATATATATATATATATATACACACACACATACATATATATATATATATATATATATATCCAGCAAGTTAGACAGTATGCATAAGTACTTGCTAGATAGATAAATATGTTTGGTTATAGCATGATGTTATCGCATTTGATTGGTGTGGTCACACTAAAGGAGGAAAAGGTTCCAGAGCCTCTCCCTCCATGCATTCCTTAATACAGTGGCCGGGCGTTATGAAGGACGCCGGCCTCTGCAAGGCAGCGCTATATAGTAACGCCGCCCACAATGATATCACTATTGACGTGAATGCGAATGCAGCATTGCGTTTTCATCGTGCACGCACATTCTGGGGTCATAGGATCCAAATCAGCCAATAACAGGGTTTACTGGGTTATTTAAACCCAAACCTGCAGTTGTTCAGTGCCCTGTCGTGCTTTCCATCCTGTTGGTTATCCGAGAGCACGTTCCTAAATCTATTTATTGGTTTTGGAGCTTGGCTTGGCTTGACTTCCCATATTTCTGGTATCCCTCACGCTTTGGTTCTGTTCTTACCATATTTGTTCCTTCCTGTATTCTTGACCTCGGCTCGTGACTGTTTATTCTATTACATTAATTCTGGCCATTCTAAGGCCCGGTAATATGTGGTTACTGTGTAACTGTTACTGCGTACATGTTTGTCTTTGTTACGTGTTTTACTTAATTCTGCGTGTTGGATCACTGGTTCGTCCTGACACAGTATCAAAGGCAGCAGAGGCATCAAGTAGAATTAAGAGAGAGTAATGATCTTTAGATTTATCTTGATTCTTGGAGGGTTTGTGGAAAGAGGGGAGTTTGCATTCCTAATTTGGTTAATCTTCTCACTTAAGTGACATCCTATATCACCACTTGTGAACTTAGTAAATTACAAGGTTGCAGTGGGTTAGATAATGTAGTTTTGAAGTATGGAAAAGTCATTTTTGATCATGAGAGTAGGTGAGCATAAAATTGGTAAAATACCCTTACTTGGCAAGGGTGGAAGTATAGTAAAAAAATCGAATTTCGTCGATTGCTGAGCTGCCGAATTTCGGAAGTGCAGAAGTGCTTTGGATTTCTGAAAAGTGGCAAAACAGGAGAGGGAGGAAAAATTACAAGAATGATGACAGGAATCTAATCCTACCCCTAACCCAAACCCTAACCACGGGACACTGAAGAGACATGGGAACACTGTGAGACATTGGGACACTAGGAGACACTGAGACATAGGGACACTGGGAGACATGCGGACACTGAGACACTAGGGACACTGGCTGGGAGATACGGAGACACTGAGAGACTTGGGGACATTGGGAGACATGGGGACAGAGACGCTAGGGACACAGTGTCTCAGTGTCCCCAAGTGCCTCAGCGTCCTATAGTGTCTCACTGTCCCCATGTCTCCAGTGTCCCCAAGTCTCTCAGTGTCCCCAAGTCTCCCAGTGTCCCCAAGTGCCTCAGAGTCCTCTAGTGTCTCACAGCATCCCCTAGTGCCTCAGTGTCCCCATGTCTCCAGTGTCCCCTGATTTTCCAGTGTCCCCAGCTCTCTCAGTGTCCCCAGAGTGTCTCAGTGTTCCCAGGTCACCCAGTGTCCTCTAGTGTCTCTCAGTGTCCCCATGTCTCCCTGCTGCCTTTTCCCCCATCCTTCACTTACCTGAGCTGTAGTCTTCTCTGCAGGCTGGGAGCTGCTGTCTGGACTCTCTGTGCTTTGTAGCTGCTCCTCCGCGGTTCAGTGAGAAGAGAGATGCAGGTATATGCTGTAACGTTCTATTCCTGCCTCTCTCCACACACAGCGACTAGCCGGTGCTGGTATTGCAAATTAATCTCTGTTTATTAGTGATGTACCGAACTGTCCGCCGGCGAACAGTTCCCGGCGAACTTAGCATGTTCGCGTTCGCCGCGGCGGGCGGACACATGCGCAGTTCGATCCGCCCCCTATTCGTCATCATTGGGCAAACTTTGACCCTGTGCCTCTCGGTCAGCAGACACATTCCAGCCAATCAGCAGCACTCCCTCCCTTCCACACCCTCCAACCTCCCTCCCAGCATCCATTTTCGATTCATTCTGAAGCTGCATGATTAGTGAGAGGAGGGAAAGTTTAGCTGCTGCTGATTAGATAGGGAAATTGATAGCTAGGCTAGGGTATTCAGTGTCCACTACAATACTGAAGGACTAATCTCATCTCTGCTGTAAGGACAGCACCCCAAAAAGCCCTTTTTAGGGCTAGAACATCAGGCTGCTTTTTTTTTTTCCTGTGTAATCTAATTGCAGGTGCCTGCCTGCCAGCTTCTGTGTGAGGTTCACATTGGATACTGTGCCTACTTGTCCAGTGCCACCACTCATATCTGTTTTTACAATAGGTTAAGCTTTACATTTAAAATAAATAATTTTTTTTTCACTGTAATAGAAGAGCAGTTGCCTGCCTGCCAGCTTCTGTGTCAGGTTGGATGCCTTGCCCATTTGCACAGTCAGTGCCACCACTCATATCTGTTTTAACAATAGGTTAAGCTTTACATTTAAAAGAAATAATTTTTTTTCACTGTAATAGAAGAGCAGTTGCCTGCCTGCCAGCTTCTGTGTCAGGTTGGATGCCTTGCCCATTTGCACAGTCAGTGCCACCACTCATATCTGTTTTAACAATAGGTTAAGCTTTACATTTAAAAGAAATCATTATTTTTCACTGTAATAGAAGAGCAGTTGCCTGCCTGCCAGCTTCTGTGTCAGGTTGGATGCCTTGCCCATTTGCACAGTCAGTGCCACCACTCATATCTGTTTTTACAATAGGTTAAGCTTTAGATTTAAAATAAATAATTTTTTTTCACTGTAATAGAAGAGCAGTTAGTTGTCTGCAAGCGTCTGGGTGTCAGGCCTACTTCAGCGTGTGCTCTGCAGACCTGTGCCAGCGTGCTTTGACAGTTGCCAATCATATCTGGAGTCTCTTTAGCGTGCTTTTACAAAGAAAAAAGGTTTCCAGTGTAAGCTAATAGCAGACAGTCAGTGTCCTTCAAGCGGCTCTGTCAGGCCTTCCTTCAGCGTGTGCCCTGCACAACCCTGCCAGCATACTTTGACAGTTGCCACTCATATCTGGTGTCTCTATAGCGTGCTTTTACAAAGAAAAAAAGTTTCCAGTGTAAGCTAATAGCAGCCAGTCAGTGTCCTTCAAGCGGCTCTGTCAGGCCTTCCTT
Organism: Pelobates fuscus; assembly: GCF_036172605.1. Taxonomy (NCBI): domain Eukaryota; kingdom Metazoa; phylum Chordata; class Amphibia; order Anura; family Pelobatidae; genus Pelobates; species Pelobates fuscus. The sequence goes on along the minus strand of NC_086320.1, from coordinate 184,070,579 downwards.
CAGCGTGTGCTCTGCAGACCTGTGCCAGCGTGCTTTGACAGTTGCCAATCATATCTGGTGTCTCTATAGCGTGCTTTTACAAAGAAAAAAGGTTTCTAGTGTAAGCTAATAGCAGCCAGTCAGTGTCCTTCAAGCGGCTTTGTCAGTCCTTCCTTCAGCGTGTGCTCTGCAGACCTGTGCCAGCGTGCTTTGACAGTTGCCAATCATATCTGGTGTCTCTATAGCGTGCATTTACAAAGAAAAAAGGTTTCTAGTGTAAGCTAATAGCAGCCAGTCAGTGTCCTTCAAGCGGCTCTGTCAGTCCTTCCTTCAGCGTGTGCTCTCCAGAACTGTTCCAGTGCACATTGCCAATCATATCTGGTGTCTCTATAGCGTGCTTTTAAAACCAAATATTTTTTTTCACTGTTATAGATTGAATAGCAGTTACTTGTCTTCAAGCGGGTGTGTCAGGCCTACAGTGTGTGCTCTGCAGAACTGTTCAAGTGCACATTGCCAATCATATCTGGTGTCTCTATAGCGTGCTTTTACAAAGAAAAAAGGTTTCTAGTGTAAGCTAATAGCAGCCAGCTAGTGTCCTTCAAGCGGCTCTGTCAGTCCTTCCTTCAGCGTGTGCTCTCCAGAACTGTTCCAGTGCACATTGCCAATCATATCTGGTGTCTCTATAGCATGCTTTTACAAAGAAAAAAGGTTTCTAGTGTAAGCTAATAGCAGCCAGTCAGTGTCCTTCAAGCGGCTCTGTCAGGCCTTCCTTCAGCGTGTGCCCTGCACAACCCTGCCAGCGTACTTTGACAGTTGCCACTCATATCTGGTGTCTCTATAGCGTGCTTTTAAAACCAAATTTTTTTTTTCCCTGTTATAGATTGAATAGCAGTTACTTGTTTTCAAGCGGGTGTGTCAGGCCTACAGTGTGTGCTCTGCAGAAATGTTCAAGTGCACATTGCCAATCATATCTGGTGTCTCTATAGCGTGCTTTTACAAAGAAAATTTGTTTTTCACTGTTATAGATTGAATAGCAGTTACTTGTCTTCAAGCGGGTGTGTCAGGCCTACAGTGTGTGCTCTGCAGAACTGTTACAGTTCACATTGCCAATCATATCTGGTCTCACAGTAGCTTGCACGCATAGTACCACTAATCCCCCAAAAAATGACAGGCAGAGGCAGGCCACCCCGCAGGGGCCGTCGTGGTCGTGGTGCTGTGATTCCCTTTTGCCCTAGAATAATGCCCAGTTTTCAGAAGCCACGTACCCTGAACTTGAAAAGTTCTGAGGACATAGTTGACTGGCTAACACAGGACACCCAATCTTGTACAGCCTCCGCTCGGAACCTTGACGCACCATCCTCCTCCAGCTTAGCTTCAGGCACCTCTCAAGATACCACTCACCCGCCTGCCGCCACCACCAAAACTAGCACCACAGCCGCTTTACTTGGTATGTCAGAGGAGTTATTCACACACCCGTTTGAAGAAATGAGTGATACGCAACCATTATTGCTAGAGGATGTAGATAACAGGGATATGTCTCAGGCAGGCAGCATTAAACACATGGGGGTATGGTGTGATGATGATGATGTTGTACCCGCTGCTGCTTCCTTTTCTGAGTTGTCAGATACAAGCGAATCGGTTGATGATGACGATGCGTCCATGGATGTCACGTGGGTGCCCGCTCGGCAAGAAGAAGAACAGGGCGATGCGTTCAGATGGGGAGACAGAGAGGAGGAGTAGACGAGTTGGAAGCGGGGGGGGTCGTCGCAAGGAGCTAGTGGCACAGTCAGACAGCATGCATTGGCACCCGGGGTCAGCCCGACAGCACGCCAATCAACGCATGCTGTGTCCACCACCAGAATGCCGTCATTGCAGAGCTCAGCAGTGTGGCATTTTTTTTGTGTGTCTGCCTCGGACAACAGCGATGCCATTGGCAACCTGTGCCAATGGAAACTGAGTTGTGGGAGGTCCAACACCCACCTAGGTACAACTGCTTTGCGTAGGCACATGATCTCACATCACAAACGCCTATGGGATCAACACATGAGTACAAGCAGCACGCCTACTCTAAGTCGCCATCCTCCTCCTGGTCTAGCATCTTCAGCCACGTCAACCACTGCTGTCCTTCTTGCCCTCTCTCAACCATCCGCCACTCCGTCTCCCGCCATGAGCAGTTCCCGCTCATCTGCCAACAGTCATGTGTCTGTCAAGGACATGTTTGAGCGTAAGAAGCCAATGTCACCAAGTCACCCCCTTGCCCAGCGTCTGACAGCTGGCTTGTCCGAACTATTAGCCCGCCAGCTTTTACCATACAATCTGGTTGAGTCTGAGGCGTTCAAAAAATTTGTAGCTATTGGGACACCGCAGTGGAAGGTACCCGGCCGGAATTCCTTTTCACAAAAGGCAATCCACAACTTGTACTCGATTGTGCAAAAGAAAGTCATGGCATGTCTGGCACACAGTGTTGGGGCAAGGGTCAATCTGACCACTGATACCTGGTCTGCAAAGCTTGGTCAGGGCAGGTATATCACCTACACTGCACATTGGGTAAACCTGCTGACGGCTGACAAGCAAGGAATGCGTGGCATTGCAGAGGAGTTGGTGACACCGCCACGAATTGCAGGCAGTCCTGCTGCCACCTCCTCTACTCCTCCTACTCCCTCCTCTTCCATAACCTCCTCGGCTCAGTCCTCTTGTGCTGCTGCGTCTTGCTCCACATCAACGGCATCCCCCCAGCTCCCCAGGTACTATTCCACATCCCGGATACGGCAGTGTCACGCCGTCTTGGGTTTGACTTGCTTGAAAGCAGAGAGTCACACCGGAAAAGCACTCCTGTCCGCCCTGAACGCACAGGTGGAAAAGTGGCTGACTCCGCAGCAACTGGATATCGGCAAAGTGGTGTGTGACAACGGAAAATTTTTTATAGCGGCATTGAAGTTGGGCAAGTTGACACATGTGCCGTGCATGGCACATGTGTGTAATCTGATCGTACAACGCTTTGTGCATAAGTACACAGGCTTACAGGACATCCTGAAGCAGGCCAGGAAGGTGTTTGGCCATTTCAGGCATTCCTACACGGCCATGGCTCACTTTGCCGATATCCAGCGGCGAAACAACATGCCAGTGAGGTGCTTGATTTGCGACAGCCCTACACATTGGAATTCAACACTCCTAATGTTCGACCGCCTGCTCCAACAAGAAAAAGCTGTTAATGAATATTTGTATGACCGGGGTGCTAGGACAGCCTCTGGGGAGCTGGGAATTTTTTTAACACGTTACTGGACACTCATGCGCAATGCCTGTAGGCTCATGCGTCCTTTTGAGGAGGTAACAAACCTAGTCAGTCGCAACGAAGGCACCATCAGCGACATCATACCATTTGTTTTCTTCCTGGAGCGTGCCCTGCTAAGAGTGCTGGATCAGGCTGTAGATGAGTGTGAAGAGGAAGAGGAAGAGTTGTGGTCACCATCACCACCAGAAACAGCCTTATCAGCATCGCTTGCTGGACCTGCGGCAACGCTGGAAGAGGATTGTGAGGAAGAGGAGTCAGAGGAGGATTGTAGCTTTGAGGAGGAGGAGGAGGAGCAAGACCAAACACAACAGGCATCCCAGGGTGCTCGTTGTCACCTATCTGGTACCCGTGGTGTTGGACGTGGCTGGGGGGAAGAACATACCTTCAATGACATCAGTGAGGAGGAGGAACAGGAAATGAGTAGCTCGGCATCCAACCTTGTGCAAATGGGGTCTTTCATGCTGTCCTGTCTGTTGAGGGACCCTCGTATAAAAAGGCTGAAGGAGAACGACCTGTACTGGGTGTCCACGCTACTAGACCCCCGGTATAAGCAGAAAGTGGCGGAAATGTTACCGAATTATAACAAGTCGGAAAGGATGCAGCATTTGCAAAATAAATTAAAAAGTATGCTTTACACAGCGTATAAGGGTGATGTCACAGCACAACGGGAATCTAACAGGGGGAGAGGTGGAAGTCATCCTCCTCCTCCCACGACCACGCCGGCAAGGACAGGACGCTTTAAAGACGTGTTGTTGATGGAGGACATGCGGACCTTTTTAAGTCCTATGCATCGCCACAGCCCTTCGGGATCCACCCTCAGAGAGCGACTCGACCGACAGGTAGCAGACTACCTCGCCTTAACTGCAGATATCGACACTCTGAGGAGCGATGAACCCCTTGACTACTGGGTGTGCAGGCTTGACCTGTGGCCTGAGCTATCCCAATTTGCGATAGAACTTCTGGCCTGCCCCGCTTCAAGTGTCCTGTCAGAAAGGACCTTCAGTGCAGCAGGAGGTATTGTCACTGAGAAGAGAAGTCGCCTAGGTCAAAAAAGTCTAGATTACCTCACCTTTATTAAGATGAATGAGGGATGGATCCCGAAGGGACTGACACTGGGCGATACATTCGATTAAAAAAGGCCTGATGAGATGAGCTGCCTTGGGCTAAAAATGGTCCACACGCTGCTGTATTTTAGCTCTGAATGACTTGCGTGACTTATCCGCCACCAACTAGGGTTCAAGCCGCCATGTTTTAAGGCACTTTCTGCCTGTGAAACAAACATCATTTTTTCTGGCCGCTGCTACAGCAGCGGCTGCAACAATACCAAATTTTTCAGGCATGTGTACATGCCTAATTTTTAGGGCCACTGGTGCAGCACTGTGGCTTCAAAAATCAAACCAAAAAAAAAATCCTCCAAGATGGCACCAATATACCAGTGGTCTAAGCATCTTCCTACCTTGGCCTAAAAAGGGGAGGTGATTCAACAATTACAAATCTCTGCCATTTACACGTCCACTGATAGGAGACGCGGAAGGTATTAAACTGATATGAACAATACTAAACTCACCACTCCTATCTGGTGGCACATTAGCTTGCCCGTGCAGTGCCCCAAATTTCAAGTAAGAGGACCGACCAAGCATCTTCTTCCATCTCCCTGTTACATAAATCAATGCCATATCCATAGAAATTGTAGAGAATATCCAGGATAGTTTTACAGGGCCAAATCATGTCGCCTGTTGAAAGAGGTGACCTTGCTCGGGTCCCAGGTGTGCGGTTCCTAAATTGGCTGCCATATACACGTCCACTGATAGGAGACGCGGAAGGTATTAAACTGATATGAACATTTACTAAACTCACCACTCCGAGTGCTGTTATTTATTTAATTTTTTTGTGGTGAGGCTTTACAGGACAGAGTGCTTCTCCACGGGACATGTTAACTCACGGGCAGCTGGCTCATCAAGGAACCAGAGCAGCTTGAACGAGGTGACCTTGCTCGGGTCCCAGGTGTGCGGTTCCTAAAATGGCTGCCATATACACGTCCACTGATAGGAGACGCGGAAGGTATTACACTGATATGAACATTTACTAAACTCACCACTCCGAGTGCTGTTTTTTATTTAATTTTTTTGTGGTGAGGCTTTACAGGACAGAGTGCTTCTCCACGGGACATGTTAACTCACGGGCAGCTGGCTCATCAAGGAACCAGAGCAGCTTGAATGAGGTGACCTTGCTCGGGTCCCAGGTGTGCGGTTCCTAAATTGGCTGCCATATACACGTCCACTGATAGGAGACGCGGAAGGTATTAAACTGATATGAACATTTACTAAACTCACCACTCCGAGTGCTGTTATTTATTTAATTTTTTTGTGGTGAGGCTTTACAGGACAGAGTGCTTCTCCACGGGACATGTTAACTCACGGGCAGCTGGCTCATCAAGGAACCAGAGCAGCTTGAACGAGGTGACCTTGCTCGGGTCCCAGGTGTGCGGTTCCTAAAATGGCTGCCATATACACGTCCACTGATAGGAGACGCGGAAGGTATTACACTGATATGAACATTTACTAAACTCACCACTCCGAGTGCTGTTATTTATTTAATTTTTTTGTGGTGAGGCTTTACAGGACAGAGTGCTTCTCCACGGGACATGTTAACTCACGGGCAGCTGGCTCATCAAGGAACCAGAGCAGCTTGAATGAGGTGACCTTGCTCGGGTCCCAGGTGTGCGGTTCCTAAAATGGCTGCCATATACACGTCCACTGATAGGAGACGCGGAAGGTATTAAACTGATATGAACAATACACCACTCCTATCAGTAGGTCCGTCCCATTGTGATTTATGCCCCCCACCCACCGCGCAGGGATGGGGGCCGGGGGAAGGAAAGTAGGCCCCCCCATTGTGATTTATGGCCCCCACCCACCGCGCAGGGGTGGGGGCCGAGGGGGGGAGGACAGTAGGTCCCCCCATTGTGATTTATGGCCCCCACCCACCGCGCAGGGGTTGGGGAGGACAGTAGCTCCCCCCAGTGTGTATCATGGGCTTTGAGGACAGGTGTCAATCCATACCTGCCAAGTGACCCTATGTAGGGGTAACAGTCCCTATTCTGCTCTGTGTCAGTGTGTATCATGGTCTCTGTGGACGGGGAACAGTCTCTATTCTGCTCTGTGTCAGTGTGTATCATGGTCTCTGTGGACAGGGAACAGTCTCTATTCTGCTCTGTGTCAGTGTGTATCAGGGGCTTTGAGGACAGGTGTCAATCCATACCTGCCAAGTGACCCTATGTAGGAGGGACAGTCTCTATTCTGCTCTGTGTCAGTGTGTATCATGGTCTCTGTGGACGGTGAACAGTCTCTATTCTGCTCTGTGTCAGTGTGTATCATGGTCTCTGTGGACAGGGAACAGTCTCTATTCTGCTCTGTGTCAGTGTGTATCAGGGGCTTTGAGGACAGGTGTCAATCCATACCTGCCAAGTGACCCTATGTAGGGGGGGGACAGTCTCTATTCTGCTCTGTGTCAGTGTGTATTATGGTCTCTGTGGACAGGGAACAGTCTCTATTCTGCTCTGTGTCAGTGTGTATCAGGGGTTTTGAGGACAGGTGTCAATCCATATCTGCCAAGTGACCCTATGTAGGGGGAACAGTCCCTATTCTGCTCTGTGTCAGTGTGTATCAGGGGTTTTGAGGACAGGTGTCAATCCATATCTGCCAAGTGACCTTATGTAGGAGGAACAGTCCCTATTCTGCTCTGTGTCAGTGTGTATCGGGGTTTTGAGGACAGGTGTCAATCCATATCTGCCAAGTGACCCTATGTAGGGGGAACAGTCCCTATTCTGCTCTGTGTCAGTGTGTATCATGGTCTCTGTGGACGGGGAACAGTCTCTATTCTGCTCTGTGTCAGTGTGTATCATGGTCTCTGTGGACAGGGAACAGTCTCTATTCTGCTCTGTGTCAGTGTGTATCAGGGGCTTTGAGGACAGGTGTCAATCCATACCTGATAAGTGACCCTATGTAGGGGGGACAGTCTCTATTCTGCTCTGTGTCAGTGTGTATCATGGTCTCTGTGGACGGTGAACAGTCTCTATTGTGCTCTGTGTCAGTGTGTATCATGGTCTCTGTGGACAGGGAACAGCCTCTATTCTGCTCTGTGTCAGTGTGTATCAGGGGCTTTGAGGACAGGTGTCAATCCATACCTGCCAAGTGACCCTATGTAGGGGGGGCAGTCTCTATTCTGCTCTGTGTCAGTGTGTATTATGGTCTCTGTGGACAGGGAACAGTCTCTATTCTGCTCTGTGTCAGTGTGTATCAGGGGTTTTGAGGACAGGTGTCAATCCATATCTGCCAAGTGACCCTATGTAGGGGGAACAGTCCCTATTCTGCTCTGTGTCAGTGTGTATCAGGGGTTTTGAGGACAGGTGTCAATCCATATCTGCCAAGTGACCCTATGTAGGAGGAACAGTCCCTATTCTGCTCTGTGTCAGTGTGTATCGGAGTTTTGAGGACAGGTGTCAATCCATATCTGCCAAGTGACCCTATGTAGGGGGAACAGTCCCTATTCTGCTCTGTGTCAGTGTGTATCAGGGGTTTTGAGGACAGGTGTCAATCCATATCTGCCAAGTGACCCTATGTAGGGGGAACAGTCTCTATTCTGCTCTGTGTCAGTGTGTATCAGGGATCATTAGGATAGGTGTCAATCCATATCTGCCAAGTGACCCTATGTAGGGGGAACAATCCCTATTCTGCTCTGTGTCAGTGTGTATCAGGGATTTGACTATCTTTATTCAGATTCAAAAATTACAATTCCAGGAAAAATTTAACAAACATTTACAAGAACATGTTATGCACATCATAGAAACAGCGTAAACCTATTTAAAGCCACAAACTTAAGACAAAAAATACGTACACACAATGTGTAAGGGTTTGAAAGAATATTCTGAATCCTTACATGTTTACTTTATCGTTTGTTTGATTTTTGTGAACCATATATAAACTACAAGCAGCATGAAAACTATAAAAACTCAAGTGGCCATGCTGATCAAATTAAATAGTATGCTTTACACAGCGTATAAGGGTGATGTCACAGCACAACGGGAATGCAACATGGGAAGAGGTGAAAGTCATCCTCCCCCTCCCACGACCCCGCCATATCTGCCAAGTGACCCTATGTAGGGGTAACAGTCTCTATTCTGCTCTGTGTCAGTGTGTATCATGGTCTCTGAGGACGGGGAACAGTCTCTATTCTGCTCTGTGTCAGTGTGTATCAGGGGCTTTGAGGACAGGTGTCAATGTTAGGTGATTTCTGCCCTTTATGGATTAAAAGCAGACTCTGCATCAACTGTGCAATTTTCCATGGGAGTTTTGCCATGGATTCCCCTCCGGCATGCCACAGTCCAGGTGTTAGTCCCCTTGAAACAACTTTTCCATCACTTTTGTGGCCAGAAAGAGTCCCTGTTGGTTTTAAAATTCGCCTGCCCATTGAAGTCAATGGCGGTTCGCGCGGTTCGCCGGTTCGCGAACATTTGCGGAAGTTCGCGTTCGCCGTTCGCGAACCGAAAATTTCGGGTTCGCGACAACACTACTGTTTATACTGAGAAATAGGCCGGCATTTGTATTGCCAGGTTTACTGCAATACTGGCACTGGCCAGGCAGCTTCAAATACCATAAAATACCAGCCAGGTGGCAACCCTAACAGTAATGTGTAAAAAATCCAATGGGCCTATTCCATGGGCCTGGACCTGGAGCTGCAGCTCCATCAGCCCCTATGTTAATGCGGCCCTGCTTATGTATACATGACTGCCAGGCTATACAACCATATCCCACAATCGTGTATAAACAATTAGCTTAATTACAAATTACATTTGTTTATTGCAAATTATGCCATTACTACAGTCAGAGAGTAACTGATGAATTGTGTGTGCAAGGTCTGCATTGTGGGTGTGTGTGGGAGGGATGCATTGTGTCTGAAAGGGATGCGTTTTGTGTGTGTAATAGATGCATTGTGTGTAAGGGGTAGTGGAAAAGGGAAGCATGGTGTGTTTCTGTGTGTGTAGGAATCACTGTGTGTTTCGGTGTGAGTAGGAATGCATTATATTTTTTTGTGTATGTGTAAGGTTGCATTGTACATGTGTGTAGTGTGAAAGAGAGGGTTTGTGGGGTAGGATAGGTGCTGAGAGGGGAGCAGCTCTTTATTTTATCATTTTGTGCATATTTTTCTTTAAGTTTTGTGTCTTACACCCTACCATAGGCGTGCGCACGGGGTGTGCCGGGTGTGCCTGGGCACACCCTAATCACACCCCCGTGCTGCACTACCTCTGGGCAGACTAGCATGTCGGGTCCTCGGTCTATGACCGAGGACCCGACACAGGAGGGGGCCCGGCGGCTTGCCCACAATGCCGCCGGGTGCGAGGCCCCTCCTGTCCGTCTGCCCTGATCCTCAGTCTGCAGCTCCGCCGGGAGTGAGCTGCAGACTGAGGTGTCTCGCGATCTCCAGCCTGTAAGAGCGTTGCCACGGCAACGCTCTGACTGGAGATCGCGAGACTCACCATGTGGTCTGCAGCTCACTCCCGGCGGAGCTGCAGACTGAAGAGAGAGGGCGCCCACTGGACCACCAGGGCAGGTATTTAAACCCCCCCCTCTGCCCCCCCACCCTGCCTCTGCCCCCATACTTCCTAACCCCTGTCACTACCCCCCTAACCCCTGTCACTACCCCCCTAACCCCTGTCACTAACCCCCTAACCCCTGTCACTAACCCCCTAACCCCTGTCACTACCCATCTAACCCCTGTCACTACCCCTCTAACCCCTGCCACTACCCCTCTAACCCCTGTCACTACCCCTCTAACCCCTGTCACTACCCCCCTAACCCCTGTCACTACCCCCCTCACTCATGTCACTAGCCCTCTAACCCCTGTCACTACCCCTCTAACCCCTGTCACTACCCCCCTAACCCCGGTCACTAGCCCTCTAACCCCTGCCACTACCCCTCTAACCCCTGTCACTACCCCTCTAACCCCTGTCACTACCCCCTAACCCTTGTCACTAGCCCTCTAACCCCTGTCACTACCTCTCTACCCCCAACCCCTGTCACTACCCCCCTAACTCCTGTCACTACCCCCTAACCCCTGTCACTACCCCTCTACTCCCTGTCACTACCCCTCTACCCCCTGTCACTACTCCCATAACCCCTGTCACTACACCTCTACCCCCCTAACCCCTGTCACTACCCCCCTAACCCCTGTCACTACCCCTCTAACTCCCTAACCCCTGTCACTACCCCCCTAACCCCTGTCACTACCCCTCTACCCCCCTAACCCCTGTCACTAACCGTCTACCTCCGCTACCTCCTGTCACTGCCCCTTCACCCCCCTACCTCCTGTCCCTCTACCCCCCCAACCCCTGTCACTGCCCCTCCACCCTCCTAACCCCTGTCGCCCACACAGTGCACCCCTCACAATCATACACATTGTACCCCACACACACTGAATCCCTCACAATTAAACAAACTGTACCCCTTACAATTACATACACTGTACCCCTTACACGCTGCACCACTCACAATCACACACACACACTGCACCGCTCACAATCACACACACTGCACCTACGTATATTTGTATTTGTATATATATATATATATATATATATATATATATATATATATATGTATATATGTGTGTGTGTATGTATGTATGTATATGTATGTGTATGTGTATATAAAAATACATATACACGCGGCGTGTGTGTTTGTGCTTTAGGGTGCACACCCTAATGCAACAGGCTGCGCACGCCTATGCACCCTACTTTAGCGTATCTCTTACAAGCCCCTTGTGTGTCTCTTATCCCCTCCTCTCTTTGTATGTTTTCTACATCCTCCCAACCCCTTTCTGTGTCTTACTCCCCCCCCAGCCTCTGTGTTTTTTACTCTTCCCAGCTCCTTCCTTTATCTCTTTTACCCCTTGGCCCCTCTGTGTGTCTTTCTCCTCCCACCCCCAGGTCCCTCTGTGTGTCTCCCTCATGAGCGACTCCGTGTGTCTCCCTCCTCAGCCTCTCTGTGTGTCTTACACTCCCCCCATCCCCTAATGATCTCTTTTACTCCCCCACTGTCCCTTGTCCCTTAGTGGTTTCATCTCCTCCTCCTGTTCCTTAGTGGTTTCCTTTTCTCCCCCTGTCCCTTAGAGGTCCCTGAGAACTCCCCCCTCCCCTCCTGTCCCTTCGTGCTCTCCCATCCCCTCCTGTCCCTAAGTGCTCCCCCATCTCTTAGTGATCTCCCCTGCTCCAATGTCCCTTGTCCTTTAGTGCTCTCCTCTTCCCCCTTGTTCCTTAGTGATCTCCCCTGCCCCCCTGTACCTTGGTGATCTCCCTCCCTCCCTTCTGTCCCTTAGAATTCCCCCCTCTCCTCTCCCTTAGTGGTCTCTCTTCTCCCCCCCTTTCATATGTTCCTCAGTGGCCTCTCCTACCCACTCCCCCCTTAGTTGTCTCTCCCTTCCCCCCTCCTCTGGTTGTCACTCTTCCTCTTCCCTGATAGTCTCTCTCCCCCTCCTCCCCTGGTAGTCTCTCTCTCCCTCCTCTAGTGGTCTCTCTCTCCCTTTTGTCTCCCCTGGTGGTCTCTCCTTCCCCCCTCCCATGGTGGTCTCTCCCTGCCCCCCTCCCCTAGTGGTCTCTCTCTCTCACTTTCACCCCTCCTCTATTGGTCTCTCTCTCTCTCTCCCTTCCCCCCTTCCCTAGTGGTCTCTCTCTCTCCCTTTCCCCCTTCCCCTGGTGGTCTCTCTCTCCCTTCCCCCCATCCCCTGGTGGTCTCTCTCCCTCCTCTCTCCCCTTGTAGTCTCTCCCATTCCCTTGTGTGCCTCTTACCTCCCTGTGTAGCGTTACCGGACAGAGCTACACAGAAGAGAAGCTCCTGGCTGCTTGGCCACGCTACACTGAGTGACAGGTAGGAGGGAGCGCTGTGCACTTGCTCCCCAAGAGCCAGTGTGTCCTGATGGACACGCCGACCCTGACTGTGCTGCCTGATGCGCCCTAGGCGACCGCCTGAATCATTTATAGGAAGTGCTGGCCCTGGTTGGAGAGCTAGCAAAAGTTTCTACTTGGGATGTCCCGGTTTCCAGGATAAGAGGAGCATCATAAAGTGGACAACAGATATGAAGTAAAATGTGAAAAAAAAAAAACAGTTTAACTTTTTTAATTAAGGGTTCCATGGTACTCTTTGAACTGTAGCTACTAGAGTAAGCGGTAGTGGCTATGGTGTGTGGAGAGTTCCTTTAAATTATTAAGTTTCACTCAACTCTCTGTACTAATAAGCATAGTTGTGATTTTTTTAATATATGTTCTAATAGTGCTGGCCAGGTTTCTACATCACTTATTTAAAGCGGGACTGTCATGGCTGAATCCCGTGTTTGTTTGTTTTTTGTTTTCTTTTTACCCCCGTCCCGACTCCGCTATATCTAATTGGCCCCCTAGTTACCTCCAAATGCCCCAAAGCCCCCCCATATTACTTTTAATTATTTTATAATATTATATATATATATATATATATATATATGTATATATGTATATATATATATATATATATATATATATATATATATATGTATATATATATGTATATATATGTGTATATTAAGGCTTTTGTGTATATATATATACATATATATGTATTATATATATATATATATATATATATATATATATATATTATACATATATATGTATATATATGTTAATATATTATAAAATAATTAAAACATTTTATAATATATTATACATATATAATGCATATATATAGAAACATAGAATGTGGCGTCAGATAAGAACCATTCGGCCCATCTAGTCTGCCCAATATTTCAAAATACTTTTAATTAGTCCCTGACCTTATCTTAAGTCTAGGATAGCCTTATGCCTATCCCACGCATGCTTAAGCTCCCTCACTGTGTTAACCTCTACCACTTCAGCTGGAAGACTATTCCATGCATACACTACCCTCTCAGTAAAGTAATAGTTCCTGAAATTATTTTTAAACCTTTGCCCTTCTAATTTAAGACTATGTCCTCTTGTTGTGGTAGTTCTCCTTCTTTTAAATATAGTCTCCTCCTTTACTGTGTTGATTCCCTTTATGTATTTAAATGTTTCTATCATGTCCCCCATGTCTCGTCTTTCCTCCAAGCTATACATGTTAAGATCCTTTAACTTTTCCTGGTAAGTTTTATCCTGCAATCCATGAACCAGTTTAGTAGCCCTTCTCTGAACTCTCTCTAAAGTATGAATATCATTGTGAAGATATGGACTCCAGTACTGTGTACAATACTCCAAGTGAGGTTCTCTTTTTCTACTGCTAAAACCTCTCCCTATACAACCAAGCATGCTGCTAGCATTTCCAGCTGCTCTATTACATTGTCTTCCTACCTTGAAGTCATCTGAAATAATTACTCCTAAATCCCTTTCATCAAATGTTGAGGTTAGTAAGGTATCAAATATCCTATACTCTGCCCTTGGGTTTTTACATCCAAGGTGTATTATCTAGCACTTATCCACATTAAATGTCAGTTGCCACAGCTCTGACCATTTGTCTCATTTTTCTAAATCATTTGCCATTTGGCTTATCCCTCCTGGAACATCAACCCTGTTGTAAATTTTAGTATCATCAGCAAAAAGACATATCTTACCATCAAGACCTTCTGCAATATCACTAATAAAAATATTAGAGAGAATGGGTCCAAGTACAGATCCCTGAGGTAAACGACTGGTAACTAGACCTTGCTTCGAATATACTCTGTTGACTACAACCCTCTGTTGCCTGTGATTTAGCCACTGCCTAACCCATTCAACAATATTGTAATCCAAACTTAAAGATTGCAGTTTATTGATGAGCCTTCTATGTGGAACAGTGTCAAAAGCCTTACTGAAATCTAGGTAAGCAATGTCTACTGCACCACCCTGATCTATTATTTTAGTTACCCAATCAAAAAAATCAATAAGATTAGTTTGGCATGATCTCCCTGAAGTAAACCCATGTTGTTTCTGATCTTGAAATCCATGTGATTTTAAATCAATCCTATCCTTTAACATGGTTTCCATCACTTTCTCAACTACTGAAGTAATGCTTACTGGCCTATAGTTGCACGACTCCTCCCTACTACCTTTCTTGTGAATAGGTACAACATTCGCTAATTTCCAATCTTCTGGGACTACACCTGTTAACAATGATTGCTTAAATAAATCCGTTTATGGTTTTGCTAGTACACCACTAAGTTATTTTAATAACTTTGGGTGTATCGCATCAGGCTCCATCGACTTATTTGTCTTTACTTTTGACAATTGAAATAGAACCTCATCCTCTGTAAACTCACATGGAACAAATGACAAATTTTTCCTTCTTCCTAACTGAGGCCCCCTTTCCTTCATTTTCATCTGTAAATACTGAACAAAATTAGTAATTGAGTCAATCAGCTAGACCTTTTTTCCTCTTCTACATACATTCCTTCTTTTGTTTTTAATCTAACTAATCCTTGTTTTACTTTCCTTTTCTCATTTATGTATCTAAAAAATGTTTTATCCCCCTTTTTTACTGACTGTGCTATTTTCTTCTCTGTGTGCTTTGGAGGCTCTTATGACTTGCTTAGCCTCTTTCTACCTAATCTGTATTTCCTCACGCTGTTTTTTTTATATAATTCCTAAATGCTAACTTTCTGTTTTTTTATTATTTTGGCCACATCTGCGGAGTACCACAGTGGTTTCTTAAATTCTTTGCTTTTACTGACAAGCCTAATGCAATTTTCTGTTGCCTTCAGAATTTAGTGCATGGAAAGTGTTATAATACCACCATATGAAATACCCTAGGGTGTCTTCTTTTCAAAAATATATGGTTTGATGGGGGTAAATCACATTGTCCGGCTTCAAAAATGTCCCAAATAGGACATGGGTGCAGGATGACCAGCTGTGAAAATTCCAAGTTGGTAAACTGGAATGCACACCCTTCAAATAAGGTACTTTAGCCCCCAGATAACCTGACACACCTATACATGTGGGGTATCACTGTACTTGGGAGATATTGCTGAACACATATTGAGGAGTTGTTTGCTAGTAACCCTTAAAGTTCTCATTACATGTATTCTTAAATTGATATGTGTGTCAAAAAATCACCAATTATTATAATTTTTTTTTAATTTGGCATAGATTGGTGGTAAAATGGTTGCATGAAAAGAGTCAAAATACCCCGCGTTTAATACCGTAGGTTGTCTACTTTTAACAAAATATATACATGTGAAGGGTTATTCAGGGATTCCTGACAGATATCAGTGTTACAATAAAACTTGTGTTAATTTTGAAAAAAAAAAATGGTTTGGAAAAAGCAAAGTGCTACTTGTACTTATAGCCATATAACTTTTCAAAAAAAGCTAAGAACATGTTAACATTGGGTATTTCTAAACTCAGGACAAAATTCAGAAATTATTTAGCACAGGTGTTTTTTTGCGGTTGTAGATGAGTAACAGATTTTTTTTTTTTTTTCATATTTTATATTTTTTTTTTATAGTAAACGATATGATATGATGAAAATAATGCTATATATTTAGAAAGACCATTTAATGGCAAGGAAAACGGTATACAATATGTGTGGGTACTGTAAATGAGTAAGAGGGAAATTACAGATAAATACAAACAATGCAGAAATGTAAAAAGAGCCCTGGTCCTTAACGGTAAGAAAATTGAAAAATGGTCTGGTCACTAAGGGGTTAAAGAAAACTAGAGCAGACAGGAAGAAATGAAGAACAGATCCTGACAGAGGGAGAGAAGATGAATCGATTAGGGAAAGGTAAGTTTGGCATGATTGTGCCGCTTTAAGTTATTTTGTTTTTCTATTTATTTTAAGCAGTATTAATCATACACAGAGTATATCATTAATAAAATGTGTCTAACAGAGGAAGCATTATTATTGTAGACTAATCTATTACTCCATCTCACTGCAGTTTTTTGAATTAGATACAAACTCATAGTGACAACTCCTGTTAAGTAGGAAAAAATGGAAACAAATGTTTTCCAGTGGTTTTGTCAGCTTTTTTCTTCGTTCAAGAGGAAGTACCATTATTTCTAATATATTACAACTTTGTCACAAATGATTTTGCTAACTTCTCAATAATACAAAATATGAGAAGAAATCAATGATTTATTATGCTAGCTGTGTATGTGATTCTGCTGTCATGTCTTCCTCTCATTTCTCTCTATTACTCTGTTCATCCAAGTAAAATCCCTGTCAAATAATAAACTAAAATGGATACACTGAGAAATTGAGGTAGGAAAAAATATAGTCCTATTACTGATTCACCCTGTGTTAAAAGAAGATTCATATACTGATTACAGGGAAGCATAGCTCATTTCTTTTGCAAGTTTAATTTTAAAAATCTTTCTCACAAGAAGAGATTAATAAAGTATAAGATTGACTCCTTTGTGACCTAACTTTTTAGAAAGGTTCCATGTGTTTTGGTGACTGAGCCCATTTGGGGATTTTTGCTATGTATGTGTGTTTTTTTTGTTTGTTTTTTGTTTTTTTGCTGTCAATCTTAGTTTTTTTGAGGCAAAGATATCAACACTCAGACATTACAGAGAATGCATGAACAAACAGAAATAAGATATATTCAAGCATAACAAGTATAGCACTCAGTAACATCAAGCCTTATTTTTTTTTAAATAAAAAGATTCTAAATAAGAAAGATTAATTAGGCAGGGTTATGGTTATGAATAGTGATGTACCGAACTGTCCGCCGGCGAACAGTTCCCGGCGAAATTAGCGTGTTCGCGTTCGCCGCGGCGGGCGGACACATGCGCAGTTCGATCCGCCCCCTATTCGTCATCATTGGGCAAACTTTGACCCTGTGCCTCTCGGTCAGCAGACACATTCCAGCCAATCAGCAGCACTCCCTCCCTTCCACACCCTCCAACCTCCCTCCCAGCATCCATTTTCGATTCATTCGGAAGATGCATGCTTAGTGAGAGGAGGGAAAGTGTAGCCGCTGCTGATTAGATATGGAAATTGATAGCCAGGCTAGGGTATTCAGTGTCCACTACAATCCTGAAGGACTCATCTGATCTCTGCTGTAAGGACAGCACCCCAAAAAGCCCTTTTTAGGGCTATAACATCAGGCTGCTTTTATTTTTTTTTTCCTGTGTAATGTAATTGCAGGTGCCTGCCTGCCAGCTTCTGTGTGAGGTTCACATTGGATACTGTGCCTATTTGCCCAGTGCCACCACTCATATCTGTTTTAACAATAGGTTAAGCTTTACATTTAAAATAAATATTTTTTTTTTCACTGTAATAGAAGAGCAGTTGCCTGCCTGCCAGCTTCTGTGTGAGGTTGGATGCCTTGCCCATTTGCACAGTCAGTGCCACCACTCATATCTGTTTTAACAATTGGTTAAGCTTTAGATTTAAAATAAATAATTATTTTTCACTGTAATAGAAGAGCAGTTGCCTGCCTGCCAGCTTCTGTGTGAGGTTGGATGACTTGCCCATTTGCACAGTCAGTGCCACCACTCATATCTGTTTTAACAATTGGTTAAGCTTTAGATTTAAAATAAATAATTTTTTTTCACTGTAATAGAAGAGCAGTTGCCTGCCTGCCAGCTTCTGTGTGAGGTTGGATGCCTTGCCCATTTGCACAGTCAGTGCCACCACTCATACCTGTTTTAACAATTGGTTAAGATTTAGATTTTAAATAAATCATTTTTTCCAGTGAAATAGAAGAGCAGTTGCCTGCCAGCTTCTGTGTGAGGTTGGATGCCTTGCCCATTTGCACAGTCAGTGCCACCACTCATATCAGTTTTAACAATTGGTTAAGCTTTAGATTTTAAATAAATCATTTTTTTCACTGTAATAGAAGAGCAGTTGCCTGCCTGCCAGCTTCTGTGTCAGGTTGGATGCCTTGCCCATTTGCACAGTCAGTGCCACCACTCATATCTGTTTTAACAATAGCTTAAGCTTTAGATTTTAAAGAAATCATTTTTTTTCACTGTAATAGAAGAGCAGTTAGTTGTCTGCAAGCGTCTGTGTTTCAGGCCTACTTCAGCGTGTGCTCTGCAGACCTGTGCCAGCGTGCTTTGACAGTTGCCACTCATATCTGGTGTCTCTTTAGCGTGCTTTTACAAAGAAAAAAGGTTTCCAGGGTAAGCTAATAGCAGACAGTCAGTGTCCTTCAAGCGGCTCTGTCAGGCCTTCCTTCAGCGTGTGCCCTGCACAACCCTGCCAGCGTGCTTTGACAGTTGCCACTCATATCTTGTGTCTCTATAGCGTGCTTTTACAACCAAAATTTTGTTTCCACTCTAATAGAAGAGCAGTTGCCTGCCTGCCAGCTTCTGTGTGAGGTTCACATTGGATACTGTGCCCACTAGCCCAGTGCCACCACTCATATCTGTTTTAACAATTGGTTAAGCTTTAGATTTAAAAAAAATATTTTTTTTCACTGTAATAGAAGAGCAGTTAGTTTTCTGCAAGCGTCTGTGTTTCAGGCCTACTTCAGCGTGTGCTCTGCAGACCTGTGCCAGCGTGCTTTGACAGTTGCCACTCATATCTTGTGTCTCTATAGCGTGCTTTTACAACCAAAATGTTGTTTCCACTGTAATAGAAGAGCAGTTGCCTGCCTGCCAGCTTCTGTGTGAGGTTCACATTGGATACTGTGCCCACTAGCCCAGTGCCACCACTCATATCTGTTTTAACAATTGGTTAAGCTTTAGATTTAAAATAAATATTTTTTTTTCACTGTAATAGAAGAGCAGTTAGTTGTCTGCAAGCGTCTGTGTTTCAGGCCTACTTCAGCGTGTGCTCTGCAGACCTGTGCCAGCGTGCTTTGACAGTTGCCACTCATATCTTGTCTCTCTATAGCGTGCTTTTACAACCAAAATTTTGTTTCCACTGTAATAGAAGAGCAGTTGCCTGCCTGCCAGCTTCTGTGTGAGGTTCACATTGGATACTGTGCCCACTAGCCCAGTGCCACCACTCATATCTGTTTTAACAATTGGTTAAGCTTTAGATTTAAAATAAATATTTTTTTTTCACTGTAATAGAAGAGCAGTTAGTTGTCTGCAAGCGTCTGTTTCAGGCCTACTTCAGCGTGAGCTCTGCAGACCTGTGCCAGCGTGCTTTGACAGTTGCCACTCATATCTTGTGTCTCTATAGCGTGCTTTTACAACCAAAATTTTGTTTCCACTGTAATAGAAGAGCAGTTGCCTGCCTGCCAGCTTCTGTGTGAGGTTCACATTGGATACTGTGCCTACTTGCCCAGTGCCACCACTCATATCTGTTTTAACAATTGGTTAAGCGTTACATTTAAAATAAATAATTTGTTTTCACTGTAATAGAAGAGCAGTTGCTTGCCTGCCAGCTTCTGTGTCAGGTTGGATGCCTTACCCATTTGCACAGTCAGTGCCACCACTCATATATGTTTTAACAATAGCTTAAGCTTTAGATTTTAAAGAAATAATTTTTTTCACTGTAATAGAAGATCAGTTAGTTGTCTGCAAGCAAGCGTCTGGGTGTCAGGCCTACTTCAGCGTGTGCTCTGTAGACCTGTTCCAGCGTGCTTTGACAGTTGGCAATCATATTTGGTGTCTCTATAGCGTGCTTTTAAAACCAAAATTTGTTTTTCACTGTTATAGATTGAATAGCAGTTACTTGTCTTCAAGCGGGTGTCTCAGGCCTACAGTGTGTGCTCTGCAGAACTGTTCCAGTGCACATTGCCAATCATATCTGGTGTCTCTATAGCGTGCTTTTAAAACCAACATTTATTTTTCACTGTTATAGATTGAATAGCAGTTACTTGTCTTCAAGCGGGTGTCTCAGGCCTACAGTGTGTGCTCTGCAGAACTGTTACAGTTCACATTGCCCATATCTGGTCTCACAGTAGCTTGCACGCATAGTACCACTAATCCCCCAAAAAATGACAGGCAGAGGTAGGCCACCCCGCAGGGGCCGTCGTGGTCGTGGTGCTGTGATTCCCTTTTGCCCTAGAATAATGCCCAGTTTTCAGAAGCCACGTACCCTGAACTTGTAAAGTTCTGAGGACTTAGTTGACTGGCTAACACAGGACACCCAATCTTGTACAGCCTCCGCTCGGAACCTTGACGCACCATCCTCCTCCAGCTTAGCTTCAGGCACCTCTCAAGATAGCACTCACCCGCCTGCCGCCACCACCAAAACTAGCACCACAGCCGCTTTACTTGGTATGTCAGAGGAGTTATTCACACACCCGTTTGAAGAAATGAGTGATGCGCAACCATTATTGCTAGAGGATGTAGATAACAGGGATATGTCTCAGGCAGGCAGCATTAAACACATGGAGGTACGGTGTGATGATGATGATGTTGTACCCGCTGCTGCTTCCTTTTCTGAGTTGTCAGATACAAGCGAGGCGGTTGATGATGACGATGCGTCCATGGATGTCACGTGGGTGCCCGCTAGAAGAGAAGAAGAACAGGGCGAAAGTTCAGATGGGGAGACAGAGAGCAGGAGGAGGAGACCAGTTGGAAGCAGGGGGGGGTCGTCGCAAGGAGCTAGTGGCACAGTCAGACAGCATGCATCGGCACCCGGGGTCAGCCTGACAGCACGCCAATCAACGCATGCTGTGTCCACCACCAGAATGCCGTCATTGCAGAGCTCAGCAGTGTGGCATTTTTTTTTGTGTGTCTGCCTCTGACAACAGCGATGCCATTTGCAACCTGTGCCAAAGGAAACTGAGTCGTGGGAGGTCCAACACCCACCTAGGTACAACTGCTTTGCGTAGGCACATGATCTCACATCACAAACGCCTATGGGATCAACACATGAGTACAAGCAGCACGCCTACTCTAAGCCGCCATCCTCCTCCTGGTCCAGCATCTTCAGCCACGTCAACCACTGCTGTACATGTTCTTGCCCCCTCTCAACCATCCGCCACTCCGTCTCCCGCCTTGAGCAGTTCCCGCTCATCTGCCCACAGTCATGTGTCTGTCAAGGACATGTTTGAGCGTAAGAAGCCAATGTCACCAAGTCACCCCCTTGCCCAGCGTCTGACAGCTGGCTTGTCCGAACTATTAGCCCGCCAGCTTTTACCATACAATCTGGTTGAGTCTGAGGCGTTCAAAAAATTTGTAGCTATTGGGACACCGCAGTGGAAGGTACCCGGCCGGAATTTCTTTTCACAAAAGGCAATCCCCAACTTGTACTCGATTGTGCAAAAGGAAGTCATGGCATGTCTGGCACACAGTGTTGGGGCAAGGGTCCATCTGACCACTGATACCTGGTCTGCAAAGCATGGTCAGGGCAGGTATATCACCTACACTGCGCATTGGGTAAACCTGCTGACGGCTGACAAGCAAGGAATGCGTGGCATTGCAGTGGAGTTGGTGACACCGCCACGAATTGCAGGCAGTCCCGCTGCCACCTTCTCTACTCCTCCTACTCCATCCTCTTCCATAACCTCCTCGGCTGAGTCCTCTTGTGCCGCTGCTTCTTGCTCCACATCAACGGCACCCCCCCAGCTCCCCAGGTACTATTCCACATCCCGGATACGGCAGTGTCACGCCGTCTTGGGTTTGACTTGCTTGAAAGCAGAGAGTCACACCGGACAAGCACTCCTGTCCGCCCTGAACGCACAGGTGGAAAAGTGGCTGACTCTGCAGCAACTGGATATCGGCAAAGTGGTGTGTGACAACGGAAAAAATTTGATAGCGGCATTGAAGTTGGGCAAGTTGACACATGTGCCGTGCATGGCACATGTGTGTAATCTGATCGTACAACGCTTTGTGCATAAGTACACAGGCTTACAGGACGTCCTGAAGCAGACCAGGAAGGTGTGTGGCCATTTCAGGCGTTCCTACACGGCCATGGCTCACTTTGCCGATATCCAGCGGCGAAACAACATGCCAGTGAGGCGCTTGATTTGTGAAAGCCCTACACGTTGGAATTCAACACTCCTAATGTTCGACCGCCTGCTCCAACAAGAAAAAGCTGTTAATGAATATTTGTATGACTGGGGTGCTAGGACAGCCTCTGGGGAGCTGGGAATTTTTTTGCCACGTTACTGGACGCTCATGCGCAATGCCTGTAGGCTCATGCGTCCTTTTGAGGAGGTGACAAACCTAGTCAGTCGCACCGAAGGCACCATCAGCGACATCATACCATTTGTTTTCTTCATGGAGCGTGCCCTGCGAAGAGTGCTGGATCAGGCTGTAGATGAGCGTGAAGAGGAAGAGGAAGAGTTGTGGTCACCATCACCACCAGAAACAGCCTTATCAGCATCGCTTGCTGGACCTGCAGCAACGCTGGAAGAGGATTGTGAGGAAGAGGAGTCAGAGGAGGATTGTAGCTTTGAGGAGGAGGAGGAGGAGCAAGACCAAACACAACAGGCATCCCAGGGTGCTCGTTGTCACCTATCTGGTACCCGTGGTGTTGTACGTGGCTGGGGGGAAGAACATACCTTCAATGACATCAGTGAGGAGGAGGAACGGGAAATGAGTAGCTCGGCATCCAAATTGTGCAAATGGGGTCTTTCATGCTGTCCTGCCTGTTGAGGGACCCTCGTATAAAAAGGCTGAAGGAGAACGACCTGTACTGGGTGTCCACGCTACTAGACCCCCGGTATAAGCAGAAAGTGGCGGAAATGTTACCCAATTACAACAAGTCGGAAAGGATGCAGCATTTGCTAAATAAATTAAAAAGTATGCTTTACACATCACAAGGGTGATGTCACAGCACAACGGGAATCTAACAGGGGGAGAGGTGGAAGTCATCCTCCTCCTCCTCCTCCCACGACCACGCCGGCAAGGACAGGACGCTTTAAAGACGTGTTGTTGATGGAGGACATGCGGACCTTTTTAAGTCCTATGCATCGCCACAGCCCTTCGGGATCCACCCTCAGAGAGCGACTCGACCGACAGGTAGCAGACTACCTCGCCTTAACTGCAGATATCGACACTCTGAGGAGCGATGAACCCCTTGACTACTGGGTGTGCAGGCTTGACCTGTGGCCTGAGCTATCCCAATTTGCGATAGAACTTCTGGCCTGCCCCGCTTCAAGTGTCCTGTCAGAAAGGACCTTCAGTGCAGCAGGAGGTATTGTCACTGAGAAGAGAAGTCGCCTAGGTCAAAAAAGTCTAGATTACCTCACCTTTATTAAGATGAATGAGGGATGGATCCCGAAGGGACTGACACTGGGCGATACATTCACTTTAAAAAGGCCTGATGAGATGAGCTGCCTTGGGCTAAAAATGGTCCACACGCTGCTGTATTTTAGCTCTGAATGACTTGCGTGACTTATCCGCCACCAACTAGGGTTCAAGCCGCCATGTTTTAGGGCACTTTCTGCCTGTGAAACAAACATCAATTTTTCTGGCCGCTGCTACAGCAGCGGCTGCAACAATACCAAATTTTTCAGGCATGTGTACATGCCTAATTTTTAGGCCCACTGGTGCAGCACTGTGGCTTCAAAAACCAAACCAAAAATTAAAATCCTCCAAGATGGCACCAATATACCAGTGGTCTAAGCATCTTCCCACCTTGGCCTAAAAAGGGAAGGTGATTCAACAATGAAAAATCTCTGCCATTTACACGTCCACTGATAGGAGACGCGGAAGGTATTAAACTGATATGAACAATACTCCACTCCTATCAGTAGGTCCGTCCCATTGTGATTTATGCCCCCCACCCACCGCGCAGGGATGGGGGCCGGGGGGGAGGAAAGTAGGCCCCCCCATTGTGATTTATGGCCCCCACCCACCGCGCAGGGGTGGGGGCCGAGGGGGGGAGGACAGTAGGTCACCCTATTGTGATTTATGGCCCCCACCCACCGCGCCGGGGTTGGGGAGGACAGTAGCTCCCCCCAGTGATTATCAGGGGCTTTGAGGACAGGTGTCAATCCATACCTGCCAAGTGACCCTATGTAGGGGGAACAGTCTCTATTCTGCTCTGTGTCAGTGTGTTTCATGGTCTCTGTGGACAGGGAACAGTCTCTATTCTGCTCTGTGTCAGTGTGTATCAGGGGTTTTGAGGACAGGTGTCAATCCATATCTGCCAAGTGACCCTATGTAGGGGGAACAGTCCCTATTCTGCTCTGTGTCAGTGTGTATCAGGGGTTTTGAGGACAGGTGTCAATCCATATCTGCCAAGTGACCCTATGTAGGAGGAACAGTCCCTATTCTGCTCTGTGTCAGTGTGTATCAGAGATCATTAGGATAGGTGTCAATCCATATCTGCCAAGTGACCCTATGTAGGGGGAACAGTCTCTATTCTGCTCTGTGTCAGTGTGTATCAGGGGTTTTGAGGACAGGTGTCAACCCATATCTGCCAAGTGACCCTATGTAGGGGGAACAGTCTCTATTCTGCTCTGTCAGTGTGTATCAGGGCTGGGCTTTGAGGACAGGTGTCAATGTTAGGTGATTTCTGCCCTTTATGGATTAAAAGCAGACTCTGCATCAACTGTGCAATTTTCCATGGGAGTTTTGCCATGGATCCCCCTCTGGCATGCCACAGTCCAGGTGTTAGTCCCCTTGAAACAACTTTTCCATCACTATTGTGGCCAGAAAGAGTCCCTGTTGTTTTTAAAATTCGCCTGCCCATTGAAGTCAATGTTGGTTCGCGCGGTTCGCCGGTTCGCGAACATTTGCGGAAGTTCGCGTTCGCCGTTCGCGAACCGAAAATTTCGGGTTCGCGACAACACTAGTTATGAATGCCACTGCACATGAGACAGGCTGAATGATAATCTTGAGATAGGGACACAGCCAGTCTCCTGCAGTGTGTGGGAGGATATCATGAAATAACAGTGTACCGTTATGGCACTCTTGTAAACGAAACAGGGAACCTACATGTTAGTGTGCGGGGTATGCATGCTGATATCCCAACAACAGAGAAATAAGGCCTGCCCAGAAAATTTAAATAAAGGACAAACAATTACATAACTGTAAATTGACATACTATTGTAGTGCCACATCCAATATAACTTCAATGCAAAATGGCAGGGCAAAATAAAATTATTTATTTAGATTGTGGTAGTCATTTTATTTGTGTGCTCTCACTATTATTTAGCTGTTTATTGTTAACACTTTGTATGTGTATTGGAGTGTCTCACATAGGTAATTGAAGCACCAATTTTATATATGTTACCAAATATTTATTTGTATCTTTTATTCAGACATGATTATTTTTTAATATTTTTGTTGAAGAACATTTTAGTCACCAGAACAATTAAAGCTTAATGTAGTTGTTCTGTTGTCTACTTCCTCTCTATGCAGGCCTTTTAATGTAAACACTCTCTTTTCATTAAAAGAAAAGCCGTATTTGCATTGCTGGCTAGGAATACATCCAGGGAGAGTCACTCAGATGGCCACTGGAGGTGTTTCCTGAGTCTGTGCTGCACAATGTACAGCATTTACATTTATGGTCTCCACACTCTACAGGAAATGCTGAATGCTCCCCATAGAGAGGCATTTATTCAATGCCTCTCTATACAGAGATTCTAATTGGTGCAGAGCGACTTTTTGCCATGTGTGTGCATTAGCCTCCCAATGCTTTCCGATGGGAAAGCATTGGATTGGGTAAGATCATCAATTCTCAGCCAAGGAGGCAGATGGCAGAAGACCCCCGCAGGGCTGGAATAACAGGATGTTTTAACCCTTTGGATTTTAACATTTGTTAAGTGGGTAGCATGCACATTTATATTCTTGACCCTATAGTGTTACTTTATTGTTGCAGCCTTATGCTTCAATTGTTTAATTTTTTTTTTTTTTTTTATAATCTACACACAGTACCCCATAATGGCAGAGTAAAAAAAACAGATTCTTGAAAAATTTGCAAATATATTAAAATAAAAAGCTTATATAAGGGGGCGGAGCCAACTGCTGAGCCGCATGGATGTGTGATTTAGTCATTCCAGACTAAACTGGACACCTTAGGGTTGGACATGAAGCTGGTACGAAGCAGAGACTGCTCCCTAGAGGATGACAGGGAAACTATGCAGGCACAGCTTCAAGCAATCCAAGACTCTGTGGACACACAGTGTTACGGTTGCCTCCAGGCTGGCTGGAAGTTGGACCGTAGAAAGGATGCTCCTAGCGCTCACCAAAGGACCATCAGCACCGTAGACACCATAACTACTGCGTAGCCACCATAAGTACTGCAGACTCCATGAACCACCGCTGCTGGGCTGGTATCTCATCGTCTGCTCTGTACCTTGGACCTACGACCAGGCTCCAGGTTCCAGTAGGTAAACCTCTTCCTTCTGTAGAGCGAAGCAGGATCAGGAACAAGAGCTCTTACAAGAGCTCAGTAGCTAAGGGAGTATGAAGAGCATAGCAATCCCTGTAGTGATTATAGCTGTCCCCTACAAACATGAGTCAAGGCTGCAAGTTAGAGGGACAAGTCATTTTGTTTATTGGCACCCAAAGGGCTTTCTTTTATGCAGGTTTCCCTTAGATAGGACTGTGACGGAACGCTGGCACTCCGACCGAGTACCTCCGCCAATCGATGCTCCTAGCGCTTGCCGAGGACTCTGAGCACTCCAACCAACACCATCAGCATTGCAGACCCCACTTCCAGCGACGCCGTCTCTCACCCACCCTGTATCCACGACCAAGATCCAGCCCCCAGTGGGTGAACCTCTCCTAAATCCAGAGAGCATAGCAGGAACAAATCACCCTCTTTGGAGAGCTTACTCTCGGGAGTAAGTGATTATAGCAATCCCCAGAGTGTAGTTATCCCTTCCCCCAAGCATGAGCCAAGGCTTCAAGAAAGGTGTAAGTAGGTCTGGTTTATTGAGGGCTACCTTCCCAGTATTTATGCAAGTGTCCACCAGGTGGACACTCCCCTAGGGGACCTGATAGAACAATGGGACACATATTGTATATTAGCCAATCACAGACAATACAAACAAAACACTCCCACAGTGACATCACAATCCCTCCTCTCTATCCTGGATATAATTGGGAAGTAATCAAATGATCTCCCAGGACAGAGGCAAGACTCCATTAACCACATGGTTGCAAAAATACATAAAATTACACAATGTTACAATTACTACATAAAACATATACCTGCAACATATCCCCAGATAGCTTAGATCTGAGCACATATTATTACCGAATGGCGCTCAGATCACATACATACAGTTCAATCGGCATGGAGCCAAAGTCTTTTCCATAGTCTTTCGTTACACTAATAGGCTCCATGGCATAGCTATCTGGGGTAGCACTACTCACATACTGAAAGTCCCGAATGCCCCGGCAGAAATACACGACTAAACCTTTCTGCAGGGTAAAACACAGCTATCAGCACAGGGGCCATAGTCACATGGCAGGAGGCTGGCAATTAGTCCTCTCCAGGCCCAAGTGGCAAATGGGACTTCATCACAAGGACCACCCACAGGGTTTTACAAAACAACCAATAACACACGTACATTACAGAAAACACTGCCAGCAATTGAAATGACACAACACCCAGTGGAAGACAGAAACGTCCTACACTGGAGTTGGTTTGGTTGCAGGGTATAAGGGCATAACCCTAGAATATAATATGAGAAAAGAGAAAGAGACTGAACAGGGATTATAATGGAATTCTCCCAATTATCAGTCCCTATACCCCAAGTGCAAATTGTTCTTAGTTTTGTGGCAACAGATTGCCAGTATTGAACTTAAAAGAAATATACAAATAATACATTTTTTATTAAACCCTCTTAGGGAACCAAAATAATAAAAAGTTAAAAGATAAAACATATATATATAGGAATCATCTGTTATATGCTAAATGTTCAATACACCTTTGCCATAAAGCTACTAAGTTAGTTTCTGAGGTAGAAAGTATAAAATGTAATCATTTGAATTTGTAACAGTATCTCAGTGAACTAAAGTAGCTATTGGTGTATTAGAGAGAGAGGAAAGCTAGATCACTATATCCACATCACCTCAGTGGTGAATATGAATAGGTATCATCCCTTATAGTCAATAGCTAAGTAGGTAAGATAGCTTATCGAAATAAAAAGAAGAAATAGGGGTATAACCAGAAATGAAACTGGTACTATGTGCTTGTCTGCGATCAAATTCGTCAGAGTAATTAGCCCGTAATAGTATGGTGCAGAAAAGACCCCTACGTAATTATATATAAGAGAATCTACTCTATATCACCCATATTGCAAATCATAGGGTGTAGGTGTAGGACAAATCGTCATCGCATAAACATAGGATGTCAAAAATAGGGATGATAAAGAACTTCTAGATCTTACCAGAAAATCTAGTTAATAAAAGATACACAAAGAAAGAAAAGTCGGTAGCTGCCCTAGTAAATAGACCTCATTGCTAAGTACAAACATGAAATGCTGTAACTAAGGATAACAAAAAAAGTGAATCTAATGAGCAGCCACCTAAAAATTCTAAGTCCTCATATGAAGTCAGCAAACTAGAGATCCTAAGTCCTAAGTGTAGCGGAGGCCTGGTATTTCACAGGTTAACTCCACTATAGATCCCAGTGAGGCTCAGGAACAAGTATTATAAATCCATAGAGTAGTACTTTCAGCAGGCAAAACAATCCAATAATATCCCAACAGCACTACCAATAACTGGACGACACACAGCATCAGGAACAGAACTGACCTTTAATCCACACAGTCTCCTTATAAAGCATTCTCCCATGCAGGGGAGGGATTCACATTAATTAGGACAGTAACCAATAATATAACCGTTACCTCCCACACATCTCCTCCCCTCAGAGTGACTCATAATCCCCTTAACTATACTGTACATTTACCCCAAACCTGGATGTACCCCTAAACTAGTACATAGCATCAATCTTAGGGTACCGCCAGGTAGCCCTGATCTGGGTGAAGAATATATCCAAAATTCACCCAGATCGGACCAGGGGTTCGGTAGTTAGATGGAGGGTGAAGTTTGACCGACCGCACACGAGGTGGTATCCGAAAAGGGTTCCATGCGTTTGGGCCCTGCGGTCGGTCTCCGTTCGGCAGTAAAAACATACAGTAATCCTAGCCATCCATACTTAAATTCACCTGGATTATAGTTCCCTTGTTCGGTACTTTGTTTCTACCGAATGGGAGTTCGTTAGGTCTCTCCGTTCGGTAGTTACGGAGCTCTGGAGGTCTCAGCGGTGTTCGGTTGTTTGAGTGTCCGATTTGGGTTCCAGACACTCGACGACCAAACTCCGCTGAGATTTTTATGTGTAAGATGGCCGCCGCACGTGGTTCGTATACTGAACAGCGGCCACCCAGGCATTAGCAATTACAGTTTAAGTTGCGGTTTGCGAGAAGTGTGGCGCACACTTCTCACTGGGGTGGTCTAATGGTTCGGTAGTTTCATTCCCATGAAACTACCAAACCCACATACAAAATCATACAGAAATACATGAATACAATAAAACGAATACAGTCACATATGCATGTTACAGGACAGGCTTAATACATTCTGCTACACTAAGTCCTAAGATATAGTAAAAGCTTCTCCTAATATCGGAATCAGCTAACAGATGCCTAAACTAAATAATGACCAAGTGGTCGCAGTAACCGGCTCAACACGTGTTTCGGCGCTGGCGTTGCGCCTTTCTCAAGAGCTTACCGGGCTAGTAGATCGCGCCACGTTTTTAAACCCCATTCGCCACACCCCTAAATCCCTGACGTCATCGGCATAGCGTCAGTCAAGTGGGTGGGGGGACGGTAGTTAAGTGGCAGGAGCATCTACACTATAGGGGAATAACTGTGCTTAACCCTGTGTGCGCCTATTTCGGCAATTAGATGCTCCCAATGATCCTTAAAGGGAAACTCCAGTGCCAGGAAAACGATCCATTTTCCTGGCACTGGAGGTCCCTCTCCCTCCCACCCACCAATCCCCAGTTACTGAAGGGGTGAAAACCCCTTCAGTCACTTACCTGAGGCAGCGGCGATCTCCCTCGCCGCTGTCTCCTCCTCCGCGCCGCTCCTCCTACTGGCTCCTTTGGCCGGCGGGCAAGACTGATCCCGCCCACCGGCCGAGGAGACCTAATGCGCATGCGTGGCAATTCCGCGCATGCGCATTAGGTCTCCCCATAGGAAAGCATTGAAAACAAATTTCAATGCTTTCCTATGGGGATTTGAGCGACGCTGGAGGTCCTCACACAGCGTGAGGATGTCCAGTGACGCTCTAGCACAGGTTTCCTGTGCTATGGACCAGGAAGAGACCTCTAGTGGCTGTCTAGTAGACAGTCACTAGAGGTGGAGTTAACCCTGCAAGGTAATTATTGCAGTTTATAAAAAAAACTGCAATAATTACACTTACAGGGTTAGGAGTAGTGGGAGTTGGCACCCAGACCACTCCAATGAGCAGAAGTGGTCTGGTTGCCTACAGTGTCCCTTTAAGATAGGATATGAAATATAAAAGAAGTATGAGGTTATATTTCAAATTATTGAGCTAAGTAGAGAATTTAGTTAATAAAATAAGATTTATGGTATGATGAATTGAGAGATGCAGAAGTAAAAAAAATGATAAATAGTATTTATATGAACATTACAAGTAAACCAATGAAAGTATATACATATGTACACAAAGGACTATACAGCCGAGTAGAATAAGGCTTATGAGGCTTATTAGGTTGTATGTCAGAATCAAAATGACACAAAAATCAATTTTAATTTTTTTAAATAATCAATAAAAAATGGATTAATATTGTTGAGTGTGCCCATTTATTAAGAAACCCATTGTGAATATAAGACAGATGTTGAGATGCCCTAATGTTTAAATAAATGGTGCAAAAGAAAAACCTTCATTTAGTCCTTTTGGTTGTAGTGTTTTAAGTTTATAGATCCAAAAGCTTTCACGTTGCCTAAGGAATCTATCATAGTCACCTCTCCTCTTGTCACGTTTCACCAGTTCAAGCCCACAAAAGCGCAGGCCATGTGACTTGCTTGAGTGGTGTTCCTTAAGGTGATGAGCAATTGGTGTTTCAATGGTGAGTTTGGGTGACCTGACATGCTCTTTGATTCTTTATTTAAAAGGACGGAAGGTTTTGCCCACGTATTTATAATCACATTGACAGGTGAGAAGGTACACCAATCCTGAGGTATTGCAGTTGAAAAATGACGTAATGTTATAGACCTGTTTATTCTCACTATCAGTCACTTTTTTTGAATCCCGTTTAATGTATTTGCAAGCGACACATCGCCCGCATTAAAAAGTGCCAGTGATAGGTTTATTTAGCCAGGTCTTCATCTCTGTACGGGATAGGTGAAAGTGGCTAGGGACCAGAAGATCTCTTTTTTTTTCCTTTCCGTGTCGTTATTTAAACTTTTGGACCCAAAATCTTTGTGGGATGTGTATCACCGGTTAGTAATGGCCACTATTTTTCAATAGTTCAACTCTGTTCCATCCAGCGTCATATGTTGCAATCATACGAGGACACGATGTAGTAGGTACTACAGTTTTATTTTTCTTCAGAAGAGTTTCTCTATCTGACTCCAAAGCTCTCCTGTAGGCTTTTTTTAGGCACCGATTAGGGTATCCTTTGTCCTTAAACTGTAGGGTATCCTTTGTCCTTAAACTGTATCTGCAGGCTATCAGCTTGAGTTTGAAATTCCTGAATAGTACTGCAGTTCGTATTGGCCTATAGGTATTGGCCTATAGGGATGCCCTTCTTGAGGGGTTTTGAGTGAAAACTGTCCCAGTCCAGAAAGCTGTTTGAAGCAGTGGGTTTCTTGAAGAGAGTAGTTTGGATTAATTGGTTATCAATGGAGACAGTCAAATCCAAGAAATTGAGAGTATTACCTCCACATTCAGAGGTGAATTTGAGATTGTGGTCATTATCATATCATTCATTATGACCGACCGACAGTTCCATAGATTTGGGCTGTGCGGTCGGTCAATTTTATGCAGAAAAATGACTAAGTCCCATTCGAACGTGCGTTCGAATCTTCGAACGGGACTTAGTCTCTGCAGCTGAAAGTTCAGTGTAGGAGAAGGTAAGGGTCAGCGGTGTTCGCGGAAATGTGTAGCCGATTTCAGTTCCATGAATTTGGCTACACATACCGCTGACCTCGTTCAAATGAACAAAGAAGGCCGCTGCCACGTGTTCGTTTGCACGAACTGCGGCCACCCAATGGTTGGCAATTTACCTACAGCAGGCTTCCAGCCTGGGAGGTAAATTGCCTGCACACTTCCACTTCTGGGTGGTCCGCCTGTGTGGTACTTGGTCCAGTAAGCCCCATTTACTGAACCAAGTGGGAGAAAGCCAGGAACACAGTGTATTAAAGGTTTGGGGACACCGTCTTAAAGGGGCATTGTTCAACAAAGTCACAATATGTCCCCAGACGGTTCATAAAGGGCCATACACACCCAATAAAAGTCCATAAGTTTTCAGGGGCACAATATCCCAGGGGCCATAGTCATGAGGAAGGAGGCTGGCAAATAGGCTTCTCCACAACCCAGGGAAGCAGGGCAATTTGCCATTTAAAGGGCCAGTTACAAATGGCAGTTTGTAACACACAGAATACTCACTTTGCAGCGATGCAGTGCTCCCTCGACAACCTAGACAACAGGGTAGGCATAAAAACCTGAGAGTCAAAGGCCTACGGGAAAATGAGCAGGAATTCTACCATCAATACTACAGGTGCTCTTTAACTTAAGCTTGGGCAAACCTCCTGATGATCCAGTGGTTTTGACAGAGCTCATAGAGCCCTATTCCCGCGTGGAAGCACAGGGATGTGGGATGCATATTACATTATTATGAATGCAAAAATAACAGTCAAATGGTCCTGCAGCACTCTCAGCAACCACTGCTCTTCCACAATGCCCCTATAGCCATCTATGCAGAACTCTCATGGCTAACACTGGAAGCCCGTCGGGCACTGAAGCCGATTACAGACCAACTGCACGACAGAGACTTCCAGGGTTTCCCCTTCACGCTCTCATTCTCCTACAAAGGTGCTCCA
This sequence comes from Pelobates fuscus, assembly GCF_036172605.1. Taxonomy (NCBI): domain Eukaryota; kingdom Metazoa; phylum Chordata; class Amphibia; order Anura; family Pelobatidae; genus Pelobates; species Pelobates fuscus. The sequence goes on along the minus strand of NC_086320.1, from coordinate 184,037,407 downwards.
TAGCATTCACACAATTCTTTTTGTGAGCACTGGACTTTTACATTCAAGACAGGTATGGACCAATATAACCTGTGAATGTACCATGGCTACCGCAGAGACACAGGGGCAATGAAACCCCAAGAAGAGAAGAACCAAAATGACTGGGACTGCTTCCTTCAACGCAGTGCAAGGCCTTGATCCCCACTAACTTCACCAACACCAAAGACACCACAGAACTCTCCCCGAAGCTCTGTGAAATGCCATGAGACCCTTTCACTACAGTGATGTATATTGTACACCATTACTGTGATCCGCTGTGTACACCGAGACTCTCAAACCACTCCATATAGACCCACATCTGTACGTGGCAAAGGCCAGATTGAACTCAGAACACTCAACATGCTCCAGCAGCCATGTGACCTCTAATCCCTATTGGTAATACTGATGCCATACCTCACTGGCCATTACTTCATCCCTCCCACCGTATACCACCCTCCCAGCAGTATACCCCTATCATCTCCCCTAACACTCCCATGTCTCCCCTTTCCCCCACTGACATAACGAGCGACTACCAGAATGCTTTTGAGTTAAGGAAGATCTCAAATATTGCGACCCTAACTCCCGTTACCATTCATGTCACTCTTCTCCCAATCTTCCTTCCAGCCTCCCCTTCTTACCCTCCCCTCTACCCAGTGCTGCAATGTGATTTACCGCAATGTGATTTACGAACACTGTACAGCACCTTGCATACCAAGACGAAAGTCTCTCGGTGTTGTGGGGTCGCTATGCTTCCATAACATCCATCAACTACCCTATCCTCTTCCTAGGGAAACAAACGAATGATACCACTCTATCCCTGTCTCTTCTACTTACTCAAAAAAAATGTTTAACCCTATCCATCCCTTTCCCCTCTCTCAGGATATATCACCCTGTCAATGTTCATCTTCTACAATATTGTCACTTATGTACAAAAGTATGTTTACTCTTCTATCTGATTCAATGTACATAAATAATCCCTCTCTCTTCCCAGCTGTCTCCCTACCTCTCTCTTCCAATTCTAATCAACCACTATCTTCCTTATCCCCCTCTCAACCCACCCCCCTCCAGATAATGTCATAGGATACAAACGTGATCTTTTAATATTGTATGCAATTATGCTTATCACTGTTGGAATATGTATTCTCTCCCCAACCTCCATCCTACTCCCCAAGACTGCCCTCTGCCTCACTGACCCTCCTATAAAACCTTTCCCAGGTCTAACCTATAATGTATGAGATACACCACCCAACTACCCCCATACCTACCAGGCTGCCAGTACATATAATCTAAACCAAGTTCTGCTCCTCAATAATTTCCATGATTTCGGAACCTGACAGTACCCTGAGTCATCGTGGCACCCCCTATTCCATTGTCCCAAATTTCCACTCTATACACATGCTCATCCACGATATTGCACTAATATTGACGCGGATTTGCACTTTAAGAGGAAAGGAGGAGCAAAGTGACATATATTTAGTTTCTTTTCTTTCTTTTTCTTCCGTACACCCTACCAAAATCTCTCCCTCTCATTGAGGTATGTCAATCATTGCCAAACTCTGCCTCCCTCTCTTCAGCTTTTCCAAGCCCACTCATATGACCCCAATCAATTCCAAACACTTGGCTCATAATATCGGTCTGAACGACCTATTCCAAGGTGCACATTTCATTCCCAGGTGGTATTGATACCCCACTCTGGAATGTTCACCTACAGACGCCCTCCTATACTCCCTTCCACCTACACCTTTGTACATAGTTTATTTTGTTATTTTCATCCCATATTGAGATTTACCCATTTTTTCAAATCTCTAGATTGTACTCTCCTATACCCCTACTACATAAGCTTGACTGGGGAAATCGGAGGAACACTCTCCCTTCAATAACAATCCATATGGCCACTGTACAAATAGTTACCTTCAACATAAAGGGCCTCAATTCCCCTGAAAAAAAGATCACTGGCATTCACAGAAATTCACAAACTAAAAGCTGACATAGCCTTCTTGCAGGAAACACACTTTAAAAAAGATGCAGCGCCCACACTCCGTAAACGTAGATACCCAACAAGATACTCTAGCAACTACAGTGAAGTCAAAGCCAAGGGAGTAGCAATACTGTTATCGGCTCACATACTCTTTACATCCACAGCACACAAATTGAAAGATACTGGTAGATTACTGATGGTCAAAGGACAATCCACAATCACGCTAGCCAATACTTATCTCCCAAACATGCACCAATGTAAGACACTCAGGAAACACTTGAAAGCTATAGACCAATTTGCATAAGGAATCCTAATCTTTGGAGGAGATTTTAACCTCTCACTGGACTCAACCCTCGACACAACATCTCACGCAACCACCTACCAAACATCCTGACGCAAACAAATGCCTCATCTTTTGGACTGCTCACAACTGTATGATTTTTGGCACAACACACTCACTAACACGAAGGACTTTGAATTATTTTCACATGTCACACACATACTCTAGGCTTGACATGATCTTTCTCCCACACAGATTCCTCCACCTGATCCAATTCAGCCACTATGGTTCAATCACATGGTCAGATCATGCACCCCTGTCTCTTACCGCTAGACATGTGCAAAACTACTGAACCTGATCTACATAGCACAACACCTCCCCACTGACAGACTCCTTCTCTCTGTCGACGCTGAGAAGGTGTTTGAAAGGGTAGATTGGACCCTACTGATGGCCACCCTCTGAAAGTTATGTTTTGGACCTGGCTGGATGAGATGGATGTAAGACATATATTCATCCCCACTGCAAGGCTTCGGATCAACGGGCAGCTGACAGATCCGTTGCACATCAGAACCGGTATAAGATATCCAAATTACACAACTTATTCCTGAATACGCCTGACACCTGCTGGAAATGCACCCAATCTGGAGCGTCTCTAGCACATACTTGGTGGCATTGCCCACTGATCCAGAGGTATTGGATCAGTATAGAGAAAATATTCAAAACGGTGATAGGAATTCAAATCCCCCATACACCACACACTAGTTTTCGTGCTATACCCCAACCTTCTCCCCAAGCCGCAATGTCTGTCTTCTCACTCACCCGCTCACGGCCGTCAACTCACTCATCCCCACAAAATGGACAAATCCCAAAGCTCCCATCAGGGAATGGATCACCAAAGTAGACACGATTAAAACAATGGAAGAAATTCATGCCTCCATCTCTCATAGATATCCACTTTGCAAAGTTATATGGGAGCCGTGGGTACAGTTTATGACAGACCATTAGATCATTCCCGCACAAACAGAACAAACGCTCTAATACTCCATGCCGGCAAATGGGCTGTGATATGCACATAAAGAGTCCTGTCTAGTGATGTCGCGAACACAACATTTTCGGTTCGCGAACGGCGGACGCGAACTTCCGCAAACGTTCGCGAACCGGCGAACCGGGCGAACCGGGCGAACCGGGCGAACCGCCATTGACTTCAATGGGCAGGCGAATTTTAAAACCCACAGGGACTCTTTCTGGACACAATAGTGATGGAAAAGTTGTTTCAAGGCGACTAACACCTGGACTGTGGCATGCCGGAGGGGTATCCATGGCAAAACTCCCATGGAAAATTACACAGTTGATGCAGAGTCTGGTTTTAATCCATAAAGAGCATAAATCACCTAACATTCCTAAATCACAATGGATATGGATTGACACCTGACATATGACATATTGACACCTTGACATATGGCTTGACACCCGTCCTCAGAGACCCTGACACACACTGACACAGAGCAGAATAGGGACTGCCCCCCCTACATAGGGTCACTTGGCAGATATGGATTGACACCTGTCCTCAGGGACCCTGATACACACTGACACAGAGCAGAATAGGGACTGTTCCTCCTACATAGGGTCACTTGGCAGATATGGATTGCCACCTGTCCTCAGAGACCCTGATACACACTGACACAGAGCAGAATAGGGACTGTTCCCCCTACATAGGGTCACTTGGCAGATATGGATTGACACCTATCCTAATGATCCCTGATACACACTGACACAGAGCAGAATAGGGACTGTTCCTCCTACATAGGGTCACCATTTTTAGCCCAAGGCAGCTCATCTCACCAGGCCTTTTTTTAGTCGAATGTATCGCCCACTGTCAGTCCCTTCGGGATCCATCCCTCATTCATCTTAATAAAGGTGAGGTAATCTAGACTTTTTTGACCTAGGCGACTTCTCTTCTCAGTGACAATACCTCCTGCTGCACTGAAGGTCCTTTCTGACAGGACACTTGAAGCAGGGCAGGCCAGATGTTCTATCGCAAATTGGGATAACTCAGGCCACAGGACACCCAGTAGTCAAGGGGTTCATCGCTCCTCAGAGTGTCGATATCTGCAGTTAAGACGAGGTAGTCTGCTACCTGTCGGTCGAGTCGCTCTCTGAGGGTGGATCCCGAATGGCTGTGGCGATGCGTAGGACTTAAAAAGGTCCGCATGTCCTCCATCAACAACACGTCTTTAAAGCGTCCTGTCCTTGCTGGCGTGGTCGTGGGAGGAGGAGGATGACTTCCACCTCTCCCCCTGTTAGATTCCCGTTGTGCTGTGACATCACCCTTATACGCTGTGTAAAGCATACTTTTTAATTTATTTTGCAAATGCTGCATCCTTTACGACTTGTTGTAATTCGGTAACATTTCCGCCACTTTCTGCTTATACCGGGGCTCTAGTAGCGTGGACACCCAGTACAGGTCGTTCTCCTTCAGCCTTTTTATACGAGGGTCCCTCAACAGGCACGACAGCATGAAAGACCCCATTTGCACAAGGTTGGATGCCGAGCTACTCATTTCCCCTTCCTCCTCCTCAGTGATCTCAATGAAGGTATGTTCTTCCCCCCAGCCACGTACAACACCACGGGTACGAGATAGGTTGGGATGCCTGTTGTGGTTGGTCTTCCTCCTTCCTCCTCCTCCTCAAAGCCACATTCCTCCTCTGACTCCTCTTCCTCACAATCCTCTTCCAGCTTTGCCGCAGGTCCAGCAAGCGATGCTGATAAGGCTGTTTCTGGTGGTGATGGTGACCACAACTCTTCCTCTTCACGCTCATCTACGGCCTGATCCAGCACTCTTCGCAGGGCACGCTCCAGGAAGAAAACAAATGGTATGATGTCGCTGATGGTGCCTTCGGTGTGACTGACTAGGTTTGTCACCTCCTCAAAAGGACGCATGACCCTACAGGCATTGCGCATGAGCATCCAGTAACGTGGCAAAAAAATTCCCAGCTCCGCAGAGGCTGTCCTAGCACCCCGGTCATACAAATATTCATTAACGGCTTTTTCTTGTTGGAGCAGGCGGTCGAACATTAGGAGTGTTGAATTCCAACGTGTCGGGCTGTTGCAAATCAAGCGCCTCACTGGCATGTTGTTTCGCCGCTGGATATCTGCAAAGTGCGCTATGGCCGTGTAGGAACGCCTGAAATGGCCACACACCTTCCTGGCCTGCTTCAGGACGGCCTGTAAGCCTGTGTACTTATGCACAAAGCGTTGTACGATCAGACTACACACATGTGCCATGCACGGCACATGTGTCAACTTGCCCAACTTCAAATTTGTTCCGTTGTCACAAACCACTTTGCCGATATCCAGTTGCTGCGGAGTCAGCCACTTTTCCACCTGTGCGTTCAGGGCGGACAGGAGTGCTTGTCCGGTGTGACTCTCTGCTTTCAAGCAAGTCAAACCCAAGACGGCGTGACACTGCCGTATCCGGGATGTGGAATAGTACCTGGGGAGCTGGGGGGGGGGGGCGTTGATGTGTAGCAAGACGCAGCAGCAGAAGAGGACTCAGCCGAGGAGGTTATGGAAGAGGATGGAGTAGGAGGAGTAGAGGAGGTGGCAGCAGGCCTGCCTGCAAGTCGTGGCGGTGTCACCAACTCCTCTGCAGAGCCAGGCATTCCATGCTTGGCAGCCGTCAGCAGGTTTACACAATGCGCAGTGTAGGTGATATACCTGCCCTGACCATGCTTTGCAGACAAGGTATCAGTGGCCAGATGGACCCTTGCCCCAACACTGTGTGCCAGACATGCCATTACTTCCTTTTGCACAATCGAGTACAGGTTGGGGATTGCCTTTTGTGCAAAGAAATTTCGGCCGCGCACCTTCCACTGCGGTATCCCAATAGCCACAAATTTCTTGAACGCCTCAGACTCCACCAGCTTGTATGGTAAAAGCTGGCGGGCTAATAGTTCAGACAAGCCAGCTGTCAGACGCTGGGCAAGGGGGTGACTTGGTGACATTGGCTTCTTACGCTCAAACATGTCCTTGACAGACACCTGACTGTGGGCAGATGAGCAGGAACTGCTCAAGGCGAGAGACGGAGTGGCGGATGGTTGAGAGGGGGCAAGGAGGACAGCAGTGGTTGACGTGGCTGAAGATGCTGGACCAGGAGGAGGATGGCGGCTTTGAGTTTGTGTGCTGCTTGTACTCATGTGTTGATCCCATAGGCGTTTGTGATGTGCGATCATGTGCCTACGCAAAGCAGTTGTACTTAGGTGGGTGTTGGACTTCCCATGACTCAGTTTCTTTTGGCACAGGTTGCAAATGGCATTGCTGTTGTCAGAGGCAGACACACAAAAAAATGCCACACTGCTGAGCACTGCAATAACGGCATTCTGGTGGTGGACACAGCATGTGTTGATTGGCGTGCTGTCGGGCTGACCCCGGGTGCCGATGCATGCTGTCTGACTGTGCCACTAGCTCCTTGCGACGACCTCCCCCTGCTTCCAACTCGTCTCCTCCTCCTCCTCTCTGTCTCCCCATCTGAACTTTTGCCCTGTTCTTCTTCTTGCCGAGCGGGCACCCACATGACATCCATGGACGCATCGTCATCATCAACCACTTCACTTGTATCTGACAACTCAACAAAGGAAGCAGCAGCAGGTACAACATCATCATCATCACACCGTACGTCCATGTGTGTAATGCTGCCTGCCTGAGACATATCCCTGTTATCTACATCCTCTGGCAATAATGGTTGCGCATCACTCATTTCTTCAAACGGATGTGTAAACAACTCCTATGACATACCAAGTGAAGCGGCTGTGGTGCTAGTGTTGGTGGTGGCGGCAGGCGGGTGAGTGGTATCTTGAGAGGTGCCTGAAGCTAAGCTGGAGGAGGATGGTGCGTCAAGGTTCCGAGCGGAAGCTGTAGAAGATTGGGTGTCCTGAGTTAGCCAGTCAACTATGTCCTCAGAACTTTTCAAATTCAGGGTACGTGGCCTCTGAAAACTGGGCATTATTCTAGGGCAAAAGGGAATCACAGAACCACGTCCACGAAGGCCCCTGCGGGGTGGCCTGCCTCTGCCTGTCATTTTTTTTTGGGATTAGTGCAAGCTACTGTGAGACCAGATATGAGAAGCAATGTGCACTTGCAGAGGTTGGCAGAGGTTGGCAGAGTACAAGCTGAAGGCCTGACACCCGCTTAACCCCTTAAGGACACATGACATGTGTGACATGTCATGATTCCCTTTTATTCCAGAAGTTTGGTCATTAAGGGGTTAAAGGACACTGACTGTTATTAGCTTACAGGGAAAAACTGTTTTTCTTTTTAAAGGCACGCTATTGTGACACCAGATATGAGTGGCAAAGTGCACTTGCAGAGGTTGGCAGAGTACACGCTAAAGGCCTGACACCCGCTTTAAGGACACTGACTACTATTAGCTTACAGGGAAAAACTGTTTTTCTTTTTAAAGGCACGCTATTGTGACACCAGATATGAGTGGCAAAGTGCACTTGCAGAGGTTGGCAGAGTACACGCTAAAGGCCTGACACCCGCTTTAAGGACACTGACTACTATTAGCTTACAGTGAAAAACTGTTTTTCTTTTTAAAGGCACGCTATTGTGACACCAGATATGAGTGGCAAAGTACACTGGCAGAGGTTGGCAGAGTACACGCTGAAGGCCTGACACCCAGACGCTTGCTGACAAATAACTGCTATTAGCATACAGTGAAAAACTTTTTTTCTTTTTAAAGGCAAGCTATAGTGACACCAGTTATGAGTGGCAAAGTGCACTTGCAGTGGTTGGCAGAGTACACGCTGAAGGCCTGACACTCAGACGCTTGCAGACAACTAACTGCTATTAGCTTACAGTGAAAAACTTCTTCTTTTTAAAGGCACGCTATTGTGACACCAGATATGAGTGGCAAAGTACACTGGCAGAGGTTGGCAGAGTACACGCTGAAGGCCTGACACCCAGACGCTTGCAGACAACTAACTGCTATTCAATCTATTACAGTGAAAAAAATTTTTTGTTTTTAAATGCAAGCTTAAGCTATTGTGACACCAGATATGAGTGGTGGCACTGGGAAAGTGGGCACAGTATCCACTGTGAGCCTGACACAGAAGCTGGCAGGCAGGCAACTGCAATTACATTACAAAGAAAAAAAAAAGCCGACTGATGTTCTAGCCCTAAAAAGGGCTTTTTGGGGTGCTGTCCTTACAGCAGAGATCAAATGAGTCCTTCAGGACTGTAGTGGACACTAGCTATCAATTGCCCTATCTAATGAGCAGCATCTACACTTTCCCTCCTCTATCTAAGAATGCAGCTTCAGAATGAATCTAAAATGGATGCTGTGCAGGAGGTGGGAGGGTCTGGAAGGGAGGGTCTGCTGCTAATTTTCTGGAATGTGTCTGCTGACCGTGAGGCACAGGGTCAAAGTTTACTCAATGATGACGAATAGGGGGCGGATCGAACCGCACATGTGTTCGCCCGCCGTGGCGAACGCGAACACGCTATGTTCGCCGGGAACTATTCGCCAGCGAACATTTCGGTACATCACTAGTCCTGTCACCACATCCCTGGTTAGCTATTAAATTGTACATGTTACATATATTCCCCCACCTCCCTTACCCACACTAGCGACGCCGCTTAATACCGTCCCTTCCTGCCCACCCCTCCGATGTACCCACTCCATTCCACTCCACTCCATACCACTTTTGTGCTCCCCTGCACTGGTGGCACTCAGCTGATAATGGCTGACCCACAACATACAAAACCTGGTCATACCGCCTCAATACAATGGGGCCGTCAACTATGCTGAGATCCCTTAACTCACCATTTTGGGTTCTAATCTCTAAACGGCTTCCTCTGTTTCCTACTGACATTCCATGTCATCCACAAAACAGTTCTCCCTAATGTTGACTGCAACAAATGATGGTCCAGACCCCTGAACCTTGCACCCTTTTTGCACCTGGGTTCCTACACACTACACTAACACCAGAATGTATTGTACATGTTATAACTTTGGCTGTTGACTCTGTATAATCTGTTTTTATGGGGAACATACCTGAAGACCATCCCTGTAACCTGGAATGCAGTACAATGTTTCACCATGTGACTATTCATCAATCTACTACAGATTTTTGTAACTGCTGCAAATCCCTATGTGTTATGACCTAATGGTATGGTATTGTACACCTTTATAAATACAATAAAATTTAAAAAAAAAAGCTTACATAAGAAATGACAAACATTCAGACTCTTAAAAAGGTTTTGCAAGCAGCATGCACTGATTGAATTTTTGTGGGAAATTACTAAATGCAATATCCCCTCCTTTTTAGACACTCATTGTATGCTGCTCATAGTGCCCTTTCAGGCCAAGTTAGGAACCTGAAGATTTCCTACCATGATCCCATGAGACAACCAATGCAATTTTGGTAGGGAGTATTGAGACACACAAGGTATAAGGGGATATTAAGAGACGCACATGAGGTAAAAAGCGGATTAAAAGATGCAGGTGAGAGGCAAGTGGGGCCTAAGAGACACTCAGGGATATTTACCTAGGCTGGAGTGTATATTACTTATTAACCTGCACATAATAAAGTGCTGTTTCTTATGAATGTTTTTCCAAAGGACTGTGACTAAGACTTTAAATGTTCATTTTTTTCAACGTCCTGCAATGTGTCTTTGGCAGTGTGTGTCTTTATGTACAGTTGTAGCAAAAATCATTCAAACCCCATTGCAAATCAAGTTTATTGTCAAAGTTTGCAGACTTTCTGCTGCTTTCAATGCACAAATCAAACCAAAGCAATTAAAAATAGCTTGATACAATGAATGTTTCAAGTGCTTAGTAGAGTACCCTTTTGCTGTTATGACATGCTGCAAAGAAGATGCATAGCCAGACACAAGCTTCTGGCAGAATTACTGAGGAATCTTAGCCCATTGCTCATACGCAATGGCCTACAGTTCAGTAATATTCTGTCAGGGTTCGCACCATGACCTCCAGACTGCCAGACGGGGTCGCCCCTTTATTGCCCGAAGAGGGATTTGAACCTAAGTACTCTGCAGTCCTGGATCTGCTCTCTTACCTCTGAGCCACCATATCACTTCAAGAGATAGCCAAAAGTCTATCTTGCCTTATTCCCAGCACTGGGGGCTGGACATTATTCTGTGGCTGCTTCAACGATCCTAGCACACCTGCGGCTGATCACCCATTAGCCAGGTATAAGACAGTGCCTCTCCCTAAGGGCAGTGTCAGTTCAATGACTCTGGTTAGAGTATTGCTATTCCATGTTCCAGTATTCTCCTGACTTTGGATTGCTACTCGTTTGTACCCTGAATTCTGGCATCCTCTGACCATTGGCTTACCCACGACTATTCTCCTGGATATTCCTTTTATGTACTGCGACTTCAAGCATTGACCTGCACAGCCCCCGTGTACAGATTCACAGGCCAGGTGAGTTCTTCCTTGACCACCTTGGCCTGTGTCTAATTGCAAGGGTGAGCATATCTCTGCATATTGGACTCCCAGCAAGGTAAGGCCTGACATATTCTTGGGTTTGCATGCTGCAACTACCTTCTTCAAATCCTTTCAGAGATTTTTTATTGGGTTCAAGTCAGGTAACTGTGATGGCCACTGTAAAATTTTCCAGGACTTCTTCTGCAACCAAGTCTTGGTGGAATTTTAGATATCCTTGGAGTCATTGTCTTGTTGGAAGGTCCAATGAAGTTCAAGTATTAGCTTCCTTATTGACCTCATGATGTTTTCTCATAGGATTTCCTGATACTTCAATGAATCCATCTTGCCTTTCACACACTGCAGGTTTCTAGTGCCAGAGGATGCACATTTTTGTCAGTGTGTATATGTGTATCCCAATGTAGTCAATGTGTGTATCTGAATGTTTGTTTGTCAATGTGTGTATCTGTGTTGCCAGTTTATCTGCATGTGGTTCAGTGTGTGTATTTGTGTTGTCAGTGTGTCTGCATGTGTGTCAGTTTATATGTGTGTCTGCATGTGTGTATATGTGTCTGTATAGCTGCATGTGTGTCATTGTGTATATCTGTTTCTGCATGTGTTTCAGTGTGTAGAAGTATATATGTGTATGTGTATCACAAGGTGTGTGTGTGTGGCAGTGCATGTGTATATGTGCATACATCTCAACAGTACATCTCGCCAACACTACACACAAATACACCCATGCATTCAAACTTCAACCGTACATACAAACACACCTCTTTGTTAAACCACAATATATAACCACAATACAAACACACCTCTTTGTTAAACCACAATATATATATATAAAAACGAGAGAATATTCTTGCACTCCAACAAAACAAAGCAATGGTACCTGGTGCTCTGGTAGCAAAAATTATAAATATCCAAAAAATACCGGCACTCCAGGAATTCTCAGTAATACAAGTTTTCTTTAATTCAGTTCAGGACGTCAACGTTTCAGCTCCTCATGGAGCTTTCATCAGGACCTGATGAAAGCTCCATGAGGAGCTGAAACGTTGACGTTCTGAACTGAATTAAAGAGAACTTGTATTACTGAGAATTCCTGGAGTGCCGGTATTTTTTGGATATTTATATATATATATATATATATATATATATATATATATATATATATATATATATATATATATATATATATATATATATATATATACACACCCCTGCATTCAAAAACCAACACTACACATACATGTATGGTTGCATTCAAATGCCATCTCCACATACAAATGCACCCCTACATTCACACAAACATACTTCATACAAAAACATGCTTACATTCAAACCCTGGGCAGTGCTAAATACAACCCTACATGCATAGAAAAATGGTTGAGCCCCAACTGTCAAAGCATTTTTAGAATTGCACGTCATCTACCTTTTGGTCCCCTTTGCCATAGGCCCGCAAAAATTCATGCACCAGAGCCCTCTCTACTTTACGTCTGCTTCTGCGTTGTGGTAGGGAGCTTGATTGCATGCCAGGGAGTGTGGGGAAGGGGGGCAGGGTCCTGACAATATTAATGACAGCCCTGAGTATTCCACATGTTCAAATAAATGTGCCTGAAGACATTGGAGTGCCTGGACCATTTTTCTAACACTTGTATTTATTATTTTCCATTATTTCCACTATTGCTGCAGTAGCTGGCCCTTGGTTCTGTGTATTGAGTGTGGTTCCTTCTTTCATTTTGCAAGAATATAAGCAGACATCAGACTGTGAAGATAAGTTCTCATATGGCTATTCAATACTTCGTAGATGCCAAATGCATCACATGTTTCATTACCCTGCTGTACCTCACATGGCTAGTAGCATTCATAGCAGTACAACATTTTATTTTTAAGTCCATGGAAATCCGTTTATATATAAGTTTTTCTCTTGGTTAGTTCTGAGTCATTACATGCTTTATTTAGTCTAGTTTAGTTTGAATCATCAGAATTGGAGCAATTCTTATTATTATTTTGAAAAACATAAGATTTTTTTTCTATAGTAGCTGGTTTCTATGGTGACTTCAGATGTCTTGAAATTGAAGATTATGCTAGCTTTAGTGTACTTATAATCTTAATTTTAGTAATGACAGGAGGCAATTATTTTGCATAAACTCTCTTTACTAACTCCACAGCAGCACATAAAAACATATAAACAAGAACCAGTCAAAATGCAGTAGGAGGTATACTATCCACAGTGAATAGGCTCCTCCTCCTCTTTCAGCAAGTGACATTGCAGATTGATTAAGTTCCAAACCATAACATGAACATCATAACAGGAAAGTTATGTATGTAGGACAGAAGAAATAAAGTTCCCTGAAGGACACCATGGTGGTCCCACATCATCACAACCAAAGGGGGGAATAGGGTGGGAAAATACTAGCCTTCTGTCATTACTAAAATTAAGATTAGAAGTACACTAAAGCTTGCATAATCTTCAATTTTACTACATGACAGGAGGCTTCTTATTTTGCATTTTTAATGCTGGTGCAGGAGAGAAAAGGCCACACTAGAACCCTGCTGAAAATAAAATGTCCTAAGTGTAGACTCACAAGACCACCCTGAAGAATATCCAATAGTGATGCCCCTGCTGAGAGAGCCAACGAGGCAGCTGCAGAATGAGCCCCAAACGATGCATCTACGCCCGATAGGGACAAAACCCATCATATCCATCTGGCGAGCATAGTAACCAACACAGGTTTGTGCAGTCTAACGTAAGAAACCAGTATTGTCCGGATGTAGAGGCACGGAGTAGAGTTATAACTTCCACGTAGTGCCGTAAGGCCAAAACTACACAGAGCTGAGAGTCTGCTATAAAAAAGGGATAAAAAAAAATGATGTTGAATCCGACTTATCAGTAAGATCGACCTGAGGAAAATAAGAATAATATGACATTTTAAATTGAAGACATAGGGGCAGTAAACGAATTGAGGTCCCCTTCCATGCACCAAGTGGACAAGGAGGCACATGCAGAGAGAGAGCCTTGTTTTGTCCCCAGTGCCCATGAGTCCCATAGCAGGTTCTGAGCAGCCTGCGATAGTTCGCTGATCTTCCAGGCGCCCCGGAAAGAGTCCAAGTCATCAGGGGTAGATGATCATCCAGGAGTAATGAGTGAGGATTTCCCTTTGGATCCGTGAGAAGCGTAAGATAGGACGACAGTAAGAGAGGATCGGCGGTGGATAACGCCACTAGGTCTGGGAACCATGGTTTACTCCGCCATAGGGAAGTGATGAGTAACAGAGACACTTAGATATTGGAGTGTCCTCACTTTAAAAGCAAAGGGGGGAAATGCGTATACTCCAGTGGTTGACCACATTTGCAGGAAAGCGTTCGCAGCCCTGCTCTCTGGGTCTGGGAGCCAGCTGAAGAAGTCCGGAGTATTTCTGTTGTTGCGTGATGCAAACAGATCCAGTTGAAATGGGCCTCTTAGATCCAAGAGGATATTGAAAATTTGGGGGTCAAGCATCCAGTCACTGCCGTCTCGCCAATGTCGTATGAACCAGTCTGCCATGAGATTTGTCTCTCCTGGTGTCAAGATTACAGTATGATCCAGCACATAGAATTGTGTAACACAGAGGATGGATAGGTAACATATACCGGACATTAGAATGGCTGGACTAACGTACTAAAGAATATTCAGGAATAACCAGGGGTCAGGGATACCAGTAAAAAGGGAAGTCAAAATCAATGCCAAAGTCAAATAACCAGAATCAATAATGCGCTCTCGCACAACCACAGGAGAAACCACGACAGGGCACTGAGCAAGAGGAGAACTGGGCCTAAATACCCCGCCTGTGGATCTGATTGGTTTTAACTGGTCTTTGACCGCAAAGGCAGTTACCAGTTTCCTATTTGCATGATTGCTGCTCAGCACAAACCATCCTGTGGATTGATTGCTGCGTGGCACAACTTTTCCTGTCAGGACAGTAAATGCCATTAATCACATTTTTATGTGCAGATGAATACATGACATTACCCCCCACCTGAAGAACGCCCACCTGGCAGGCAGGACCAGGCTTGAGAGGAAACTTTGCGTGGAAATAGCCAATAGCCAGCATGTATATCAGATGCCAGTCCACCAAGTACTGTAAAGTGCCTCGAGAAAACCTGGAGTCAATTATGGAGGAGACCTCATACTCTTCCTGTCCAGAAACAACTAAGGGAGGAGGAGGGACACTCAGAGCAGTATATTTATTACAAATAAGAGGTTTGAGCAAGGACACATGAAAGGTATTAGGAATTTTCAAAAAGGCCAGAAGGGCTAGAGAGTAGCAACAGGATTGAGTCTACGAAGGACACGTAAAGGTCCAAGGAACCTAGGAGCAAATGTCATGCTAGGGACTTTGAGCCTGATGTTATGAGAAGATAACCAAACCCTCTCACCCACTTGGTAAACAGGGTTGGCACCTCGATGTGTATCAGCATAATGCTTGAAATGGTCAGCATCAGTACACAGAGCAGATTGAACTTGAACCAGGGCCGGACTGGCCCACCGGGATACCGGGAAATTTCCCGGTGGGCCGTCGGCACCTGGGGCCGGGCAGACACCTGGGTCTGCTGGCGGCCTCTGGGGGTCTGGTACTGGCGGCCGCTGGGAGAGGTCTGCTGGCGGCCGCTGGGGGAGTAGGCTGTTCTGTCTCTGCTCTCCCGCCCCAGCGTGCCGCTTAATGAGACCGCAGCCAGAATATGACGTCATATTCTGGCGCCGGTCTCATGCAGAAGCGCGCGAGGGCGGGGGAGCAGAGACAGAACAGCCTGCTCCCCCAGCGGCCGCCAGCAGACCTCTCCCAGCGGCCGCCAGTACCAGACCCCCAGCGGCCGCCAGCAGACCTCTCCCAGCGGCCGCCAGTACCAGACTCCCAGCGGCCGCCAGTACCAGACTCCCAGCGGCCGCCAGTACCAGACCCCCAGCGGCCGCCAGTACCAGACCCCCAGCGGCCGCCAGCAGACCTCTCCCAGCGGCCGCCAGCAGACCTCCCCCAGCGGCCGCCAGACTCCAGCACAAGTTCCCCAGCGGCCACCAGCACAGACAGCCGTCTGCACTGCACGACCCCCTGGCAGGTAGTATTAATGTGTGTTATGGTCTGTCTGTATGGTGTGTGTCTGTCTGTATGGTGTGTGTGTGTGTGTCTGTCTGTGTCATGGTGTCTGTCTGTATGGTGTGTGTGTGTCTGTCTGTGTCATGGTGTCTGTCTGTATGGTGTGTGTGTGTGTGTGTGTCTGTCATGGTGTGTGTGTGTGTCTGTCTGTCATGGTGTGTGTGTCTGTCTGTCATGGTGTGTGTGTCTGTCCGTCATGGTGAGTGTGTCAGTCTGTCCGTCATGGTGGGTGTCTGTCTGTCTGTCATGGTGGGTGTCTGTCTGTCCGTCATGGGGTGTGTGTCTGTCTGTCAGTCATGGGGTGTGTGTCTGTCTGTCCGTCATGGTGTGTGTATCATGGTGTGTGTGTGTGTGTGTGTGCGTCTGTCTGTGTCATGGTGTGTGTGCGTCTGTCTGTGTCATGGTGTGTGCGTCTGTCTGTGTCATGGTGTGTGTGTCATGGTATATGTGCGTGTGTGTCATGGTGTGTCTGTCTGTCTGTGTCATGGTGTGTGTGTGGGTCAGTCTGTGTCATGGCCTGTGATGGTGTGTGTGTGTGTGTGTGTGTGTCATGGTATATGTGTGTTTCTGTGTCTGTCATGGTGTATATGTGTGTTTAAAAATAGTGTTTTTGCTCACCTTTTTTTTCCCCACGCAGCGTGCTGGTCTCCCCTCGCCTGGCCCTGCCTCTATGGCTAAGATCATCAAGCTTGATGATCTCAGCCAATCCAATGCTTTGCCATTGGATTGGTTGCAAAATGTTACACCAATCAGCCTCTCCTCATAGAGATGCATTGAATCAATGTATCTCTATGGGGAACGTTCAGCACCTACAGAGTGTGGAGGCCCTGAATGTAGTTGCACTGACACAGGAAGCACCTCTAGTGACCGTCTGAGTGACTGTCAGTAGCGGTGTCACTTTGAAGCAATGTAAACACTGCCTTTTCTCGGAAAAGTTAGTGTTTACGTTGAAAAGCCTGTAGAGACATGCTATAGATACCAGTACCACGACATTAAGCTGTGTGTGTGTGTGTGTGTGCGTCTGCTAGTGAGTGAGCGAGCTTGCTTGCATGTGTGTGCCTGCTAGTGAGTAAGCTTGTGTTTTTATGTCTGTGAGCTGATGTATATCAGTGAGATTCTTTGTCTATGAAGGTGTGTATCAATGAGCTTGTGTGTGTCATTGAGATGTCAGTGTCTGCATGTGAGTATGCTTACTGTATAATTAAACATTTTACTCTGAAAGGACCAATATTTTATATTAGAAAAAGCTATATATATATATATATATATATATATATATATATATATATTACTCAATCATCTGTCATGGCAAGACATAGCCTTACATGTTACATGCGACAATATATTGCGCAGTGACTTATGGGGCTGGCATAAAATTTTTTTCCAGGGCTGCTTTGTATCCCCAGTCCGGCCCTGACTTGAACCCAGGTATCACGGATGGAAGCCAGACCGTCATCCAAAGCAGGAATAGCCGTATCAGAAAAAACAGCCAGTAGGACAGTAGGATGCCGGCCATGATTAACAAAAAATGGATTATGCCCAAAGGAGTCATGGTCAGCATTGTTCTTAGCAAACTCGGCCCATGGTAGTAATTCAGACCAATTGTCTTGAGTGCTATTAATGAAACAACGCAAATATAATTCCAAGGACTGGTTAGCCCTCTCAGCTGTACCATTGGTTTGGGGGTGGTAAGAGGAAGAAAAAGACAATTTAATCCCTAATTGTTTATTGAAGGCCCTCCAAAACCGGGACACAAACTGAGAACCTCTATCAGATACTATATTGTGAGGAATGCCATGCAGATGGACAATTTATCGTATAAAGATTAGTACCAGGTCTTGAGATGATGGCAATTTATTGAGAGGAATAAAATGAGCCATTTTAGAAAAACGGTCCACAACCATGAGAATAGTGGTATAACCATTAGAACTGGGAAGTTCAACAATGAAGTCCATGGACAAGTGGGACCATGGGACCTCAGGAATAGGAAAAGATTGCAACAAGCCACAAGGGAATTTCTGAGGCACTTTGGACACCGCACAAACAGAACAAGCCTGCACATACTCCTTAACATCTTTCCTGAAGGAATCCCACCAGAAATACCTCATGATAGCAGAAGTGGATTTATTAATACCTAAGTGACCAGCAGACACATTGTTGTGGAACACCTTCATTATATTAACCCTTTCCCCCAATGGAATGAACAATTTGTCCTAAGGTTTACCGCAGGGCGCCTGAGACTGAGCCTCCATGATGGAGCAAACCAGTGGAGAGGACAATGAAAGGACAGTGGATGCAATAATACATTCCGGGGGAATGATATGGGATGTTTCTTGCTCTAGTATAGCTTCAGTATCAAACTGCCTGGACAAGGCGTCGGCCTTGACATTTTTAGAACCAGGTCTATAAGTGATGAGAAAATTAAAGCGAGAAAGAAATAGAGACCACCTAGCTTGTCTAGAAGCCAGGTTTTTGTGATCAGTAATGATCAAAAGGGGGTCCTTAGAACCCTCTAAAAGATGTTGCCACTCCTTGAGAGAGCTAGAATAATGGCCAACAATTCTCTATTGCCAATATCATAATTGCGCTCAGCAGGAGACAACTTTCTAGAAAAGTAACCACAAGGATGTAACAAAGTTTCCTTGCTCTCCCTTTGGGAGAGTACTGCCCCTACCCCTGTCTCTGAAGCATCAACCTCCAATATGAAAGGCTTACTGGTGTCAGGATGTATCAATATGTCAGTGGAGGCAAACCGCTGTTTGAGAGTTTCAAAGGCTTCAATAGCCTCCTTAGACCATATCGTACTACTAGCCCCCTTGCGTGTCATATTGGTGATGGGGGCTATTACTGAAGAAAATTTACAATTAAGTTGATTTTTTTTTTTTAACAAGGTTTGCAGAATTTGCTTGACGTGATCGTGGTGAGACTAGAGGTCGGGAGAATAAATAAGGATATCATCCAGATAGACCAAGACAAACGAGTAAATATAATCCCTGAGTACATCATTAATGAAATCTTGGAAAACCACTGGAGCGTTGCACAACCCGAATGGCATCACTAGATATTCATAGTGTCCACTTCTGGTATTAAATGCAGTCTCCCACTTGTGGTTTTCCTTGATTCTCACTAAATTGTAAGCGCTTCTAAGGTCATGCTTAGTAAACACTTTAGTGCCCTGGAGTCTGTCAAATAATCCAACAATAAGAGGAATGGGGTAGGCATTCTTAATGGTGATTTTGCTCAATGCCCTGTAATCGATACATGGGCACAATTCACATCCTTATTAGATACAAAAAAAGAATCCTGCACCAGCAGGCGAGGATGATTTTCATATGTGGCCTTTATTCAATGAATCCTTTATATATTACTCCGTTACTCTACTCTCCTGAGGTGACAGAGCGTAGACTGCTCCCTTAGGTGGCATAGCGTTAATGGAACAGTCATATAGTCTGTGAGGAGGAAGAGTATTAGACTGAGTTTTGCTGAATACTTCTTTAATGTCTCGGTATTGTATAGGAATTTCAGGGTCTTGAGATGTACTAGTGGGTAATTCAATAGTGCCCACTCTTTTGGTGACATGCAATATACATCTTTCATTACAATCCTTACCCCATATGAGGGTTATTTTGCTAAGCCATGGAAAGCCTAATATGATAGCACAAGAAGGAGATGCAAAAACCTGAAATTTAATCTCTTCCTTATGTATGGCACCAATGGACATATTAATGGGTAAGGATTTGTGCGTAATCAATGGTTGCGAGAGTGGTCTCCCATCAATAGCTTCAACAGCTAGGGGTGATAGTCTCTCCTTGATAAATTGGACATCAATGAAATTTCCAGTCCATCAGGGCTTTGCATGAAAAGTCATTTTTGTCAAGAATAATTCAAATATAAATGAGAATCTCCATTATACCTAAGACCTGTCTCCTTAAGGCGCTTAGGTGCGGTAGTTTCTTTGGACGAATGGGATAATTGTTTCTCATATGTCCATTACTACTGCAGTATAAACATAGACCTTCATTTTTCCTATATTGTTTGTCAGCCTCTGACAGTCTAGTGACCCCCTACTGCATGAGTTCAGGTTCGGACTGTATAGGAAGGTCAGGAACAACTGGTTCGAAGAGACGGGGTGTTAAAGGCATAGTCATACGTCTGGTCTTATTTCTAGTATTCTCTCTGGTTCTTAGTCTATTATCAATTTGCATAACAAATGTGATGAACTAGTTAAGTTTCTTGGGTAGATCTTTGGCAGCAATCTAATCTAGCATAGTGTCAGATAGTCCCTTTTGAAATGCAGACCCCTCGGAAGCCAGGGTACAAAATTCTATGGCATACTCCGAGATAGACCGGTTCCCTTGTCTGATGTGCATCAGGGCAGTGGAGGCGTCGTCCTCCCCGCCTAATGGTTCAAATGTAAGTTTAAATTCCATAAGGAATTCCTGGTAATTGTGTGCCACACTCTCATTACTCTCCCATAATATATTGGCCCAAGCTAAAGCTTTACCTTTTAGTTGGTTCATCAGGTAACCAATTTTTGCTCTATCTGTGGGAAAAGATCCCGATGAGGCATCAAAATGATACTCTATTTGGTTGATAATCCCTGTCATTCTTGAATATTACCATCAAAATGCAGGGGAGGAGATAGAGAGATAGTTGGCACCTTGTATACTAAAGGTGGAGGGGAGATGGTAGAGGAGACCACAGACTTGTTCGGGAAAAAAGCGTATTGAAGGCCTGGGCAAATTGATTCATGCAGTGATCATTCTCCTCTAGTTTCCTTTCGTAGGCAGCTATGTGCTTACACAAAAACAGTATGATCCAGCATGTAGAATTGTGTTACACAGAGGACTGATGGGTAACGTATACCGGACCTTAGAATGGCCGGACTAACGTACCAAAGAATAGTCAGGAATAGCCAAGGTCAAAGGATACAGAAAGAGACACAACGATAAGGAAAAGCCAGGAGTTAGGGATGCCAAAAAACAAGGAAGTCCAAATCAATGCCAAAGTCGAATAACCAGAATAAATAACGCGCTCTCGGACAACCACAAGGGAAACCACGACAGGGCACTGAGCACGAGGAGAACCGCGCCTAAATACCCCGCCTGTGGATCTGATTGGTTGTAACCGGCCTTTTATCCCAAAGGCAGTTACCAGGTTCCTATTTGTATGATTGCTGCTCAGCATAAACCCTCCTGTGGATTGATTGCTGCTCGGCACAACTTTTCCTGTCAGGACAGTAAATGCCATTAATCATATTTTTATGTGCATATGAATACGTGACCCCTGGTAAGGATTCCGCCTTGTGGGAGGTGTTGCGGGTAAGGCAGAAGTAAAAAATCTCCGTTGTTATTTCCAACAATAGCCGGGATCGGGCTCCACCCAGGCTGTTGATATAGCGGACTGCTGAGACATTGTCCATCCTGAGGAGAATGCAACATTTGGACCTGTCCCTCGCATATGGCAAGGATCCCACCAGGAGCTTCAGGCAGTTGATATGCATGTTGAGTTCCTGTGACGTCTAAATGCCTCCTGTCGATATGATGTTGCTCGTCGCTCCCCATTCCCATAGACTGGTGTCTGACTCCAATACGAAGTCCGGCATGTCCCCGAAGATGACCTGACTGTTCAATGCCTGCGTGCTGTCCAGTCACCATCTTAGTTTTTCCCTGACTTCCTCCGGCACTGGTTGGTCGTAGGTAAGGTTCTGTCGAGGCCTTGAGGCATTGCATCGCCCCTTAGTGGAGACATCCCAGGAAAAATGTCTGGATGGATGCTGACAGGAGCCCCACAACACAAGTGAGTCCACGGAGGAGCGCGGTTTGGCAGTGGATGACGTTGTGCAGTTCCTTGCATACGGCTGAGATCTTTGATGCCGGTAGACGGAGCATGCTGGACGTGGAGTCGATTTAGAAACCTAGAAATTGTATAATTTGTGATGGGGTCATTGCCAATTTTGGGCGGTTCACCACAAACCCCAGTGATTAAAGCAGATCCACGGTATAGAGTGTATGTGTGTGTGTAATGTTAGTCTGGACCTGTTGGAGCAGAATAGTAGGAGGTCATCCAGGTAGGTAATGCAGCAAATTCCTCTTGCACGAAGATGAGTAACTATCAGCTTCAGCAGCTTGGTAAAACACTATGGAGCTGAGCTGAGGCCGAAGGGGAGGCACGTGAACGTGAATTGCCAAGGGTGGTTGAACCACATGAATCAGAAGAACTGACAACAGGAAGGGTGGATGGGTACTGACAAGTACTCTACTTTGAGGTCCAACCTTGTAAACCAACCGCCGTTCTGAAGAAGGTCCCGTGGATGCCCTCCGTCTTGAAGTGAAGATGCACTATGTGAGTGTTAAGTTTTCGGAGGTTGATAACGAACGGAAATCCCCAGTTTTCTTCTTTACCAGGAACATATTGAGCAGGGCGGGTGGGGGCGGGTGGGGGCCCTAAAGTAAAATGATGGGGGGGACCTAATGTCCTCCCCGTGGCCCCCACCCCTGAGTGGTGGTGGGGGCCCTAAATACTAATAAGGGGGTACCTAATGTCCTCCCCCCAGGCCCCCACCCCTGAGCAGTGGGTGGGGGCCCTACATTTGAATAAGGGGGGGACCTAATGTCCTCTCCCCTGGCCCCCACCCCTGAGCGGTGGGTGGGGGCCCTAAATACTAATAAGGGGGGGACCTAATGTCCTCCCCTGGCCCCCACCCCTGAGCGGTGGGTGGGGGCCCTAAATTAGAATAAGGGGGAGACCTAATGTCCTTCCTTCTGGCCCCCACCCCTGAACGGTGGATGGGGGCCCTAAATACTAATAAGGGGGGACCTAATGTCCTCCCCTGGCCCCCACACCTAAGCGGTGGTCGAATACATAAACCTCTTGGGCGGAGCCCGTCACGGTCCCTGATGGAGGCAATGAGGGATATATACCGTTTCTATCTTCCACGCAACATTACAACCCTTGGATTTAATAACTGGTTGAACCTCCTTTGGCAGCAATAACTTCAACCAAACGTTACCTGTAATTGCAGATCAGGCGTGCACAACGGTCAGAAGTAATTCTTGACCATTCCTCTTTAGAGAACTGTTTCAGTTCAGCAATATTCTTGGGATGTCTGGTGTGAATCGCTTTCTTGAGGTCATACCACAGCATCTCAATTGGGTTGAGGTCAGGACTCTGACTGGGCCACTTCAGAAGGCATATTTTCTTCTGTTTAAGCCATTCTGTTGTTGATTTACTTCTATGCTTTAGGTCATTGTCTTCTTGCAACACCCATCTTCTGTTGAGCTTCAGCTGGTAGACAGATGGCCTTAAGTTCTCCTGCAAAATGTCTTGATAAACTTGAGAATTCATTTTTCCTTCGAGGATAGCAATCCGTCCAGGCCCTGACGCAGCAAAGCAGCCACAAACCATGATGCCCCCACCACCATACTTCACAGTTGGGGTGAGGTTTTGATGTTGGTGTGCTGTGCCTCTTTTTTGCCACACAGTGTTGTGTGTTTCTTCCAAACAACTCAACTTTGGCTTCATCTGTCCACAGAATATTTTGCCAGTAGTGCTGTGGAACATCCAGGTGCTCTTGTGCAAACTGTAAACGTGCAGCGATGTTTTGTTTGGACAGCAGTAGCTTCCTCTGTGGTATTCTCCCATGAAATCCATTCTTGTTTAGTGTTTTACGTATTGTAGATTCGCTAACAATAAGACCCGGATGAATTGCTCCTTATGTGAAATGTTTGGTTTACATGTACCTTCTTAAATATAAAACCAGTGTTTAACCCCCATCATGCACCACAGCCTCATGGCTTTTTAATGTGCATACATACTCTCACTCTAATTTTTCTAACTGTTGCATATTCTAGTAAAGCTGTTCTACCATTATTGTATTTATTGGACGGGTCTCCATCTTTGCACTCATATGCCCTTTGTGGGCCTATTTGTCTATTTTGTAATCTAAGGAGAAAGAGATACATAATGGAAGGAGGGGGGGAGACATAGAAGACAGAGTGGAAGAGTGACATGGAAGGAAGGAGGGGGGAGACATAGAAGAAAGTGGAATGGAGACATGGATGGAAGGGGGATGTGAGACATGAAAGGAAGAGGGAGAGCTATATGGAATGAATGGGGAGAGAGGCATGGAAGGAAGGGTGCAAGAGAGATGTGGAATGAAGGGGGGAGACATGAAAGGGTGGAGATTCATTGAGATTTCATTTTAATCAATTTATAGGAAGAGGTGTAATTTATTTTAGAATAGATTTTAACAAATATATTGGAGAATTACTCAGAGATGCCTGCCTTGAAAAATGTTCTATACATTTGCTACTATTTGGAATTTAATTGTGTGCCACTATTTAAAACATATCATTTATCCTGAATATTATAGATTTCCAGTTTAAGAAGTATTTTAAAAATCTGTAAACTAAGAAAGTCAACAACCTATTTTCCTACTTAAAAGCCAGATATATTAGATATTTGTTTTTCAACTGATTGTTAAAATGCAGAAAAAACATTTTAGAAATCAAAACATAAATCTGACATAATTGTTGATGAATCTTTGTGAAATGGTAGAATATGTCTATCTGGGCTGTTGGTTGCCTAAAGCAGTTTATTCAGATCTGTTTAATGAAATCGTTTTGTGCACTCCCAGAAACTGTCTGGCAATTTGCATGAAGGTTATTACAAACTACCTCATTTATATGTTTATTATATTGCTGATGACAAAACCACTCATCTGTATCTATGCTGACTAGCGTTCAACATTTTAACAATATTTTGAAACTATTTATGTCAAGCTGATAATTTTAATCCTGCAGTTAAATTTAGAAATGTGTAGTTAATAAAATGCTTTTGAATTAAAGAGTTCCTGTCATACAAATACAAAAACATATTTGGCAAGTGCATAGATCAAAATATGCTAATTCATCTGAGTTTTTCTTTACCTCTATCATAAAATATTTATCTTCTTCTAAGCTGTCTCCAATGCTAGTAGAAAAGTAAGATTTTGCCTTTATATGAATATCTGCAAATAAGTTAACAGGAGTAGTCCCAGAATATTGAAAATTGGTTAATTGTGCCCATTCACAAGAAAGGTAGCAGAGAGGAGTTGGGCAACTATAAGCCAGTAAGCCTTACTTCAGTGGTGGGGAAAATGATTGAAACCATGTTAAAGGATAGGATTGTTGAACATCTAAAATCACATGGATTTCAAGATCAGAGACAACATGTTTTTTTGTTTTTTTTCAGGGAGAACATGCAAAACTAATCATACTGATTTTTTTGATTGGGTAACTAAAATAATAGATCAGGGTGGTGCAGTAGACATTGCTTACCTAGATTTTAGTAAGGCTTTCAACACTGTTGCAAATAGGAGGCTCATAAATAAACTACAATCTTTAAGTTTGGATTACAATACCGTTGAATGGGTTAAGCAGTAGCTGATTGATAGACACTAGAGGGTTGTAGTCAGTGGAGGATACTTCGAAA
This sequence comes from Pelobates fuscus, assembly GCF_036172605.1. NCBI lineage: Eukaryota > Metazoa > Chordata > Amphibia > Anura > Pelobatidae > Pelobates > Pelobates fuscus. Next base: position 184,012,076 of record NC_086320.1, on the reverse strand, counting down.
CAAGGTCTATCTGCCAGTGGGGTACCACAGGGATCTGTACTTGGACCCATTCTCTTTAATATTTTTATTAGTGATATTGCAGAAGGTCTTGGTGGTAAGTTATGTCTTTTTGCTGATGATACTAAGATTTGCAACAGGGTTGATGTTCCAGGAGGGATAAGCCAAATGGCAAATGATTTAGGTAAACTTGAAAAATGGTCAGAACTGTGGCAATTGACATTTAATGTGGACAAGTACAAGACAATGCATCTTGGGCATAAAAACCAAAGGGCAGAGTGTAGAATATTTGATACAGTACTAACCTAAATGATTTAGGAGTAATTATTTTAGATGACTTAAAGGTAGGTAGGCAATGGAATAGAGCAGCAGGAAATGCTAGCATAATTCTGGGTTGTAAAGGGAAAGGTATTAGTGGTAGATAGAGGTGCTCATGCTATTGTACAGAACACTGGTGAGAAACACCTTGGAATATTGAACGCAGTACTGGAGACCATATCTTCAAAAGGATATTGATAGTTTGGAAAGAGTACAGAGAAGCGCTACTAAACTATTTCATGGATTGAAGGATACAACTTACCAGGAAAGGAAGGATATTAGCATGTATAGCTTGGAGAAAAGACGTGACAGGGGGGGATATGATATAAACATTTAAATACATAAAGAGAATCAACATATTAAAGAAGGAGACTGTATTTAAAAGAAGAAAAACTACCACAAGAAGAGGACATAGTCTTAAAACCTTTTTAGACAGGTAAAGGTTTAAAAATAATTTCAGGAAGTATTACTTTACACAGAGGGTAATGGATGCATGGAATAGCTTTCCAGCTAAAGTGGTAAAGGTTAACACAGCGAGGGAGTTTAAGCATGTGTGGGATAGGCATAAGGCTATCATCAGATAAGACCAGGAACTAGTGAAAGTATTTAGACACTTGTGCAGACTAGATGGGCCAAACGGTTCTCATCTGCCATCACATTCTATGCTTCTAAGTAACTAGTAACTAAGTAATTAGTGTAATTACTAAATACTAGTGAAACAGGATACCTGCTTTAACCCCTTAGTGACCAGACAGTTTTTCAATTTTCTTACCGTTACCATTTTCTGCTGTGTCTGTGTTTAGCTGTAATTTTCCTTTTAGTTATTTACTGTACCCACACATTATATACTGATTTTCTCACCATTAAATGGTTTTTCTAAAGATACTATTATTTTCATGATATAATTTACTATAAACAAATTATAAAATATGATGACAAAATGTAAAAAAAACACACTTTTTCTAACTTTGACCCCCAAAATCTGTTACGCATCTGCAGCCGCTCAAAAAGACCCATGCTAAATAGTTTCTACATGTTGTCCTTAGTTTAGAAATATCCAATATTAACATGTTCTTAGCTTTTTTTTTTTTTTGCAAGTGATAGGGCAAAATGTACAAGTAGCACTTTGCTATTGCCAAACCATTTTTTTTTCATAATTAACAAAAGTTCCATTGTAACACTGATATCTGTCAGGAATCTCTGAATGACATTTCACATGTATATATTGTTTAAAAGAAGACAACCAAAGGTATTAAACTTGGGATATTTTGACTCTTTTCATGCAACCATTTTAGCACCAATCTATGCCAAATAAAAAAAATATAATAATTGGTGATTTTTTGACACACATAGCAATTTAAGAATACATGTACTGAGAACGTTAAGGGCTACTGCCAAAGAACACCCCAATATGTGAAATCCAGTTTTCCAACTTGGAATTTTCACAGCTGGTCATGTAAATTTAATTTACCCCCATCAAACCATATATTTTTGAAAAGTAAACACCCTAGGGTAGTTCAGATGGTGGTATTTTAACACATTCCATGCACTAATTCTACCACCAGTCTTTGTCAAACATTTGCGTAGTCATTTTTTTGTGTTATATTTCTCTCACATTGTACTTTAGACATGGATTTTCAGTTCCTGTGATGCGTTACTGACAAAGAACTACCCAATATGTGTTCAGCAACATCTCCTGAGTACAACAGTACCCCCAATGTACAGGTTTTATGGATTTTTGCAAACTCACAGGGGTCAATAGTAGGGCTTTCCTCTTTTCCATGTTTGCACATTAAAATTTGCCAGATTGGTTTGCTGGGCCTATGTTGTCTTTGAGACCGTATGGCAGTTCAGGAATGAAAATTAACCCCATCATGGCATTTGTAAAAGTAGACAACCCACGGTATGCAAAATGTGGTATGTCCTGTCTTTTTTAGTAGCCACTTATTCACAAACCCTGGGCAAAATTTGCATATATATATATATATATATATTTTTTTTTTTTTTTCACACATAAACTGCCATTTCACCGATGGTATTATTGATATAATAAATGTTCCTGCTCTAAAACACTAATATTTGTATAGAGTAATGTTTCACAAGTACAACAGTACCCCTCAAGTAAATATTTTATAGTGATTTGGAATGTTACAGGCTCAAACATGAGATTTTACAATTTCTGTTTTTGTAAATTGCTATTTGCCAGATTGGATATGTTGCCTTTGAGATGGTATGGCAGCCCAGAAATGAAAATGAACCCCACCATGACACACCATTTGAAAACGTAGACAACCCAGGGTATTCAAAATGTGGTATGTCCAATCTTTTGTGGTAGCCACTTAGTCACAAACGCTTGTCAAATTTAGCGTTCATATTTGTTTTTTGCATTTTCTTTACAAAAAAACTGCACTTTTACTGGTGATTTCATCATTGTGATAAGTTTTACTGTTTTAAACACTCGTATTTGTGTTCAGCGAAATATCCCGAGTATAACAATACCCCCCAGGTACAGGTTTGATGGTGCTTTTGAAAGTTACAGGGTTAAATATAGGGCTTGCCAATGACATTTTCTGGAGTGTCTGCTTGGGTTGTCAGGCAGGTCCCTCAAATTATAACTAATAAAATCAAATAATTCCGTAGTTAATAGTTAAATATATATGTAGAGTGTGTGTGTGTGTGTGTGTGTGTGTGTGTAAATATAAAAGTAAATATAAAAATAAATGTTTTTTGTTTATTTTTATATATATATATATATATATATATATATATATATATATATATATATATATATATATACACATACACACACGCATATTTTATATATATATATATATATATATATATATATATATATATATATATAAACATGTGTATAACCATTCATGTCCACTTATACTATCAAAAATATACTTAAGGGTATTCAGCGGGTAGGCCAGGTGTACACACCTAAACGACAACCTATTGACGGCCCCCTGTTTAGAGCCTTATCCGACATGCTAGACAGCAAACCATTTAACTCATAAGCCAATTTCTTTATTAAAGCAGCCATCTACATTGTCTTTTATGGTTTCTTACGTACCCACAAATTTACCATAGGTTCCTCAGTGGCTGCACCACAATGTTTGAAATTCAGAGATCTCATTAGAACAGGAGATCATTACAAGATTATAATCAAACACAGTAAAACTAACCAAACAGGTCCAGCAGTAGAAATTCCATTTTACCCCACAGGAAACAAATGGTGCCCTTTATCAATCCTAAACGAATATAGTCAGTCTTTCACAGCTTAATCATACAATATACCATTAGTACCCTTACATGAGCAACCCCTAACTACATTTAAATTCATGTTGTACATTATGACCCTATTCCTGAAATAAGTTTTGGACCCTACAACATTTTCAGGGCACTCGTTTAGGATGGGAGTGGCTTCAGCCGCATCAAGCAAGAATGTACCTGTTCACATAATCAAAAAACTAGGAAGATGGAAATCCTCTGTATATGTTAGGTATATCTCACAACCAGAATTAGAATTAAGGCAAGCATTTAAAAGTTTGGTATCATAATATGTTGTATAAATGCAATAAAGTGTGTATTTTCATTGAAACCTTTTGCCTTCTTTATTTATACAGGCTTACCCGAACGTCGGTTTTGGCACTACACAACCGACTCATTTCATTCTTGGCCTTTGTATTTTTAATTCTTGGCCTTTATATATATTTACACACACATACACTTTTATTTCCTATAAATGTATAATATATTATGAAATAATTAAAGCATTTTATAGCACATTATACATATATAATGCATATATATGATTTCATTATAAGTGTATTTTGAGATATATGTGTATATATCTCAAAATACACTTATATTGAAATCATATATATGCATTATATATGTATAATATATTATAAAATGCTTTAATTATTTTATAATATATTACACATATATAATGTATTTATAATATATTCATTTTATTATTGTATTTTATTTTATTTATTTTTAGCAGCCTGGGGGACTGCCTGACAGCTCAGACAGTCCCATGCTGGCAGCTCCATAGACTACTATTGATGCCTTGTGATCTTGGTGATCACATGGCCCTGAAGGGCCAGGGTGGCTGGAGCTGCTGCAGGGGGACTGCTGGAGTCTCGGGAAGTCCCGCCCGACTGGGATCGCCGCGGATTGCTGGTCCAGGTAAGTCGAGGGCTCCTGTTTTTAACGACCGTTACGGGGGTATATGTATTGATAACGTCATTCTAAATGTATTTTGATTTAAATATATATGTATATTAATATCAAAATGCAGTTAGAAACGGTATATAACTGGTATACATTTTTAGAAAAAAAAAACATTTGTTTACATTTTTTTAAATTAAATCTTTTATTTATTTTTTAATTTTTTTTCAATTTATGTATTTTTATTTTTTATATATATACATATAAATATATATTTAACATTATTCTAAGTGTATTTTAATATAATTAAATATAATATACCGTATATACTCGAGTCAATGTCTGTATTATGGCAATTTATATTGCCATAATACAGACAAGGGGCTGTGTAGGAGGGGGACTGGCAGAGAGCGTTTACTTACCTCTCCTGCAGCTTCTGTCAGCTCCCTTCTCCTCCGCGCCGGTCCGGTCAGCTCCCCGTGTAAGTCTGGCGAGAGCTGCGGCCACGAGACTTACACTGGGAGCTGACAGGGGAGCTGACCGGACTGTCGCGGAGGAGTAGGGAGCTGACAGGAGCTGCAGGAGAGGTAAGTAAACGCTCTCTGCCAGACCCCCTCCACTGAACTGCCAATGCCACTGGACCACCAGGGAGTAAGAGCCCCCCTCCCTTCCATGTATCAAGCAGGGAGGGGGGTCGAAAAAATATTAATAAAATAAAATTTATAAAATAAAAAATAATTTTAAAAAAAATATTAAAATAATTAAAAAATAAGAAGAAAAATGCCCACCCCCCACGAAGGCTCTGCAACACATACACAAACACACACTGCATCACACTCACACTGCATCACACACACTGCATTCATACACACACACTGCATTCATACACACACACTGCATTCATACACACACACTGCATTCATACACACACACTGCATTCATACACACACACTGCATTCATACACACACACTGCATTCATACACACACACTGCACTCATACACACACATTGCACTCATACACACACATTGCACTCATACACACACATTGCACTCATACACACACATTGCACTCATACACACACATTGCACTCATACACACACATTGCACTCATACACACACATTGCACTCGTACACACACATTGCACTCGTACACACACATTGCACTCGTACACACACATTGCACTCGTACACACACATTGCACTCGTACACACACATTGCACTCGTACACACACATTGCACTCGTACACACACATTGCACTCGTACACACACATTGCACTCGTACACACACATTGCACTCGTACACACACATTGCACTCGTACACACACATTGCACTCGTACACACACATTGCACTCGTACACACACATTGCACTCGTACACACACATTGCACTCGTACACACACATTGCACTCGTACACACACATTGCACTCGTACACACACATTGCACTCGTACACACACATTGCACTCGTACACACACATTGCACTCGTACACACACATTGCACTCGTATATACACATTGCACTCGTATATACACATTGCACTCATACACCTATACACATTGCACTCATACACCAATACACATTGCACTCATACACCAATACACATTGCACTCATACACCAATACACATTGCACTCATACACCAATACACATTGCACTCATACACCAATACACATTGCACTCATACACCAATACACATTGCACTCATACACCAATACACATTGCACTCATACACCAATACACATTGCACTCATACACCAATACACATTGCACTCATACACCAATACACATTGCACTCATACACCAATACACATTGCACTCATACACCAACACACACTGCACTCATACACCAACACACACTGCATTCATTATATACACACACTGTAAATAAATATTCAATTAATATAATTTTTTTAGGATCTAATTTTATTTAGAAATTTACCAGTTGCTGCTGCATTTCCCACCCTAGTCTTATACTCTAGTCAATATGTTTTTCCATTTTTGGGGGGTAAAATTAGGGGCCTCGGCTTATATTCGGGTCGGCTTATACTCGAGTATATACGGTATTTAATTTTCATTAAAATAAACTTAGAATAATAGATTGTGTATGTGTATGACAGCCTGAGAGTTCAGACAGGCCCCCTACAGGCAATACACAAGCCGGCTATTCCTGCCATGTGATCACGAGGACCCCGCAACCACATGGCCTGGAGGGGCACTGCCTGGGATGCCAGGCAAGTCCCCACATCATAATCGCCGGCGGGGGATCGCCAGTGATCAGGTAAGTGGAAAGTTTGCCGCAGACATACCAGGTATGTCCGAGGTCATTAACAAACATTTTTTGTCGTACATGTCTGGCTCTGACATAGGAAATCATTAAATCCAATGAGCTTTTACATCATGTGACCAAGTTTTACTCAGTAAGTGCAGTGGAAGTGCCTATTGTGACTGTCAGTATATAAGTGCAGGGGTGGGCAATCCGCCGCCCTCCAGATGTTTTGGACTACATCTCCCATAATGCTCTTAGGGCCATAATGCTAGCAAAGCATGAAGGGAGATGTAATCCAAAACATCTGGAGGGCAGCAGAGTGCCCACCCTTGCAGTAGAGTCATGTTTAAACCTTCAAGGTAAACATTAAAGTTTTTGCATAATGGTATTGTTTTACCTTGATGGATTTGACATACAGACCATTGCACCCAAACCACTTTATCGATTAATACATTTAAAAAAAAGTTATTTCTATATGTTTGTGATTTTTTTATTTATTTTTTTTAGATTTAGTATAATGTGCACTAATATCCAGCTATTGTCTTATTTTCAGCATATGAAATATGAAATCAGTTATTTCACACATAATGAAAACTAAAAATGCTTCAAAGGTGATGTACCAGATGCTAAAAAATAAAAATGCTCCTAGGTTGATGTTCAAAATTATAAACCTTTCATAGCTCTCTTACAATGTATACTATTAATCAAAGGTCATAAAAGAAATGAATTCAATTTTTGTAGATTGCAATCAACAGTAGAGACATATCTATGACTTAATTTTGCATTTGTTCATACAATAAATGCATGAAAAGGATTTTTTACAAAATACATATACAGCTCTATTCCAGTGTCTATTGAATTCCAACACACACCTCATTGTACATAATGAGGTACTGATTAGGTGATCAACTGAATCAAATCTTATTTAATAATAATAAAACCATTGAAATGTTCAGCACTATCCTCTTGCTAAAGGATCAGCTAGATGGCATAAACAGTACTAGTATTAAATCAAAATGAACTATCGATCAATTCAAAAGAATTTAAAAGATATGATTTTGAGTGAGGAAAGAAAGGGTTTAGTACTGGCTTCACTGGCATAGGGATGCAGTAAGCATGAGATTACTTCCATCCTTAAATTTTGGAACAAAGTCAAGCAGCATACATTGGGGACAACAAAACTTCAGACTGGTGGCAGAGTGTTAAAACAACTCTCCACTAACCTGGATGACTCTTTTGAATTTGACCCACCATCCTTAGGATGCCATCATGTGAGCTACAAAAAGAATGACAAATGGCAGCTAGGCTGAAGTGCACATCGAGGATGTCCAGTATTTCAGTAAAACAGAGATTACTCTGCAATACCAGCACCGGCCAGTCGCTGTGTGTGGAGAGAGGCAGGGATAGAAAGTTACAGCATATAGAAAAAAGCCCTTCATAAATGAGAAGAAAAGATGAGCCATGCTAAGGTTTTCAAAATTGGACCATAGAGGACTGGAGTAAGGTCATCTTCTCTGATGAATCCAATTTTCAACTTTGCTCACCACATGGTCATCTAAGGGTTAGATGGAGACCTGGAGAGTAGTACTGCACGCCACAGTGTCTAAGACCAGAGGTGAAATTTGGTGGAAGAATAATTGATGATCTGGCGGTGCTTCAGCAAGGCTGGAATAGGGCATATTCATCTGTAAAGTATGTTTAAGCCAAGTACAAGGTTATCTAGGAAGGACACTTCCATTTTCTGCTCGAATAATGTTCCCTATCTCTGAGGATTTTTTTTTTTCTCAGCAGGAAAATGCTCCATAACGCACTTCCAGGATAATCACGTTATGAATAGAAGACCACCACACTAAGACCCTGTCATGGAGCCCAAGTTTCATACCTGAGCCCTATTAAAAAACCTCTGGCATATGATCAGGAGGAATATGGATGGTCTTAGAGCGACCAAACAAAGCCCAATTCATCCAACAGCAACATAGGACTGTGGGAGAACGTGCCAAGACACATGAAAGCTGTAATTGAAAATCAGGGTTATTTAATTAGTAAGTTTAACCCTTTAATGACCAGACCGTTTTTTAATTTTCTTACTGTTAAGGACCAGGGCTCTTTTAACATTTCTGCGGTGTTTGTTTTTAGCTGTAATGTTCCTCTTACTCATTTTCTGTACCCACACATATTATATACCGATTTTCTCGCCATTAAATTATCTTTCTAAAGATACCATTATTTTCACATCATATAATTTACTATAAACAAAATTATAAAATATGATGAAAAATTAAAAAAAAAACACTTTTTCTAACTTTTACCCCAAAATCTGTTATGCATCTACAACCGCCAAAAAAAAAAACATGGTAAAAAGTTTCAAAATTTTGTCCTGAGTTTAGAAATACCCAATGTTAGCATGTTCTTAAGTACAAGTAGCACTTTGCTATTTATAAACCATTTTTTTATTTCAAAATTAATGCAAGTTACATTGTAACACTGATATCTGTCAGGAATCCCTGAATAACCCTTCACATGTGTGTGTGCTTTTTTACAATTTGGAATAGATTGATGGAAAAATGGTTGTATGAAAAGAGTCAGAATACCCCACGTTTATTACCTGGTTGTATATATAATTTTTTTTTTTTTTTTTAAAAAGACAACCAGGTAATAAACGTGGAGTATTCTGACTCTTTTCATGCAACCATTTTTCCATCAATCTATTCCAAATTGTAAAAAAGCCAAGCCAACATGCGGAGGAGCCACCAACGTAGTTCCTCCCTCACTTCTGTGGTAAGTGGGACCCTCTGGTCATAAGACGGGTGGGCTTGGAGAAAATGAGCCTTCAGGCGTTGCATAGCCCGATAGTGTATAGGTCCTGGATAGATTGCCTGGATGGAGGCCCACGATCCGAGCTAAACCTCGGAGAGGAATATCCTCCCGTTGAAGAGTCTTGCGAAGCTCCTTCCGGATTGCCGATAGTTTGGATTGTGCTAGGCGGAGGATACAAGTGGAAGCATCGATTTCGAAGTCGAGGAACTAAATCATCTGGGATGGGGAATGTGACGACTTTTCCTGGTTGATAACGAAACCTAAGGATTCGAGCAATGAGGATGTATAGCTCGTCTGAAATCGCAGTCTGGAGGCGTCCTCGCAAAACAGTCATTGAGGTAGATTAGGCAGCGTATGCCCTTTGTGCGAAGATGTGCGGTGACCGGCTTAGCTTGGTGAAGCACCACGGTGCGTAACTTAGGCTGAATGGTAGACAGGTGAATTGGAAGGCCTGATGTTTCCAGAGGAAGTGGAGGAAGCGTTGCCTTGCCGGGTACACCGGCACAGATAGGTATGCGTCCTTGAGGTCGAGTCGGGTGAACAAATCGCCTGGATGAAGTATGTCTCGAAGGAGATGTATGCCCTCCATTTTGAAATGTCTGCATCACGAAGGTGTTCAGTTGATAGATATTGATGACTGGGTGGAGTTCCCCTGATTTCTTCCGGACTAGGAAGATACAACTGAAAAAGCCCCTGTTGTCTTGAGCAAGTTGGATCGCTCCGTAAGTGAGGAGGGATCGCAGTTCCGTGTTGAGCAGAGTCCGTTGTGATTTTGACATGACCAGGCAATGGGAGTGACCTGTCTGAATGGGGGGGATATAACTCTATGGAGTAACCCTGAACCATGTCCAGAATCCAGGTATCTGAAGAGTCTTCCACATGTCTAAACAATACAACAACCTGCCCGCATGACATAAGGTAGAAAGGTAAAAGGGGAGAAATCTCACCTGTCGGAAATCTGTTGCATCCTCGAGCTCTGCTTCCTCTGCCTCTATCTGACCTTTGATTGTAGAAGCCCCTTGTTTGGTAATTCGGGAAGAATGATGATTTGTGGGATCATTGGCGTTCGCCTGCTGACCAGAAACATCTGGCTGTACGACCCCTTGTAGGCCAGCCCTGCCAAAACCCTGTTTGGGGTGTTGGTGAAGCACTATTCTCATAGATGTCTGCACCTTGTTAAATGTGGCGTACAAATTACGTGTTTGTGGAGTTCTTTGATATAGTGTTCTCCGAACAGAAGACCCTTGGCCTTGGGGCCTAGGGTCCGTGGGCCCCAAATCAGAGATTGGCATCCATGCGCAGCAGCACTGCTTTCCTTCGCTCCGTACAGAGGGATGTGTTTGCTTTTCCTAGCAGGCATATGGAGCAAAGCGCCCATTCTCTGATTACGGATGGGTCCAATGGTCCCTCCTGAGAGAGGGCCTCGTCAGCCAACAATAGGATTTTTGATAGGGGTCCAAGAACGTCCAGCAGCTTGTCTTGGGTGAGGCATAAGCTGCGCTCAATGCCCTTCCTAGAGTCACGGCCAGTCCTGGCCAAGTACGTATAAAGCAGCATATCAAATTCTGGGGTCATCACGACCTTGTCTGGCAGGGAAGGCCGGGGACATTCTGCTTTCAAACACTTGCGGACCTCCCGATCCAGGGGCCTTCTAATCCAGAAGTGGATACACTGGGTGAGATGGTCTGGAAGAGACCACTCCAATGATCTAGGGGTATCTAATGTGGCGTGGGTCAAATAGTGGTTGACCTAGTGTGTCCAGGAAGGTTTCTGCCTCCCCCGATGGTGCTGGTCTGGAGACCGTATCTTCTAGTGTGGGGTCAGTCATAGTTTCTCGAGGAAAAGGTACCCCTCCAAAGGATGCCTCGGGCCAGTCGATCTCATTCAAAATACTTATAAAGGTGGAGCGCAAAGTCAGATCCACATTCCCATAGGGTCCTTTAAGTGGCTTCAGCTCAGATGAGTATATGGAAAAAATAAAGTGCATATAATATAAAGTGCATATAATAGTGAAGCACAGTTACATTAAATTACACGTATTTATTAATAGTTTACTAGACATAAAACACTCCTAGCACTGAAGAGAATTGATCAAAGTCAATCTTAAGTAAAATACATAAATCAGACAATACAAATAAAAATGAAAAAAATAAACTAAACCATAAGCCTCTTACAAGATAAAAATAAGTGAGTATGTGCAGTCCCAGCTGCTACTCACAAACGCTTTGTAATTGCCTGAGCCCAGGCACGATGTTAAATGTCAGTCGGCTTCTCCTTTTTCCTCCACGGATGTTTCGGGGAAAGCAGACCGCTTAGATAATCCTGGGCATCAGTTAGGGTTCTCCGAGCTTCTCAGGTGCTCCGCCCCTTTTGCGTCACTACGTAACAGGCGTGCGTGGCGTGCGTCACTGCGTCGTCTACGCATTTCGCCGAAGCTTCCTCAGGACGTAAAGCAGTGATGCCGTCTTGTCTTAATTGTCCATTATTTAAAGCGATCCTCTCATTTCTTATTGGATCACTTCTAATAGTCTCTCATAAACAGGTGTATAACACATTTACAATCTCTGTTTAACCCTATGGTTTACCAACATCGAATACACTGCATATCAGACATTTCTAACAGACATTTCGGTACTATTAGTTTTGCAACTTCATCCCTAATTTTCAAGAGAAAAGAAATAAAGAAAATTAATATTAACACACAATCTCAACATGTTGTTCTATACCAAGTTTTAACCCTTTTTAAATAGAGTGCCCCCTTTCCAAAAGACGTGCACATTTTTAAAGTGACCATTCCCAATTTTAAGGTGCTGTGATTCAAGTATTCAAAGTATAAAAATATTCAAATATTCAAAATATTGAAAAAATTTAAAATATTCGGAATCAGAAATATAAAAAGGTCTCTCATAAAATCCCTTAAAATATATTCATAAAAATTAAAATCTATAAGAAGTGGCACAACTCAAAGTCATTATTTAGGCCAAATGGAATGAGAGTGTTAACTTCAAAAATCCATCTCATTTCCATTTGGCCCAATTTTTTTATGCGGTCTTCACCTCTCCAATTAAAAAGTGCTTTTTGAATTCCAACAAATGATAGGCCAGAAGGGTCACTATTATGATGTTCTTTAAAATGTAAAGACACCTGATGCAATGCAAAACCCCTACGTATATTGTAAACGTGTTCTCCTACTCTGGTATGCAGCTGGCGTGTCGTGCGACCTATATAGCTTAATCCACAAGGGCAGACAAGCATATAGATTACGTTACTAGTATGACAAGTTATGCAGTCCTTAATCTTGTAAGTTTTAGTTGGGGATGTAAAATGATCCTTGAAGGTTCTATGGGAGCTTGTGGCTTTACACGTATTGCATGTCCCACAGTTGTAGAAACCCTTTTTTAATCCTGCAAATTTTTCTAATGACCCTGAAGTCTTATTAACGCCTTTATCATGTTTAAACGTCAAAATGTTCTTAACATTTGGAACTCCTCTATGCACAATTTTCGGTTGAGCGGGTAAAAGACTATGACAAACCGGGTCTTTCATCAAAATGTGCCAATTATTATTGATAATGCTTCTCAATCTGCCTTTTATCTCCCTGCGAATTGGCAGATGAAAGGAACATCCTCTTTTATCTTCTTATTCTTTTTTAAACTATTATAATCTAAAAGAGACTTCCTATCTATCTGTTTAACCTCTTCTAGTGTCTTATTTAAATCTCTTTCCTCATAACCTCTAGCTTTAAAGTCTTCAATTATCTTCTGGCCCTGATCCAAAAAAGTCTCTTTGTCTGTACAGTTTCTTCTAATACGGATCAATTGACTTTTCGGTACGTTCTTAAGCCAGGGACTGTAATGACAACTAGACAACTCTATATAGCTGCTCACATCGACAGCTTTGAAAAAGTTTTAGTTTTGATCCTCTCATCTTCCATAAAAATTGAAAGATCAAGGAAGTCTACTCTGGATCTACTGTAATTAAAAACTAGGGATACTCCCCAGTCATTAGAATTTACTTATTCAATAAATAATTCTAAAAGTTCTACATCCCCTTTCCATATAAAAAACAGGTCATCTATATAGCGCTTATACAGCACCAGGTTCTTCCCCCAGCCGCCACTCATATCCACAAATTAATTTTCCCACGCTGCCATGAACAGATTGGCGTAGCTGGGGGCGAACCTGGTGCCCATGGCCGTACCACACAGCTGCAGATGAAAATTATCCAGATACCAAAAATAGTTATTGTGCAAAATTAGCTTAATCGCTTCCAGAACAAAGTCTATTTGTTCTTTTGGGTATTCGGAATAGTGCTGCATAAAAAATTCCACTGCCCTCAAACCCAAATCGTGTCTAATAATGGTATACAGGGAAGAGACATCCGCCGTAACCAGAACATAGTCTTTTTCTCATTTAACATTTTCCAAGATTTTTAGTCGATTATTCGTATCTTTCAGATATGAAGGGCGTTCCTGTACTAGCGGTTGTAAAATTTTGTCCACTTACTGGGATACCTTACTTGATATCGAGTCAATGCCCGATATTATCGGTCTGCCTGGAGGTTTGTCTGGATTTTTATGTACCTTCGGTAGAAAGTAGAAAATGGGTGTTCTTGGATTTAAAATCTCTAGATATTTTCTGACTCCCGTAAGTACACCCTTATCTATTAATTGACTAAACTTAATCTTAATTTCTTTTAGGGGGTCAATCGGAAGTATTTTATAAGTATTGCTATCACCCAATAATCTGTGGGCTTCCTCTTTATAATATGTGCTGCTCATAATGACAATAACCCCCCCCCCCCCTTTGTCCGCAGATTTCACTACGATATCAGGGTCCTCTCTTAAATCTTTCAGAGCTTTCACTTCCAATTTTGTCAAGTTCTGTTCAAAGTTTCTCAAGGGTTTAATCTTATTAGCCTCATGTTGTACCATCTGTTCAAAGGTTATCATTTCCCCTGACATCTGCCATTTAGGAAAAAATGTGGATTTATCTTTAAGATCTGTGTGAATAATATAATTTCTTATACCTATTGTATGGTCAATAGGATTCTGTACATTATCTTTCTCTTTAAAAAAATGTTTTTTTAAACATAATTTTCTATTAAATTTCTTTAAATCAATAAAAAAAATCAAAAGCATTAAAATCCTTTGTGGGTGCATATTTACGACCTTTATTCAGTAAGGTAATATGATCAGTGGTCAAAACCTTACTGGATAAATTAAAAATACCTATGGGTTCAACGTTCTCGTGCGTTTTTATATTTCTCTGTATTCTCCACCCTCCCCTGTTCCCTCTACTGGTCGCCTTCTCTTTGATTGAATTGAAAAAGGGGAGTGGTTTCGAAATCTGTCTCTCTCTAAAAAAGGGACCTCTTTATTTCTTACATTGAGTGGTTCAAAACGGTTCTGTAAATTAAAATTCCTATGTTGAATATCTGATTGACATTGTCTTCTAAATGTCTTTTTAAAAGTCTTTCTGGGGAACTGCCATTCACTATTCCCATATTTATCTCAATTGTCATGCTGTAAGTTCTCAAACTCCTATCCTGTTCTCTCCAGTTTCTTCCAAAGTCTCTGTTCTTTCTGGGACCAGAGTGATGTCATTGCTGATTTTTCATAAATCTCTGATTATTTTGGTTATCTTTCCTCACATATGCCTTTTTATTCGCATAGTCGTTTACATCTCTATAGTATTTTTTCTGTTTCGTATTAACAACATCATATTCCAATTTTTCTAATTTCAAACTAATTTTCTCTGAGCTCTCCAAAAACTCTTTCTAGTTTAAACTTTTCACATTCCTCACGGATCTGTGAGATTTGTCTATCCAAATCTCTGTGTTAATTGGCGCCGTTTGATAATGAAGATCATTGTCTGGGTGGAGAGGCTGTCCATCAGGGTGAACCACTCCTTCATAAACATTTGATCCTCCCTATCAAACAAAGGCAATTTGTTGTATCTTAACCCTCTTGGTACAATTTTCTCTTTAATATATTTTTCAAAGGTTGCTACCTCCCATTTGATTTTTAACTCTTTAGCTAAAAGGGATTCTAATTGATTACCAAGTGTCTTTATATTTGTAGAAAGTCCATCTAGTTGTGTAGTTACTGATCTGATTAAAGGACCCTATGGGAATGTGGATCTGACTTTGCGCTCCACCTTTATAAGTATTTTGTTTGAGTGTTGGTGTGGGATTTGGGTACACACAGGTGTGTAGCAGCTTTTGGAGATTTAATTGTATATTGGAAGTATACATTTTTTGAGGTATATTAGGTACTTTGCATATATTTTTTCCTTTTTACCTCATTTGTGCTCATAGAGCCATACATATAGTGCTTTTATATTTGAATTATCCAGTTGATCTCATTGTCCGAAAAGTGGCCCGATTGCCATTCGTCTAGAATGGCTAATGGGTAAAGTGCAAAGAAGGAGTCCTCTTCCTCCGACAGGGTAGGCTGGACAGTGGGTTTCTCCCTAGTGTCCACCTGTTTGGTTTGGGGTGTTTTGCCGGCTCTTTTCCTTTGCGCTTGAGGGGTTCTGGTCCGTCCTCTTTCCAATATCGTTTGTGGGATTTGGTTAGATCTTGATTCTGAATCTTCTGCAGAAAGCAGGGGATCAGTGGATTTGTGTTCCTTGGGCTCTAAGGGCAGCACGCAAGCCAGGGCCTTCTCAAGCGAGGCGGCAACAGCCGCGTTAATGAGAACTTGCAGATTTTGATCCTGGTTTGTAGTATCCATAGTAAAAGCAAGCGGCACCTAAAGGGCAGAACAGGCCAGTATTAGAATATGTATTTCAAGGCCATGGGGTGGTATGGGGGCACAGACAAAGCAGGCCAATCATAGGCAGTATTAAAAACAGCAATCTTAAATGACACTTAGGGGTTCACCCCTTATAAACTCACAACAGAGTGTGAAGGTGTCTAATTAGGCTGAGTTACAATGTGTATAAAAAGGGGTGTCACCCCAATGCAGGTATAGAGTGAAATGGGGGCTCACCCCAACATGAAACAGTCTGTAAGAAACAGTTTGAAAAACAGAATTGTATAATGAAAACTACCCTGTAGTTCCCTGAGATCACCACAAGGGGGAAGCAGAGAGTTCACTACTGTTATTGCAAACTACCATGACACATCCCCTACAAACGAGCAAACAGTGGAACCCACTGGGGGTGTGGGGTCCACTGGATGGTGTATATGATTTACCAATCAGATAAGCGAACTGCTGGCAAAGAGGTGTAAAATGTATTTATGGGCAACATTTTATATGGTGCCGCGATGTTGCGCGGCACACCAAGATGGCCGCCACACAGCCAGTATGTGCGCAGATCGCGGCTCCCAAAAAAAAGGCTGATGCGATCTCGCGCAAGTGCATGAGAGAAGTAATGGCCACCTGGATCTCGGGGTAGTGCGCAAGATCCAAGATGGCCACCTTGCGCTCGATGGAGGTGCTCCCCGCGGCCCCAGGAAGCCTCGGAAAAACGGGGCAGAAAGTGCCAGCCATGACCCGGGTTACAGGAAAAAAGAAAAAGGAAAATGAAAGTTAAAAGCACAATAGTTGTTTAGAAATAGTAAAACAATATTAAAGTAAGGATAAAAGGAAAAATAAGTAAAAATTAGATATCTAAGGTACAGAAAAGTAGGAAATAAATGGAAGCTGAAGCGAAATATATATGAAAATATATGCAATACACCAAAATATATGCTATACACCAAAATAAAGGTAAAACAATAATAAAATCAACATGTAGATAGAAAAATAAATAAATAAACCACAGCAACCCACAGAGAGTAGAAGACAGTGGCACTCTGACCTGTACTGGTGCGGAGCAGCAAAGAAAGAGGAAGTGACATTAGTGGGAGGGAGTTTTATATCCTGTTACTTTTTTCTGATTGGTTATCTTGTTACTATGTTAAAAAGTGCTGCTGTGGAGCTTAAGTAAAGAGAGACTTAAGCAAAATACAAAGCCTCCTGTCATGTTATAAAATTGCACATTTACAATGTCATTAAGTTGGATCGCGAATAGTTTCATGGTAATATAAAATAAGGATTGGAAAATCACAAAAGTTTGGGAAAAAAAACAAAACAAAAAAAAACCATTAGAAGTGTAACACATGAAGGGAAATTTTGTTTATGTTTTTTGATGGAAATAATGAAACAAATTTGTTTGTTTAAACATGGTGTAAAAGGAAATTTGGGAAGTAAAGGAAAATAGAATCATAAGAATGATCAAACACTAACAACATAAATGTAATAATTAGAATTGGTTATATCAAATGGTCTAAATAGTTATAGAATTTGGTTAAATTTTTTAAGTAATTTATGTGCATTTTTTTCTCTCTCTCTCTCTTCATAATGAGAGATAATGTGGAAATTAAGATAGGTGACTTGGAGTTGTCCTCTCTATGAGATGCTGTGTTCCTCCCCGAGGGTTCTAGAATGGTACCCAGGTCTTGGATTACAATAGGTTATCCAAGAATAGGTTTTAGTATGAATGGGTTTGTTGTGAGTGAATGTCTGAAGTTTGTCTTACTGATTTGGGCTTTGTTCTCAGAATGGTCAAGATGGAGATTGGGATATGGTTAGATTGATTTCTATTAACGCGCAAGGTTTAAACTCTCATGTGAAAAGGTTTTTTTTATACGATTCCATGATCAGGGAGAATATTAAGGTGGGATTTGTCCAAGAAACTCATTGGTTACTCAATACTAAGCAGTTATGGTACTACAAAAAGTTCCCGCTTTTATATGCGGCCTCCCTGCCGGGGGAAAAAAAATGTGGAGTAGCTATTATTTTTTCTAAAGAGGCTAACTTTGATTGCCATTATCAGTATTTGGACCCTGAGGGAAGATTTATTATACTAGTTGGTCTGTTAAACGGGGTAATATATACATTAATAAATGTGTATTTGCCAAATGTATGACCAATTAAGGTGTTTATAAAGAGTTTAAGGCTAATAGAGCAGGTGAAAAAAGGGAAATTGGTAATAGCAGGAGACTTTAACAGTATACTTGATCCTGCAATGGATAAACAGCTGGGTTTTAACCAACTAATTGATAACAAGTTGGCAAAACAGGCTGCAGATATGAATAGAGTACTTAAAAAACATGAATTATATGACTGCTGGAGGCTAGCCCATCCTAATGATAAAGATGTAACTCACCGATCTCTTCCTCATAATTCAGCAGCAAGAATTGATATGATTATGGAAGATATCAATTTCTCTAAGGCCGTACACTCAATTATAATTAAAAAGAACACCTGGTCTGATCATGATCTAGTTATTGCTGAAGTATCAGAAGTAAATAATAAAAGCCCATCAATTTGGAGATTGGACGATATGCTCTTGAAAAAAAAGACGAATATAGAATATATTGCCAAACTCACTGATCTATTTTTTAGAGAAAATTCAACAGCGGAAATATCTAAAGAGTGCTTTCGGTGCTCTTTCAAAATAGTCATAAGAGGCTATTGGATAAAGCTAGCAAGCCAGCCAGCAAAAAAGTAGTAATGATCCTAAACTATCAGACTTATACATCGAGTTTTATAACCTATCAAGTCTAAATAAGAGTAATATTTCTCTGGAAAGAACAGAGAAAATTAAGGCTTGTCAAAATAAAATAAACAAGCATATTGAGGATAGAATACAACGGAATCTAAAGAAATTACAAATCAAATTTTATTATAAGAACAATAAAGTTGACTCCATGCTAACAAACAGATTGAAAAAAACAAAACATGGATAGGAAAATCTTTAAATTAATAGAGAATGGTAAAAATATTATAAGGCCTGAAGATATTGTGGAGACTTTTAAAGGTTTCTATGAAAAACTATATAATTTAAATTTAAAGCCCTCAACAGATGCGCTGGAAAGTTATTTAGCAAATATAAAGCTGCCAAAAATTTAGCAGGAACAAAGAAATGAATTAAACAAGATTTTCACTATGATAGAAGTAGAACGAGCAATAAATAATCTGGTAAATAAAAAAGCTCCAGGACCGGATGGATATTCCAACCAGTTCTATGAATTTTTTAAAACACAGATTATCCCCGCACTAACACATACATTTAATGAAATCTCAAAGTGGCATGCTTCGACTGATTTTTTAAGAGCTCATATTAGCCCAATTTTGAAACCGGGCAAATCTACAACAGATATTTCCAACCATCGCCCTATATCGCTGATAAATATAGACGTTAAACTCTATTCGGCCATATTGGCAGATAGGTTACAGAGGGTGCTTCCATCTATTATTCATATAGATCAGATAGGCTTCGTGGCAGGGAGACATTCAAGCAACAACACTCGGAGAATATTAGAGATACTGGACTGGGCTGGGACAACAAAGACGTCCCTGCTAACCCTGTCGGTAGATGCCGAGAAAGCCTTCGACAGGGTTGGCTGAGACTTTCTGAAGCGATCTATGACACAGTTTGGTTTCGAAGGCTGGTTTATGGGAGCAATGGGAGCACTCTATTCGAATCCATCCGCTAGAATAGTGGGAAGAGATATTCGATCGGAATGGTTTAATATCCTAAATGGAACCCGACAGGGCTGCCCGCTCTCCCCACTATTATATGTTATCTCCGTTGAACCCCTAGCATGCAAAATAAGACAAAACGCATCAATAAGAGGAGTACTTATCCCCAATGATGAATTAAAATTATGTTTATATGCAGACGATGTTTATATGCAGACAATATATTATTAACTATCACAGAGCCTGAATTATCATTATCAACATTAAGAGTTTGAACAGTATAGTGCGGTCTCTAATTATAAACTAAATATAAACAAAACAATGCCTTTAGCAGTCAATATAAAAGATCGTGAGTTACAATATTTAAGACAGACATACGCGTTCAACTGGGCAGTTAAAGAACTCTCATATCTGGGTATTTTGTTAACAGCCGATATGTCCCATATTATGGAAATTTATTTTTTTAATCTGTTGAAAGAAACAAATAGACTATTAAAGGACTGGAGGTCATATGAAATATCATGGTGGGGAAGGATCAATACTATTAAAGCGTGCATTATTCCAAAATGGATATAGTTGTTTCGCATGATCCCCCTTAAATTATCTGTGCACTGGCTGAATATGATACAAAGTAGTTTTACAAATTTAATCTGGAGAGGTAAGAAACCCAGAATTAAATCCACTACGATAGCGAAAAAAGCCCACTGTGGGGGGATGGGGTATCCCTTGATAATCCAAACATATCAAGCAATTATGCTGACCCATGCTTCTAATCTCCAAATTGTGAATATTAATGATCAGGCGTGGTATAAACTTGAAGCATATAGAGCGGGGATAGATAATTTAGAAGTATTATTATGGAATAACATTGGTAATAAGAAAAGCTCTATAAACTCAAGAGCCTTGATTCTCTCTCAGACATTGAGTGAATGGTACAGATTAAAGAGAAAGTTAGGGTTTAATAATATGATACCAGATACTTTATCCCTCAAAACATTATTTATTATGACAGATATGAATTAAAAAAAATTGGTATAAAAACAAAAATATTCGAATTAGAGATCTATATGTAGACAATCATCTAAAAGACTATGTTGATCTAACTGAGATGTTATCCCTGCCTTCGAGAGAACTATTCAATTATTTTCGAGTTAAAAGTTTTTTAAAAGAATATGTTTTAATTACTAAAGGAGATACGGGTAATTTGATTAAGAAGGTACTCTCAATCGAGTCCATTAAAAATAAATATTCTCCAACAATGGAATTATTAAATTGTATAGAGGGATCAGATATTCCTATAGCTTTTAAAAAATGGGAAAGGGATTTGGGCATAGAGATTAAATATCAATGGTGGTTTGCCTACTTAAGAGTAAAAAAATATATACATTGTTTAAATATATTAGAAAATTTCATCAAAGTAAGTTACAGATGGTACATGGTGCCAAGCAGACTTAATAAAATTTCTCAGAGTAATCCCCCCAATTGTTGGAGATGTTTCCACATGGATGGCTCTATGATGCACATTTGGTGGAACTGTCCTAGAATAAGACCTTTGTGGGATCTCTCATTTAAATTAATTTGCAAGGTAGGAGACATCTGCCTGACAAATAAACCTGAAATAGCACTTTTGTATGGAACGAAACTAGACCAAAAAATCTGAGATCATGACAATTCATTGCCTTTTGGCAACCAAATTATTGATTGCTAAGGCTGGAAACAAACAGTTGTACCGAATGTGCATCGATTGAAAGCCCAACTAATTACACAAATAGAGATTGGGAGGGATCTTATCAAGTTTGTACTCTAAAAACACAATTAAAAATCTTTATTTGAGTCTTATTTCAGATATTAAACGGGTTTAAGTATAAAAAATATATATAATTAAATAAAAGGGAAAAAAGATAAGGAAAAGAAAGGTAAAAAATAAAAAAGAGAGAGAAGGGGAAATAAGAAAGGAAAAAAGAAAGAAAGCAGAAAGAGAGAGAAAAAAACAATATTATTAGACAATAGGGGGAAAGAAAAGGAAGAACTTCTCGAAGAGAGTTAATATGAGCGTATAAACCACTTTTGTTCCAATAGTACTACAGTAAATAAGGATTAAATAATATTTTTTTTTATTCTTTTCTTTTTGTATGAGATAACCCAAATCATATATGAATGTATGGTATAGATGTAAGAGTGAGTGAAAGATCAATGTCGGATCCTATGATATATTTAGAATTTTGCAATGTTGAGGTATTAAAAAGTCTTTCGTAGACTATTGAAAAAACATTTGTTGAAATATTGCTGGATACTTGTAATTTTGTGCCAGACTTAATTTAGTTTGGACTACTATGATAATAACGAACTGTGATAAAGGTTCTAATAGTTAACTGCTAAATTGTGAAATTTCATTGTAAATAAATTATTTGTATCCTACATTGACCATTGTTTGTGACTGGCTCTAAATATGAGCCAATATAAATGTTTATATGTATTTAAAGTTAAAAAAAAATTCAATAAAAAAATTAAATTAAAAAAAAAAAAAATTAGCTGACAGCCACACATATTGCTGTAGGGGATATAATCAAGGTATACACGAAATAAGCTATACACGAAAACCCTCTTTCTTAGATGGATATTTTGTCGGAGCCACACCCTCTTAGATAGACAGACAGGATCCTGGGTATCAGTCAAGAAGACAAGAGATGTGTTCTATAACCAATTCAAATTTTAATTATACGTTAGTTGCATTTATACCCCATTTTCATGTCGGTGGGGGTCATGAGCATTTAATTACATAACATGTTTTTCACAAGTTATAAACAGCTGTTTCTAGTTATAATCTTTCGTTATATAACGCATTATACATTTGATTAAAACCAGATATTTACAAATACCGATATCTTGGACAATTAACAAGGACATTTCGAAATCAGTATTTTTCCCGTAACTAGGATTTTATATAAATCCTATTTCCGAGAATAGCAGATAAAATGCCACATTTATTCTTGGTTCAAATTAACCCTTATATGAACAGCTAGGATAGATAGCAAAATGGATATTTGCATCTACAATTGCCAGTTACAGTAAGACCCTACTAGAGGAATACACAACAAAATCGATGAAGTTCTTATAATGGGATTGAACAGGGAATATATTAATATGGAATTATATCAACCTCACCAAGAGCCACGCTCGTGCTCCGGTTATCTATACAATACACAAAGTACACAAGAACTCAGTGAATCCCCCAGGAAAAATGCAGTGTCAGCCATTGTGGTGTTCTGGAGCCAATAGCTTAATGGCTGGTTTACCTGTTCCAGGCTCCAGTTAAAGAACTTCATACATGCATCAAAGATACACAATCAGTGATAGTACAACTCACACAACTTGATATTAGTGAAACGATACTTATGACTATGGATGTAGCCAGTCTGTATACAATCATACCCCATGATAAAGGGATAGAAGCAATGAGATATGTATTGACACATTCAACAAAGTACCATGGTTCCCCTATCAAGTTCATCCTGGAGCTCCTCACATTGAACCTTCATTACAATTATTTTAGATTTGTAAATCAGTGGTATATATAGAAAGTGGGCACCTCGATGGGTGCAGCAATGGCACCAATGTATGCCTATGCATACATGTATATCTATATCTATAAAAAGTAATATATTCTGAGACAGTATGGTCACAATTTCCAGGGATATTTTCGCTACCTTGATGACCTGCTGGTCTTATGGAAGGGTACACAAGAAGAAGCCAAATGCATGGTATCGGACTTGAACAAGTTGCCTACACCAATCAGATAAACGGCAAACATACATCCAAAACAGGTCCATTATCTTGACCTCCAAATTACTTTTGGAAATTCTAAAATGTAATACAATATGTTTTCCAAACCCACGGATCGCAACACGTTGTTGCACTACCAGAGTGCTTACCCTAGGGATTTGAAGGATTCCCTCCCTAAAGCATCTATCTAACTCCCTCTGCAGCAAAGTAATATCCTGCTCACATTGTATTCCTAGTATTTTGTCAACTGCAAGCACTTACACATGACTTTTAATGCCTATTTCAAGATCATCTAGAAATATGTTGAATAGAAGTGGTCACAGAACAGACCCCTGGGGACAGCACTTAATCACTTTTGTCCAGCTTGACAATTTCCCATTAATGACAACTCCCCGTGTTCTATCTTTAAGCCAATGTTCTACCCAAGAATATGAATTTTCATCTAGGGCAGTTGCTTTTAATTTGTACACTCTCCTATTGTTGAACCACATAGAACGCCTTGGCAAAATCCAAGCAGAGCATATCCATTGCAACACTCTGATCTATACCTTTACTTACTGTTTTATATAATGCAATTAAGCTTGACATGACCTATGTGTATCGGGATGGATTCTCTAGCTTCACTTTTATTTCCTTTTGTTTGGCTGTCTGTACACCCCCTGTTTGTTTACCATGTGTGGGTCCCCAGATTCCTTCTGCCCATTATTGGTGCTGGGTATGTTGAATGTATTGCTTGTCCTGTCCCATTGTTTCCTTAACAGGGCGTTCTCCCATTCCTTTTTGCTATTGTCTGACCCCGCCCTTCCTTTGTACTATAATACTCTTTGCATCCTTTTGTATGTAAATGAGGCTGATGGGGGGCTTATAATGTGTGCTATGTCTAGTAAAGTCAGTTGCTGTTCTAACCTTAACCATGTGTTGTCTAGTGTTTGGGGAAAGAGATATAATCTGCTGATGAACAAGGTTTCCAGGGCTGTAAGCACATTAGCCTGGTCTAGGGTGGAAAAGGCCCTCAGTGATCCCAGACAAGCCTCGGTGACTGTATATGAAGTGCTCCAGGGTCCCTGATAACTAAGAGGTAGCATACTTGGCGGAGGCAAACATTTTGAACTCTTGTTAAATGTAGGAACCCCATCTGCATTTCTCCAATCATCTGGTACAATTCCTAAAAAAAAAGAACCCTGAAAGTTGAAAATCACTTATTTCCACACTTACACATGGGTGATTACAATTAAGCCCCTGGGCATTGTTTACATTAAGATGACTCTTCACTCTCCATCTACTCACTTCCTACTTACCCAGTCGCTGGCAATCCCACGCTGGCGATCACGATGTGGGGACTCGCCTGGCAGCCCAGGGAGTTCCCCTCCTTCCCCTCCGGCCCACCTGGGCCATGTGATCGCGAGGTCCTTGCAAACACAAACACTGGCCAAAATTGACTATCAAATTCATTTTTCGCATCCTGCTAGTGTTTGTGACCAAGTGGCTACTAAAAAAGACTGGACATACCCCATTTGCAATACCTTGGGTTGTCTACTATTGCAAATGGTATGCCATCATTCTCATTCCTGGGCTACCATACGGTCTCAAAGGCAACGTAACCAATCTGGCGAATTTCAATGTGAAAAAGATGGAAAATGTAACATGCTATATTTGACCCTGTAACTTCCCAAAACACCATAAAACCTGTACATAGGGGGTACGTATAACACGTGAGCCATCGCTGAATACAAATATTTGTATTTTATTGCAGTAAAAGTAAACAGTATTATGACATTCACAGTTAAAATGTCACGTAGAACTAAAAACTTATTTCCTCCCATTTTTTGATATTTTATTTATATTAAATTATGTTTCATATCTAAATATTAGATGTTAAATAAAGTCCTGTTTCCCCTGAATAAAATGATATATAACAAGTGCAGGTGCACATAATATGAAAGAGGCGAATTACGCCTGAACAGGCATATAACGCAAATTCAAGTTTTTGTTTACGTTTTGTTTTGATCAGAACTTGTACATTTGGCTCAGTCCTTAAGGGGTTAATTTATCTGGCACTATATACTCACAGTTGAGTAGCTCCTTGGCCAGAGGCAACATTTCAATGTCTACAGTAGTGGTGGAAACAAAATTATAATCACTGGATTCATCACTGCTTCCACCAAGACTAGACATTGGGGATAGTACTTTGGTATTCCACTGTCCTCACTTGGCTCTGATGACCTCCCTCCCCTCTCAAAAAGTAGACTTATATGCTTCTTGGGGGGCACTGAGAATGTGCAATGCTTCAATTAACTGTGGTAGAAGAAGCTTCAGAGTCAGTGAAAGTGACAGCACAAGTTATTGCAGAATAAAAAGGACGGGGGAAACACAACCGCATCCTGGACATTAACCCCTTAACGACCGCTGACGGTTCAGGACCGTCAGCGGTAAAACGTGCGTTTGGACCGCTGACGGTCCTGAACCGTCATAACGGTTTTGGGCTACTTACCTGATCGCCGTCGGTCCCACGGCGGCGATCAGCTCTCCTCCCGGTCCAGGGGGGTTGCCTGTCTGCCCGGGCAGTCCCCCCTCGGCAGATCAGGACCCCACGGCCATGTGATCACTCGATCACATGACCGCAATAGGTGTCCATGTGTCTGCCTGCAGGGGGACTGTCTGTGCTGACAGGCAGTCTCCCTGCAAGTGAAAAATCCAAAATAAAGTGTAAAAAAAAAAATCTGTGTAAAAAAAAAAATAATATGTGTATATATATGCTATATATACATGTATTATATCTATATATACCTATATATAATATATGTATATATATCATATATATAATGTCACACTAAGTGTATTTTTATATTTATATATACGTATATAATTATAAAAATACACTTATATTTAAATTACACACGAATATATACAATATATATAATAACTATATATATGGTATATATATATTATTATAAAATACAAATAATATGTTAATAAAAATAAATAACAAAAAATAAAAATAATTTTTAATAATTAAAAAAAAATTATATATATATATTCAGTTTTATTCTAACAGTATTTTGATATTGATATATATATATTTATATCAAAATACACTTAGAATGTAATGATATATATATCTATGTATAAATAAATAAATAAAAATAATACGAAATATACATATGTCCACATACATAATTACATAAATAATTTCATAAATATACACGTAGACGTCAAATATATAAATATGTATATATATTAAAATTCTACGTGCATATTTATGTAATATTTTTACCTAATTAAGTAATTTTAATGATTGCAATTTGAGGGACCTGCCTGCCAACCCAGGCCAAAAGTCCAGATAATTTAATTTGCTAGCACTGTGTTTAACCCTGTAACTTTCTATGACACCCTAAATCCTGTACATGGGGGTACTGTTTTACTCGGGAGACTTCGCTGAACACAAATATTAGTGTTTCAAAACAGTAAAACATATCACAGCGATGATATTGTCAGTGAAAGTGAAGTTTTTTGCATTTTTCACACACAAACAGCTCTTTCGCTGAGGATATTATTGCTGTGATATATTTTACTGTTCTGATACACTAATATTTGTGTTCAGCGAAGTCTCCTGAGTATAACAGTACCCCACATGTAGAGGTTTTATAGTGTTTGTGAAAGTTACAGGGTCAAATATAAGGCTTGATTTTACTTTTTTTTTTTTTTATTGAAATTTGTCAGATTGGTTAGGTTGCCTTTGAGAGCGTATGGTAGCCAAGGAATGAGAATTAGCCCCATGATGGCATACCATTTGCAAAAGAAGACAACCCAAGGTATTGCAAATGGGGTATGTTCAGCTTTTTTTAGTAGCCACTGAGTCACAAACACCGGCCAAAGTTAGCGTTTTTTTGCATTTTTAACACACAAACAAATATAAATGCTAACTTTGGCCAGTGTTTGTGACTAGGTGGCTACTAAAAAAAACTGGACATACCCCATTTTGAATACCCTGGGTTGTCTACTTTAAAAAATATGTACATGTTAGGTGTGTTTCAGGGATTTATGACAGATAACGGTGTAACAATGTCACTATTGATACATTTAAAATATATATATTGAAACAGCAATTTCCTACTTGTATTTATAGGCCTATAACTTGCAAAAAAAAGCAATAAAGCATGTAAACACTGGGTGTTTTTAAACTCGGGACAAAATTTTGAATCTATTTAGCAGTTTTTTTCATTAGCTTTTGTAGATAAGTAAAAGATTTTTCAAGTAAAAGTCCAAAAACATGTTTTTTTTTTTATTTTTCACCATATTTTATTATTTTTTTTAAATACAATATATGACATAATATATATACTGGTATGTAAAGAAAGCCCTTCTTGTCGTGAAAAAAACAGTATATAACTTGTATGGGAACCGTAAATGAGAGAGCGGAAAATTACAGCTAAACACAAACACCACAAAAGTGTTAAAACTGCTCTGGTCCTTAACGTACAAACATCGCAAAAACAGTCCGGTCCTGAAGGGGTTAAGTAATGCATAAAGAGGCATACTTCTAATCCCACTATCCTGAACATAAATACTAATAGTGGCAGAGTTGTCAACATTCCTCATGGCCAAGGTGTTTAAACTCTCAGAAGTTATAGCACTGCTGATCATGGATTGAGGAACAGGACCCCTTCCCCTTACTCTCCCTCGAATTAAGCATTGGAGTAGTATGTAACATTGATAATGTTCAGATTCTTTTTATTATCACAATAAATGAAGTGTACAAAGGATTATGTATTGTATAAACTAACAAGACTTTATTTAGCAAAAATAGGTGTTTGTGTTGCAAAATACACTAGCGCTTGGTGGATGTACTTCTGTAATATAGCACACTCATATATATATTTTTTTAAATTAAGACAACTAGTCATCCACACCACTTCATCTCAATGAAGTGGTCTGAGAACAGTGGTCCAGTCATTTTAACAATGCAAGCTAAAACATTGCAGATTTTTTTTCTTTGCAGGGTTAAATGCACCACTAGTAGCTGTCTCCTAAATGCCTACTAGAAGCCTTTCCACTGTGCTGGCCTAGTTAAACTCAGTCATGTGATGTAGAGCCTCATAGGAAAGCATTGAATTCAATACCTTCAATTGAGGAACATTGCATGCATGAGTTTTTTGCTGTGCCATCCGTCCCAATGCTGCTCTATGAAGAGCACTGGATTGGATCATTGCCAGACAAGACCATGCCTCCTCAATGACATCACAACAGAGGAGAGGTCAGCATTTTTCAGTCTTGCCACTGCAAAATGGTGAATAAAGGTTTATTTCAGAATAAATAACTTTTAACATTTATATATTAGTATTCTTAGGCTAGACTCACACTAGGATCAATGACCCAAGCAAGGCAACATATATTTTTTCCTGACACCAACCAACACTCTCAAAAAAGGATTTTCTTTCCCCCAAACAGTTAACATTAATGTTAACTATATAACAATAATAATGATGATAATAAATATCAACAACTGTAAAATAGTTAAAATAGCCTTAAACTATGATAAATGGGAAAGTGCCTGCCAAGTGACAATCTCCTATCTCTCACTCAAAGTTTGCTCTACTGCTTCTGGCAGTACTAGCTCAAAATAGATGCAACACAAAGCTAAAGCTAGACTCACAGTAGAATAAATGAGCCAGGCAAATTCCTACTCCATGAAATACAAAGCAGTTTACACCCAAAGTGAAGGCACACTAAATATACTAATGTGTGTTGAAGCAGCACAAGTTCAATACATCTGAAAAGATACAGACAATAAAAACATATATGTAAACAGTATAAATAAAAACAAAGAGAGGAATCAAACTCACAAGGCTAGAGCCTTACCAGGCTCTATATAATCAGCATGCAGGGTGCCTATACAGGCTAAACCGATGAGATGCCAGGACAGGATACTGGATCAGTGAAAATATCTATTTATTTTATATAATTAAAAGGAATATAAGGACATGGATAAAAGAAAAATATAAAGCATGTGTAGTAGTGTTGTCGCGAACCCGGAATTTTCGGTTCGCGAACGGCGAACGCGAACTTCCGCAAATGTTCGTGAACCGCGCGAACCGCCATTGACTTCAATGGGCAGGCGAATTTTAAAAACAACAGGGACTCTTTCTGGCCACAATAGTGATGGAAAAGTTGTTTCAAGGGGACTAACACCTGGACTGTGGCATGCCAGAGGGGGATCCATGGCAAAACTCCCATGGAAAATTGCACAGTTGATGCAGAGTCTGCTTTTAATCCATAAAGGGCAGAAATCACCTAACATTGACACCTGTCCTCAAAGCCCAGCCCTGATACACACTGACACAGAGCAGAATAGAGACTGTTCCCCCTACATAGGGTCACTTGGCAGATATGGATTGACACCTGTCCTCAAAACCCCTGATACACACTGACACAGAGCAGAATAGGGACTGTTCCCCCTACATAGGGTCACTTGGCAGATATGGATTGACACCTATCCTAATGATCCCTGATACACAGTGACACAGAGCAGAATAGGGACTGTTCCTCCTACATAGGGTCACTTGGCAGATATGGATTGACACCTATCCTAATGATCCCTGATACACACTGACACAGAGCAGAATAGAGACTGTTCC
Source organism: Pelobates fuscus (assembly GCF_036172605.1). Classification (NCBI taxonomy): domain Eukaryota; kingdom Metazoa; phylum Chordata; class Amphibia; order Anura; family Pelobatidae; genus Pelobates; species Pelobates fuscus. The sequence goes on along the minus strand of NC_086320.1, from coordinate 183,981,595 downwards.
CCCTACATAGGGTCACTTGGCAGATATGGATTGACACCAATCCTAATGATCCCTGATACACAGTGACACAGAGCAGAATAGGGACTGTTCCTCCTACATAGGGTCACTTGGCAGATATGGATTGACACCTATCCTAATGATCCCTGATACACACTGACACAGAGCAGAATAGAGACTGTTCCCCCTACATAGGGTCACTTGGCAGATATGGATTGACACCTATCCTAATGATCCCTGATACACAGTGACACAGAGCAGAATAGGGACTGTTGCTCCTACATAGGGTCACTTGGCAGATATGGATTGACACCTATCCTAATGATCCCTGATACACAGTGACACAGAGCAGAATAGGGACTGTTCCTCCTACATAGGGTCACTTGGCAGATATGGATTGACACCTATCCTAATGATCCCTGATACACACTGACACAGAGCAGAATAGAGACTGTTCCCCCTACATAGGGTCACTTGGCAGATATGGATTGACACCTATCCTAATGATCCCTGATACACAGTGACACAGAGCAGAATAGGGACTGTTGCTCCTACATAGGGTCACTTGGCAGATATGGATTGACACCTATCCTAATGATCCCTGATACACAGTGACACAGAGCAGAATAGGGACTGTTGCTCCTACATAGGGTCACTTGGCAGATATGGATTGACACCTATCCTAATGATCCCTGATACACAGTGACACAGAGCAGAATAGGGACTGTTCCCCCTACATAGGGTCACTTGGCAGATATGGATTGACACCTATCCTAATGATCCCTGATACACAGTGACACAGAGCAGAATAGGGACTGTTGCTCCTACATAGGGTCACTTGGCAGATATGGATTGACACCTATCCTAATGATCCCTGATACACAGTGACACAGAGCAGAATAGGGACTGTTCCTCCTACATAGGGTCACTTGGCAGATATGGATTGACACCTATCCTAATGATCCCTGATACACAGTGACACAGAGCAGAATAGGGACTGTTGCTCCTACATAGGGTCACTTGGCAGATATGGATTGACACCTATCCTAATGATCCCTGATACACAGTGACACAGAGCATAATAGGGACTGTTCCCCCTACATAGGGTCACTTGGCAGATATGGATTGACACCTATCCTAATGATCCCTGATACACAGTGACACAGAGCAGAATAGGGACTGTTGCTCCTACATAGGGTCACTTGGCAGATATGGATTGACACCTATCCTAATGATCCCTGATACACAGTGACACAGAGCAGAATAGGGACTGTTCCTCCTACATAGGGTCACTTGGCAGATATGGATTGACACCTATCCTAATGATCCCTGATACACACTGACACAGAGCAGAATAGAGACTGTTCCCCCTACATAGGGTCACTTGGCAGATATGGATTGACACCTATCCTAATGATCCCTGATACACAGTGACACAGAGCAGAATAGGGACTGTTCCTCCTACATAGGGTCACTTGGCAGATATGGATTGACACCTATCCTAATGATCCCTGATACACAGTGACACAGAGCAGAATAGGGACTGTTCCTCCTACATAGGGTCACTTGGCAGATATGGATTGACACCTATCCTAATGATCCCTGTTACACACTGACACAGAGCAGAATAGAGACTGTTCCCCCTACATAGGGTCACTTGGCAGATATGGATTGACACCTATCCTAATGATCCCTGATACACACTGACACAGAGCAGAATAGAGACTGTTCCCCCTACATAGGGTCACTTGGCAGATATGGATTGACAAATCCCTGACAAACAGCTACCACATGCAAGGAAGGCAGCAGGGGCGCAAATGACCCACTCCCGACGCGGGAAGGTAGTGACGACAAATAACAATACAGGACTCTTTAGAGGCCCTGTAATTGTAATCAGTCCACTTGAAATCCTTTAACTTTGATCAATTGGAGGGAAGTCTGGTGCAGAGCCACTGACCCATGCGCAGGGCCAGCCTTAGGCCTTTGGGCGCCCTGTGCAAGAAATCTTCACCCTGTCACACCCATGTGCAAGAAATCTTCACCCTGTCATAGGGTCACTTGGCAGATATGGATTGATAAATCCCTGACAAACAGCTACCACATGCAAGGAAGGCAGCAGGGGCGCAAATGACCCACTCCCGACGCGGGAAGGTAGTGACGACAAATAACAATACAGGACTCTTTAGAGGCCCTGTAATTGTAATCAGTCCACTTGAAATCCTTTAACTTTGATCAATTGGAGGGAAGTCTGGTGCAGAGCCACTGACCCATGCGCAGGGCCAGCCTTAGGCCTTTGGGCGCCCTGTGCAAGAAATCTTCACCCTGTCACACCCATGTGCAAGAAATCTTCACCCTGTCACACACACACACACAGGCAGACAGCCATACACACGCACACACACAACTGCGACTGACTAGGTTTGTCACCTCCTCAAAAGGACGCATGAGCCTACAGGCATTGCGCATGAGCGTCCAGTAACGTGGCAAAACAATTCCCAGCTCCCCAGAGGCTGTCCTAGCACCCCGGTCATACAAATATTCATTATCATTAACAGCTTTTTCTTGTTGGAGCAGGCGGTCGAACATTAGGAGTGTTGAATTCCAACGTGTAGGGCTGTCGCAAATCAAGCGCCTCACTGGCATGTTGTTTCGCCGCTGGATATCGGCAAAGTGAGCCATGGCCGTGTAGGAATGCCTGAAATGGCCACACACCTTCCTGGCCTGCTTCAGGACGTCCTGTAAGCCTGTGTACTTATGCACAAAGCGTTGTATGATCAGATTACACACATGTGCCATGCACGGCACATGTGTCAACTTGCCCAATTTCAATGCCGCTATCAAATTTTTTCCGTTGTCACACACCACTTTGCCGATATCCAGTTGCTGCGGAGTCAGCCACTTTTCCACCTGTGCATTCAGGGCGGACAGGAGTGCTTGTCCGGTGTGACTCTCTGCTTTCAAGCAAGTCAAACCCAAGACGGCGTGACACTGCCTTATCCGGGATGTGGAATAGTACCTGGGGAGCTGGGGGGGTGCCGTTGATGTGGAGCAAGAAGCAGCGGCACAAGAGGACTCAGCCGAGGAGGTTATGGAAGAGGATGGAGTAGGCGGAGTAGAGGAGGTGGCAGCAGGACTGCCTGCAATTCGTGGCGGTGTCACCAACTCCTCTGCAATGCCACGCATTCCTTGCTTGTCAGCCGTCAGCAGGTTTACCCAATGCACAGTGTAGGTGATATACCTGCCCTGACCATGCTTTGCAGACCAGGTATCAGTGGTCAGATGTACCCTTGCCCCAACACTGTGTGCCAGACATGCCATGACTTCCTTTTGCACAATCGAGTACAAGTTGGGGATTGCCTTTTGTGAAAAGAAATTCCGGCCGGGTACCTTCCACTGCGGTGTCCCAATAGCTACAAATTTTTTGAACGCCTCAGACTCAACCAGATTGTATGGTAAAAGCTGGCGGGCTAATAGTTCGGACAAGCCAGCTGTCAGACGCTGGGCAAGGGGGTGACTTGGTGACATTGGCTTCTTACGCTCAAACATGTCCTTGACAGAAACACATGACTGTGGGCAGATGAGCGGGTACTGCTCAAGGCGGGAGACGGAGTGGCGGATGGTTGAGAGGGGGCAAGAAGGACAGCAGTGGTTGACGTGGCTGAAGATGCTGGACCAGGAGGAGGATGGCGGCTTAGAGTAGGCGTGCTGCTTGTACTCATGTGTTGATCCCATAGGCGTTTGTGATGTGAGATCATGTGCCTACGCAAAGCAGTTGTACCTAGGTGGGTGTTGGACCTCCCACGACTCAGTTTCCTTTGGCACAGGTTGCAAATGGCATCGCTGTTGTCAGAGGCAGACACACAAAAAAAATGCCACACTGCTGAGCTCTGCAATGACAGCATTCTGGTGGTGGACACAGCATGCGTTGATTGGCGTGCTGTCGGGCTGACCCTGGGTGCCGATGCATGCTGTCTGACTGTGCCACTAGCTCCTTGAGACGACCCCCCCCTGCTTCCAACTGGTCTCCTCCTCCTCCTCTCTGTCTCCCCATCTGAACTTTCGCCCTGTTCTTCTTCTCTTCTAGCGGGCACCCACGTGACATCCATGGACGCATCGTCATCATCAACCGCTTCGCTTGTATCTGACAACTCAGAAAAGGAAGCAGCAGCGGGTACAACATCATCATCATCACACCGTACCTCCATGTGTTTAATGCTGCCTGCCTGAGACATATGCCTGTTATCTACATCCTCTAGCAATAATGGTTGAGCATCACTCATTTCTTCAAACGGGTGTGTGAATAACTCCTCTGACATACCAAGTAAAGCGGCTGTGGTGCTAGTTTTGGTGGTGGTGGCAGGCGGGTGAGTGCTATCTTGAGAGGTGCCTGAAGCTAAGCTGGAAGAGGATGGTGCGTCAAGGTTCCGAGCGGAGGCTGTACAAGATTGGGTGTCCTGTGTTAGCCAGTCAACCAAGTCATCAGAACTTTTCAAGTTCAGGGTACGTGGCTTCTGAAAACTGGGCATTATTCTAGGGCAAAAGGGAATCACAGCACCACGACCACGACGGCCCCTGCGGGGTGGCCTGCCTCTGCCTGTCATTTTTTGGGGGATTAGTGGTACTATGCGTGCAAGCTACTGTGAGACCAGATATGATTGGCAATGTGCACTGGAACAGTTCTGCAGAGCACACGCTGAAGGAAGGACTGACAGAGCCGCTTGAAGACAAGTAACTGCTATTCAATCTATAACAGTGAAAAACAAATTTTGGTTGTAAAAGCACGCTATAGAGACACAAGATATGAGTGGCAACTGTCAAAGCACGCTGGCACAGGTCTGCAGAGCACACGCTGAAGTAGGCCTGAAACACAGACACTTGCAGACAACTAACTGCTCTTCTATTACAGTGAAAAAAAATATTTCTTTTAAATCTAAAGCTTAACCAATTGTTAAAACAGATATGAGTGGTGGCACTGGGCAAATAGGCACAGTATCCAATGTGAACCTCACACAGAAGCTGGCAGGCAGGCAACTGCTCTTCTATTACAGTGGAAACAAAATTTTGGTTGTAAAAGCACGCTAAAGAGACACCAGATATGATTGGCAACTGTCAAAGCACGCTGGCACAGGTCTGCAGAGCACACGCTGAAGTAGGCCTGAAACACAGACGCTTGCAGACAACTAACTGCTCTTCTATTACAGTGAAAAAAAATTATTTCTTTTAAATCGAAAGCTTAACCAATTGTTAAAACAGATATGAGTGGTGGCACTGGGCAAATTGGCACAGTATCCAATGTGAACCTCACACAGAAGCTGGCAGGCAGGCAACTGCTCTTCTATTACAGTGGAAACAAAATTTTGGTTGTAAAAGCACGCTAAAGAGACACCAGATATGATTGGCAACTGTCAAAGCACGCTGGCACAGGTCTGCAGAGCACACGCTGAAGTAGGCCTGAAACACAGACGCTTGCAGACAACTAACTGCTCTTCTATTACAGTGAAAAAAAAATATTTATTTTAAATGTAAAGCTTAACCTATTGTTAAAACAGATATGAGTGGTGGCACTGGGCAAATAGGCACAGTATCCAATGTGAACCTCACACAGAAGCTGGCAGGCAGGCAACTGCTCTTCTATTACAGTGAAAAAAAATATTTATTTTAAATGTAAAGCTTAACCTATTGTTAAAACAGATATGAGTGGTGGCACTGGGCAAATAGGCACAGTATCCAATGTGAACCTCACACAGAAGCTGGCAGGCAGGCAACTGCTCTTCTATTACAGTGGAAACAAAATTTTGGTTGTAAAAGCACGCTAAAGAGACACCAGATATGATTAGCAACTGTCAAAGCACGCTGGCACAGGTCTGCAGAGCACACGCTGAAGTAGGCCTGAAACACAGACGCTTGCAGACAACTAACTGCTCTTCTATTACAGTGAATTTTTTTTTTTTTTTTTAAATCTAAAGCTTAACCAATTGTTAAAACAGATATGAGTGGTGGCACTGGGCAAATAGGCACAGTATCCAATGTGAACCTCACACAGAAGCTGGCAGGCAGGCAACTGCTCTTCTATTACAGTGGAAACAAAATTTTGGTTGTAAAAGCACGCTATAGAGACACCAGATATGATTGGCAACTGTCAAAGCACGCTGGCACAGGTCTGCAGAGCACACGCTGAAGTAGGCCTGAAACACAGACGCTTGCAGACAACTAACTGCTCTTCTATTACAGTGAAAAAAAATTATTTCTTTTAAATCGAAAGCTTAACCAATTGTTAAAACAGATATGAGTGGTGGCACTAGGCAAATAGGCACAGTATCCAATGTGAACCTCACACAGAAGCTGGCAGGCAGGCAACTGCTCTTCTATTACAGTGGAAACAAAATTTTGGTTGTAAAAGCACGCTATAGAGACACCAGATATGATTGGCAACTGTCAAAGCACGCTGGCACAGGTCTGCAGAGCACACGCTGAAGTAGGCCTGAAACACAGACGCTTGCAGACAACTAACTGCTCTTCTATTACAGTGAAAAAAAAATATTTATTTAAAATGTATAGCTTAACCTATTGTTAAAACAGATATGAGTGGTGGCACTGGGCAAATAGGCACAGTATCCAATGTGAACCTCACACAGAAGCTGGCAGGCAGGCAACTGCTCTTCTATTACAATGAAAAAAATATATTTATTTTAAATGTAAAGCTTAACCTATTGTTAAAACAGATATGAGTGGTGGCACTGGGCAAATAGGCACAGTATCCAATGTGAACCTCACACAGAAGCTGGCAGGCAGGCACCTGCAATTACATTACACAGGAAAAAAAAAAAAAGAAGCAGCCTGATGTTATAGCCCTAAAAAGGGCTTTTTGGGGTGCTGTCCTTACAGCAGAGATCAGATGAGTCCTTCAGGATTGTAGTGGACACTGAATACCCTAGCCTAGCTATCAATTTCCCTATGTAATCAGCAGCAGCTAAACTTTCCCTCCTCTCACTAAGCATGCATCTTCCGAATGAATCGAAAATGGATGCTGGGAGGGAGGTTGGAGGGTGTGGAAGGGAGGGAGTGCTGCTGATTGGCTGTAATGTGTCTGCTGACCGAGAGGCACAGGGTCAAAGTTTGCCCAATGATGACGAATAGGGGGCGGATCGAACTGCGCATGTGTCCGCCTGCCGCGGCGAACGCGAACACGCTAATTTCGCCGGGAACTGTTCGCCGGCGGACAGTTCGGTACATCACTAATGTGTAGGAATAAAAATCACCGCCAAAATCCATATAAGTCCAAATTCCAAGGTGCAGTAGACAGCAGACACGTTTCAGCTTTCACTTTCCTCAGTGCTTGTCCATGACTCTGCTCGATCTGTTTATATATCCTGTCCTGGTTTCATTCAAATCTTTCAGCTGGCATACATTTCCGTATTGCCGATATGACGTCACTTCCCGTATGACTTCAATACGTTGCGTGCAGTATTTCAACGGTATCTCATTTCCTCTATGGCACATATCTCTATTATGATTAAGGGCAAAGATGCCCTAATATGAAACATATATCAAATATATATAGCAAAGGAGGAAAAATATCGGCATTTCGAAAAACAGACAACATATGATAAAAAACAACCTCAAATATATCCTATAATGTTAAAAAGAACCAGCAATATAAAAAAAGAAAATCCTGCAATATAAAACAAAGACCAATGAAAGGATTGTATCTCAATATAATCAAAATAGAATTATATAATAAAAAGATCATAATATCTACATATATGGTATGTGCATATACCTACATGTAAAACATGACAATACATAAAAATTACATAAAAGAAATACATAAAAAAGGAAGGAAATATTCATATGGTGGGGGGAGGATAGGAATACTATACTGGATACATCAAGTAAAGAAAAAAAGAAATTCCTACTCCAACATAGGCACCAATGGCTAAAAGCACAAATGGACACAAAATAAGCACAGATGGTTAAAATGAGTACTGCTGCTCTGTAGCCCTCAAGAGCTGAAGTCAAAGTATTCTAGAAGAATCCTGTGTGAAGCAAATTTGTTTGATTGCTCCTCCTTTTTCCCCTCTATTGGTCACTTCACTTGATCTGTGAAAAAAAAATCTACATTTAGTGGCTGTCCCCTTAGCATCAATCATCTTTGGACAGGAGATAAAGCCCACAAGATTGGGCAGACCTATTGTGCATTATGGAAAACTAAGCTGCTTATTTGTTCCCATCTAAAAAAAAAAAAAAAAAAAAAACGGTTTCTTCTCAATTCCCTTTTTTCTGGTGCCAGGCGTGGCACACCAAATCAAGATTAAAAACATGCATGAACAGGCTCGCATAAGTTGCGTAAATTTTGGGGATATTTTACAAAACTAAAAGAAAAAAAAATAGGCAAACTTTACTTATGAAAACTGCTTTTGTTGCATATCGAACACAGTATGTGATAAATCATATTACCAAATATTATACCATATGTTGATATATAGCAACCTTACTTTTCTTCAAGTATTTAACAACTTTTGAAAGGGCTAAAGTTTAATAGACTTTATTTTGCTGGACTTCTGGGAAATGTATTTGAAAGATGTGGGTTGTGAAGGATAATACTTTTATCAATGCTTGTACAGCAAAGAAGATGTATTTTATATTTTACAATCAGCTGGCTTTGATGGGGATTTTGTATTCTCTGATTGTAGATAATGCATTTTTTTTCTCTAAGGTCTAAAACAGCTTCTACATGTATGGCAAAAGACTTGCTGCTTTCCAGGTTTGTGTTTTCCTTCTGGGCATTACTAGACATTAGACATGTGTTTCTGAACATTGGCATAATCTTTACTTCAGTCTCTTAAAATCAAATACAAATTGTGTTTTAAGTAGTTAGTTGTAGTGGCCTGGCTACTGCTATACAGACTCTTTGGAGACCTAATAAACAAATGGTTGTCAGATCACTGAAATATATGTAATATATTTTTAATTACATTAAAGAATTAATGAAAGAATCAGTTTTGTCTGAAAACATCCAAAATATTGCCAAATAATTTGGCTATAAAAATACAATATATATTCTAGCCTAATATTGTTAACAACAGTAAGGGACGCACATGTATTTTTTGTTTTAAATTGCTGTTTGTGAAAGAATGTAAACTATCACCAATTGGGCACATTGTTTAATACCCACGTGCATTTTTTTTTTCTTTTCATGACATACTGAACTTAGGAAATTGCAAAAATATATTTGAAAACATTAGAGGAAATTGTAAAAGGACATACAATTTAAATATACATTTAAATAATGTATATAAGGACTCTCCTCCCCCATACCTGCAGTCTTTTTTTCCCTGTCATTCAGCTGTGCAGCTTAAACATTCTTTTAAAGCTCACGTCATATGTTTTTCAATATAGCCCCCAGCCCAGGGAGTTAAGCCTCTTTCCGTATGGAAGAACCAAGATATAGTCCAAGCTATTTGGGACTCCCTGAGTTATGATTACTATTTTAGTAAATAGTAATTAAAGATTCTTCTCTTCATTAGCAACATATACATATTAATAATCCATGAGGTGGAAAGGAAGCCGCCTTTCAAATGGGCATTTCTTCCCGTTTCCTTTTACCCCTCCTTTCGTATGTTTGTTTAGGTATGCAGGTGTATAAAAACACTAGAAAAATGCTGTTTCTTCGGTTTTTCTTTGCTGGAAAGAGTTTGATGATCATCCTTAGCTTCTGCAAGGTAAATCATTGATTTTTTTTTTTTTTTTTTTTTAATTCTTTATTTTAGTTGTGCAGGTGGTTACAATATTTCCATAAGCGCCACAACAGCATATTTCAGTCTTCATACAAGTTAAACAGTGGCATAACAATTTGCACAGTTTTTGTATTTAACATGCTTAACTAAATAGTGGATTCATCAGAGTATTGGTGAATGAAATAAAGTAAGATAGCTGAAAGTTACCGGTCGCTTAACCTTGCGGGGATGCCTATGTTATTGTATAGATTGCAAGAACACTTTTACTACAGAGTAGCATCTGGCTACACAGTAAAGAGAAGTAAGTATGCTATGAATGCTAAGGTAATAGGAATAGCTTTACATGTAATGGAGTATTCAAGTCACGATATATATTTATAGGCATAGCTTGGTAGAGTGGTAGCGATTAGTAATACCTCGTTATTTGTAGTAATGACAGATTATAACAGTAAGACATACGGCCTATATTTAAACCCTAGAAACCCATCACTCCCTGTCACCTCTGCAGCCCAGGCTTCACTAATTAGACTATGAGTGGAGAAGACATTGTAGGGCAGCTAACGTAGTTATTTGCTTGTCGGAGCAGTCGATTATGACAGAAGAGGGTTAGGAGGTGCCCCCGTGCCTCAGCTAGGTATTCCTGGTGTCTTGAGGGCTGCATGCGTGTCTTACAGGATTACTAATATGGGCCTGATGCCCTTGTGTGGGACATAGAGATCGCCTTGGAGGGTGAGATAATCCCCATGTGGCGTCGTCCGCAGCCTTGTGTTGCTTTGACGTTTAAAGGGAACTCTCCTGGAACTCGGGCCACTTCTTCCCATGGGCAAGGCCGGTGCAAGGGTAGTTATTGAAAGCTATTAACATGGACCTATGGCGGTAGCTAAGCACTCGTGGACAACAAGTTAAGCGGTGGGCTTGGCCATCTGGGGCGTTTTAGCGTTTCAGATAGGGTGCCACTATAGTTTAGGTGGAGAGCTAAAACAGGTTTATTTTTGGGAAGCCCACTCTATATACACTATATAAACATAAGAAAAACACAATATAGTAAAACAAGACTTATGCTGCCACAACGGCGTGGGTAAGCAGTTAACCAAACATGTTGCAATGGTTGTTAGGCTTAAGTGCAGGTTGCACATTGTTATATGTGTATTGTTGTCACCTGTCTGGTGGTTACTCTGTTACGGAGCATGAAAGGTGTGGTACGAGGCCAGTTTGCGCCGTACAACATGGGCAATATGAGGTAAAAACTAGAGCTGAGAACGTTGCCCAACAGATTGGCAGTGCTAGTACCGCTCGGGCGTGCGTTCCTGTTAAACATCCCACACTCTTTAATGTGGCAGAGAGCATGCTAGATAAGTTGCATATTTTGGTGTGTCGTACGTAATGCCAGTTAACCTGTGCATTGTGTGCTTGAGCCGAATAACCAGCTCAGAAAAACCATGCCCATAAAGTGTATCATGTTGGAATGGCCATGCGTAATACTAGTGGGACCTGAGCGCAGCCAACAAATTGTGTAGGAGAGACGAGGGTTTCGAGCTGCTGTTGGTGGGTAGTGTGTAATGTGGGTGAAGTGGGTGACTTTGCTGTGGTGAAGCGGTGTTTTATATCGTGAGTGAATTAGGCGAGGAAGGTCTGGACTATGTCGTGAGTGTGTCATATACCCTTCGCTGGGTTAGGGAGAGTAAATTTATAGCTTGGTGTGGTGTGTGTAGACGGGGACGCGTGTCCCTGTGCTGGGAGGGATGGAGGCCATGGCTAGGCGTGTATGCCTGCTGAAATTTGTATGCTGAGAGAGTGGGGGTTTGGTGCATGGGTCTAGCCCCTTTCGGGTACCTGTTAAAGTCCCCGCTGCCAAAGTCAATAGGTTTAATGTTCCCCATATGAAAATATTTTTTCTGTGGTCCGCGGCTGATCTTGTCTGCCGGTCTGTCCTGTGCCAGGCCGTGTAGTCGGTCAAGTGGTGAGTGCCACATATGGGTCGGGTGTGCAACCTGTCGGTAGGAAAGGGACGGATCTCTCTGGGTCCCACGAGAGTTGTTGGGGAGTTGTTCTCTCCTGGTGTGCTGGAATGAGGGAGTCCGGAGGAAGGCCCAGTGCCTGTAGGAGCGGTGCTGCGTCGGTCAGTTCCCTGATTTGGTGGGAGTCCAGCCCCAGCTGTACGGTGAGTATATGGGACATTTGCCATCTGTATTTAAGGTCCCGTTGGCGGAGAAGCGTGGTGAGCGGTTGGAGGGAACGTCGCCAAGCCAGGGTGTCCCTCGAGAGGTCGGCAAAGAAGCTCACCGCCATCCCCTCAAATTGAAACGGCGTCTTTCCTCTCAGGGCGGCTTGGACCGTTGTTTTGTCCCTTCTTGTTTGGAAGGTGAGTATAATGTCTCGCGAGGCTCCGGTTGGCGCCCTTGGCGGTTTTGGGATCCTAAATATGTTGGCGAGGGCTATCTTGTTGGCCTGTGTGGGCGGCAGTATAGCTGCAAGGAGACGTTTGACTACCTGTGGGAGATCTCTGTCAGGGGTCGTATCGGAGATCCCTCTGATTTTCAGATTATCCCGTCTTCCTGCGTCTTCCTGCTCCGCCATGCGGTGTTCATGCAGCATTTGTTGCCGTTGGAGGACTTGTACTGTTTGTCTGAGTTCCCCGATGTCTCGAACATTGGTTTTGGTAGTGCATTCTAGCGTGTGTAAACGGGTTGTCAGTCCCCGCAGGTCGCCCCTGAGTGCTGCTATGTCGTTATGTAAATCTTTATGATGATCTGCGAGTAGCTGTGTGAGGACCGATATAGTCACTGGAGCGGTGTCCGGGTAAGTGGTAGTCGGCCGTTTCGGCTGTTCTAGCCTGGGGGTTGGCAGGTACTCCTCTCCGGAATTGTCATCGGAGAAGTCGGAGCAGCCGCCATGGAGCGCCGCCATGTTGGTCTCGTTTGCCTCGTGGGCCTGTCTCCACATGTCGCTGATCGTAAGTCCCTGGGTGTTTTTTTCTTTCGGTAATTTTTTAGTTTTCCGCCCCATGGCTTCCAGGGGGGGTGTATCGTATAATTGCTGCAATTTGGGGGTGTTCAGCCTCGGATTTTACTCGTTTTTCCCGTTTTTGTCACGGAGCTCTCTGACTGTGCGACCGCTTGCTTTGGCTGTCAGGCTCCGCCCCCCGTAAATCATTGATGTTTAATACTTGTTTTCATTTTAAATGAATTAATGTGTTTCATAAGTATCCATTTTATATTTAGTTTTTAACCCAATTTCACTATGGCTTCCTCTGCCTAAAGATGTTGCATTAGAAATGTAAGGTGAACTTTTCTTCTAGACAAAAATAATGACTATGTGCTAACTAGGCCTATGCCTAGTTATGGTGACCCATTTATAGATATGTTTATTCATACTATATTATATACATATAGTGCAGCTTGAGACACACCGAAAGGAAAGGATTGCATGAGAAATGAAAAAAATAAAAAATGCCATGCTTGTCAATCCACAGCTATCGAGAGGAAGAACTTCTGCAGAGACTGCTTCTGTATTTTTGCAAGTGAAGCATCTTGTGAAGGTCCTAATGTGAATTTAGCAGACATTATAGCTAAGGCTGTGACTGCAGTTATTAAAGAGTCGACTTTTAAGAGTCATCCCTCAAATAAAAGTATATGAGCAAGTAGAGACCCCTGTAGCTTCCAATCTGAAAGTGAATTACCTAAACAATCTGATTCACCCGATGACTAAGAATCTCTGGAATATACCTATAACCTGGCTGGGAAATCAGTAGATTCCCTTATTTCTCTTATTAGAGATACTCTTTGAATTCCAGAAGAATATGGTGATTTAAAAGAATCAGATGTATATTGTGTAGATCTGCACAGAAAAAGGGCTACCTTTCCTATTCACTCTACTATCAAAGAATTAGTGGAAACAGAATAGGGAAGACCAGAGAAATTACTTTCAACTCAAGGAAAGTTTAACAGGCTATTAAAAGATAGATGCTGTTATAATAAAAGTAGAGAAGAAAACTGTCCTACTTATTGATGGCACTGCTTCACTGAGGGATCCTATGGAAAATGGATGGACGCTAATCTCATTAAAAATGTCTCTTGGAGCAGCTATGCATCCATCAGTTGCCTTAATTACATTGTCCAGAGCCTTGAGGGTATGGACGACAACATTGAGCAAAGATAAAGCCAATTGAACTAACAGAAAGTCTCTGTTAGAAATAGATAAAACTTAGTGGCGTGGCCTTGCAGCTAGCGGACATGGACGCGTGAGGTGTCAGCTCCTGTGAGTAGGGCTAACCCTATGAAATGCGTAAGGCAAGGTAAGGCAAGGCATTCCACGGTTAAACCTGGGAGGAGTCAGCCAGGTCTCTACAATTCTCCCTGTGGATCACTACACCCTGGACCCGGTAGTCAGCTTCATCGATACCTCCCTCGTGAGTTCCAGCTCCACCTCTCAGTGTGAGGTCGGAGGCAGAGGATACAGGGACTCACACGCCGTCCTCACCGGCTGCAAGGAGGGAGAAGAGAAGGATTTCTTCTTTCTTTTGCAATCCAAATCCATCCGGGTCTGGATCACAGGTTTCATATCTTTGCATATTTGAGACTTAATAGACTGTACTCCTACATCAGTATTTCACCACTATTTTTATATATTGGAATATTTTAATTTTTATTGCATAATACACTTTATATGTTTTTATCCATCAATCTGGTTTTCTAGTGGACATCTATTACAAGGTTATTGTTTGGTTTTGGCATTTAGTTTATTTATACTAAATTGCCATTTGTTCTATTTATCTCTTTGACTTTGTATTTTCTTAACATTTTAAGTAGATCAAATTCATAGGTGCTTGGTTTACCCGGCATTGTTATTACAGGCCGAGTCATAGCTACTTGTGATACAGAAGTGACACAAGGATTTGTTACAGATTCTGGACAGTTACTTTTTGCAACATAATAAAGACTATCAGTTGGGAAATTTATTATTACTGAATGCTCAATTGCAATCCTATTGTGATACACACGGGTTTTTACACAAACTCTTTTTTTAACTAGTTTGAATTGCATTTTATGATTTTGGTTTTAAGACTATACTAATGAGATTATTTTTATTTTATTTCTTTCATATCAGTATTAGATTTAATTCTTTGCTCCTGGAAATTCACACTTTAGGGTGTTCTTAGTTTATTTCAACTCTCATAGGACTTGGTGAAATCCTATTTTTCCGGTTAGAGCATATTCACTACACTGTTTTTATTCCCTCTCACAAAATCTGACACTTTCCTTTGGCAGCTTCAGAACTTTTTGTCTAGGATGATACCATGCCCACATTAGATATGCATTAACTGAGGGACATAAATAGATACCTTGAGGATCAAAACTTATCTACCTTACCCGGAGACTAACATAGCGAGAAAGTGTAACCAGTTAGATGCGCATGTTCACCCTCCCCCCATCCGGGCTCCATGGAGCAATATAGAGTATCACTGTTGACAGGTAGTGTATACCTGTACACCTTCTTGTATATAGTTACAGTTTGGGGTATTGTTGCCCCATATCTTTCCTCCTTCTCACCCAATCACCGGCTACAGCATACACAGAGTCAGAAACATGGATTGTACCTCAATTATTTTGGATCACTGGTACCCTTATGGGGAATATCCCCACAAGAGACAATGTCCCACCAGGCACATTCACACATGAGCAGGACAAACCACATGATTTTGGGCAGGTACACAGCTATAAGTTCACACATAGTGAAAAAAGTGATAAGTGCTCTCTATCCAATAAAGCAGCAATTCACCAACAAGGAGTTCCTTTTACCTTGTGAACAATAGAACAAAACAAGCAAGTAAATTAGGTGGACAGCGCTAAGAATTATTATAATAAAATCATACATACACAGGTAGCAGCAGATTTCGCAATTGTGTGTCTTACTCTTAAAAAAAGGGAAATAAAAGTACAATGATAGTGCAGTATGTTATGAATAATATGGTTATAAAGATATATTCCAAAGGGGCACTCACGTTTTCCAGAGCTTATAAAGCTCTATTTTAGGAGCCTGGACGGAACAATCCCCGTCTAAGGATTTCTTTTTGCTGGTATCAGATTCCCAAGGTAGTGCGATTCATCATATGAAAAAAATAAGGATGTATACCAATGGTACAGTACGTATGTAAAAGTAGGATAAGTAAATAATATTTGGCCTACTTACATTTG
The DNA here is from genome assembly GCF_036172605.1 of Pelobates fuscus. NCBI lineage: Eukaryota > Metazoa > Chordata > Amphibia > Anura > Pelobatidae > Pelobates > Pelobates fuscus. The sequence goes on along the minus strand of NC_086320.1, from coordinate 183,965,667 downwards.
CTAGAGCAATGACCTGCTCTAGTGTATGGAGCTTTAGGTGGAACAATCCCCACCTAGGGATATATGTAGATCAGGAACAGCAGAGTGATGGTGAGAGTATAAGGAGCTCAAGAATGACTGGGTATTAAAACAGAATCTTTATTAATAAACAGAATAAATAAAACTATTTAAAAGTGAACTATATAGTAAAAAGAAGTATAAATAAAACCAGTCCTTTGTAGGCAATCCTTAATCTCCACTTCAAGTTCACACATGTCTGACCTCCCATCCCTGTCCCAGCTACTCCATCTCCTTCCCATCAGAGACCATACAAGACCTAAATAATCAATTCTCAACACTACTGCCGAGATAATTACTATGGGGGTACTAAACCACATATCAGAAACAGATCACCTAGTCTGGCGAACAACTAAATGCAATGACAATAGCAGCAACACTACATTGCACCAATGGTTCTAACTGTCTTCTTCCTTAATGCTAAGGGGTTTAATTCACCCCATAAAAGGTGACTAGCCTTGGCAGAAGCCAAAAATCAAAGCCACAATAGCCTTCTTCCAAGAGATGCATTTCCAAAAAAAAACCACATACCCACATTCTCATCTAAACATTTTACCACTGGTTATCATACTGGCTACATGAAAAAAGAGGGGTATCAATACTTTTCAGCAAAGACATATCCTTTACATTACACAAAAAAATTAGCGACAAGGAGGGACGTTACCTTCTTCTTCTATGCCATATCAATAGTGAACCATATACCTTTATCAATATCTATGGCCCTCATGACAACCGAATAGCATTCATCAACAAGATATTGTCCTTAACACATACCTATATGTTTGGCACTGTGGTAATCGGAAGGGACACTAACTTCCTTCTAGATAGCTCCCTATACATGTCATCAGGCGCTACGGTCTCAAAACGTTCTAACATATCAGCTCAAATTGGGAAGCACTTGCACGACTCAGGGTTTGTGGGCATTTGGGGAGTGTTACACCCTTCTGAAAAGGATTATACTTTCCATTCCCATGTCCACAACTCATATTCTAGAATAGACATATTCATGACCCATACTTTGTTAATCCCGCGGATACAATCAACACACATTGGACTCATAACTTGGTCCGATCATGCCCCCGTCACCCTTATGTTGAAAGAACAATTTCCCAACAAAGGAACGGGCTCCTAGCAACTCAATGAGTCCCTCCTACATAACCCCCAAATCACCACACAAATTAAAGCGGACATCAAATCGTATTTCAATACCAATATTACCACTGAATCATCTATAGAGATGGTGTGGCAGGCCCACAAAGCAGTACTCAGAGGTCTGTTCATGAAACATGCCAGCTACGCCAAAAGCAAAGAAATGCCACATATAACAACCTCATCAACCAAATAACCCCTCCCCACAGCATTATGAAAAGTTTAGGACCTTACAAGTTCAATTACACGAAATAGACTTGGACAAGACCAATTCTCCAACAATACAAAATAAATTCTTCATGCAGGGAAACAAATCTGGTTCAATAGTAGCAACAAAACTGAAGGGAAGCATGGCCACATCGCGCATTGCATACAACTCCTCAGACAAACGAAAACTCATGAACCCACAGGATATTGTGATAACTACTACAGCTCCTTATACAATCTTAAAGATGACCCAGCCCCACACACACTGTGCATAGACCACATACAAGCCTTTCTGGACACAGTGGAACTTCCACGTCTAACGCCTGAGGAAATAGATAAAATCACACGACCATTCACTGAAACAGAACTCCATCAAACCATTGCCAAATTGCCAAACCTTGACGGCTTTGCTAATCTTTATTATCAGACGTTCAGAGGCTTTGACGGCACACCTCACACAATTCCTCAACAACTGCTTCTCCAATGGGACTATGTCACCTGCCATGTTGCAGGCACTCATCTCAAAACTACCAAAACTGGATAAACTGGCTACCTCTTGCCAGAATTTTAGACCCATATCCCTTCTCAATTGCGACACAAAACTTTATGCCAAAGTATTAGCTAACAGACTAACAACCATACTATCATGAATAGTACATAATGACCAATCGAGCTTTATGAAAACCAGACAGGGGTCAGACAACACAAGGAAGATTCTAAACATCCTTGCCCATATGGAAACACATAAGCTAGAAGGCCTTCGACAGACTAAACCGAGCAAATAACATAGCCCTATTCAATCCTCAATATTTCTTACACACATAGCGGTTCTTTGTTACCTGCATTATACATGAGTCACTGTTTTCTTGATATAATACATATTGTGTTGCATTATATATTACAGAATTGTATATTAAGGCCCATTATATGTCATGTTTGACACTATCAATTATCAATTACAGTATTGGTTATATCAATTTTGTATGATCTTTTTATGTTTTTTTATTGTATTTGTACATATTGGTTTTTCACTTATTTTCACCTATCACTAAAATGATACTGGAATGGTTGTCAATTATGTAATTATGAAATGGAGGATTGAATAGGGCTATGTTATTTGCTTATCATATTAAAATGTATTTAGATTATGATGAGATTATTTATATTTTTCTATGATGAACTTTATATTTTTTCATTATTCACTATTTGGGATGTCGGGTTAAAAGCAGATTTACAATTAGCCTGAATGTAAAAAAATCGTTTTCATGGTATGAAATTTACAGCTTTATTGTAAAAAAACTTTTTTGACAAGTATGCAATCTATATCTTATCTTTGGAAGCACCCCATGATTTATATTTTGATTTAGACATGAATGAAATGTGTATTTAAATGTTTTATTTTATTTAGCGCTCAGTTCTGCGTACGCTTGATTATACTTATGCGTGTGCGCTATATTATTTTTGTGACTCTATGGGATTAGATCATGTGACAGTCGGCTTCGGGTGTGTCTTAGACACTAGACATGGTCACATGGATGTGCCCTTGTGACCATACCCGGAAGTGGGAACTCTCAGTCCGGCTGCACAATATTTTCCTTACTTCGATACCATATATACTCGAGTATAAGCCGACCTGAATATAAGCCGAGGCCCCTAATTTTACCTCCCAAAAATGGGAAAACGTATTGACTCGAGTATAAGACTAGGGTGGGAAATGCAGCAGCTACTGTTACATTTCTAAATAAAATTAGATCCTAAAAAAATTATATTAATTGAATATTTATTTACAGTGTGTGTATATAATGAATGAAGTGTGTGTGTATGAATGCAGCGTGTGTGTATGAGTGCAGCGTGTGTGTATGAGTGCAGCGTGTGTGTATGAGTGCAGCGTGTGTGTATGAGTGCAGCGTGTGTGTATGAGTGCAGCGTGTGTGTATGAGTGCAGCGTGTGTGTATGAGTGCAGCGTGTGTGTATGAGTGCAGCGTGTGTGTGTGAGAGTGCAGTGTGTGTATATGAGTGCAGTGTGTGTATGAATGCAGTGTGTGTGTGTGTATGAATGCAGTGTGTGTGTGTGTATGAGTGCAGTGTGTGTATGAGTGTAGTGTGTGTATGAGTACAGTGTGTGTGTGTGTTGCAGAGCCTTGGTGGGGGGTGGGCAAATGTATTATTATTAATTTTTAATTATTTTAATAATCTTTTTATTATTTTTTTTTTATTTTATTGAATTATTATTTTTAATTATTATTTTTTATTTAATTTTTTTATTATTTTATTTTTTTTCGTCCCCCCTCCCTGCTTGATACATGGCAGGGAGGAGGGCTCTCACTCCCTGGTGGTCCAGTGGATGGGCACTGTGTAGGAGGGGGCTGGCAGAGCTCTTACTTACCTCTCCTGCAACTCCTGTCAGCTCCCTCCTCCTCCGCGCCGGTCCGGTCAGCTCCATTGTCAGCTCACATTGTAAGTCTTGCGGCCACGCTATGACCCCGTGGCTCTCGCAAGACTTACACTGGGAGCTGACAGAGGTGCTGAAAGGACCGGCGTGGAGGAGGAGGAAGCTGACAGGAGCTGCAGGAAAGGTAAGCAAACGCTCTGCAGCCCCCACAGCCCCCAGTCTGTATTATGGTAATGTAAATTGCCATAATACAGACAATTGACTCGAGTATAAGCAGAGTTGGGGTTTTTCAGCACAAAAAATGTGCTGAAAAACTCGGCTTATACTCGACTATATACGGTAATTTAAAATGATCGGTTCACAATTGAATAATTAAACTATATTAGTAATGAATTGTTATTCTATTGGCTGTGTTGTTCTGCTTTTCCTGACATCCTAAGTATTTGAGATTGTGATTGGAGAGATAATTATGTTTTTATCAATGTAATAATTAGGTCACTAATTAATTGTAATTAAATCACATGTTTTTTCACTTATGAAATGTTACATACACCTATATATTGCGTGTGTGGTATGTGCTTCATTAGCTTGACAAAGGCCCAAAGGGGTCGAAACGTTGCTTGTTGGTTCCTTGTTCCAATAAAGATTGCCTACATTTTGGAATATGCTGGAGTGCCTGGATTATTCTTTATATTCAAATGCTTCAATTGGTCCTTTTTTGGTACTGGGACTTATCCATTAGAGCACCCTGAATTCCAGATGAAGGATTGAGTGCACTTCCATCACCTACATATGCTATAAGGACAAACAACGGCTAGATTAACACCTTTCCCTGAAGGGTCTCACAGCCTGTTATTCCGATGTTGAAGCCCAGAAGAAACTCCTATACCGATGGTACCTCACACCTGACAAACTACATAAAATATACACGCTCTCCCCAGATCTGTGTTGGAGATTTGAGCAGGATAAGGGTACCATGACCCATATTTGGTGGGAATTTCCAGACGTCAAACCACTATGGGCAACAGTTCAGAAACTATACATTGAACTGGGCCTTCCATCCACACTACTCACTCCCAAGTTGAGCCTATTCCTCCTACTCCCTAAAGCACTCCCTCTATCAGACAGACAATTAATGGTACTTTAAATCCTTACCGCACAAAGTCTGATTGCTGGCCATTGGAAACAAAAAATATGCTATTCACACACACAGCTATGCCATAAGCTATGGCAATACCTCAAATATGAGTTGTTAGCAGTGCAACACCTAAACAAATACTGTCCACCCACCATAACTGTCAAAAATGCCTCACATACACATAAAAATGGGTTACCACAGGTATAATGCACTAATCACCTGATATGCTGGTCCTGTACATGTGGGAGTTCCGACAGACCTTACCTAATGTTCAAGAATCCAGACAAGCTAATTTCATGTAGGTGTCGGATCACTCAGGGAGTCAACCTCCACCTCATATAACTACCAGTAGACAGTAGGTACACCTGACCAGGGTAGGTGAGATCCCTCCCCCATCCCACTAGGGAAATAGAACATGCCTAGCCACTATAAACCAGCATACCTCCATGGGATATCAGAGCATAAAACCACCCAAATAGACCAAGACAGGTATAGGTGACCTAATATGGGGTTCTCTTATTGACTGGGAATGGGTTGGAAACAGGTTTGATGGGCTTACACAGATGTATAAAACACCAAATGCTTGATGTATGAATTGTGAAAATACCATATACTCTCTGTAACCATGAATACATAACAATGTTTATTTTTGTGTGTGTTTCCCCTTCTTCTCTTCTGTATCCCATATACCAAAACTTTTCAAAAAACTACAAATTAAAAAAAAAAGAAATGGCTAAAAACTTAAAGCTAGCATCAGATTTCCTTACTGAAGCTACAGTGCATATAACTAAGCTAAATTTTAAACCAATGGGACATTCTGTGGAAGAAATAAGAGCCATATGGCTTAGAACATGGGGAGCAGATAGTGTCTCTAAAACTAACCTGTGAAACCTGCTCCCATTCCAAGGTAAACTCCTTTTTGTCAGAGCCTTAGATTAAGCCATGTTTGAAGTCACATAAGGAAAGAAGGCATTGCTACAACACAACAAAAGAAAATAAAAGATACTCCAGAGATCAACAGAGAATACAGAGATCAAACCTCCTTTTCTGACTCCATGGCTTACAAACCAGGAAAGAAGTATAACAGATAATCATACTGAAAAGGACAAGGAAAACCCTCCAAATCACAAAGAGGAAAAGGAAGAGGGGGCAAAGTCCATAACTTTGAGGAAGAGTCTGCCTTGGATTTTTTTTCTCCAAATCTGGACCTTGCACATAAAATATTTATGGGTTCTGATCACTATAGAAAAATGGTACTAGCTAGAGTTTGTAAAATCCCGAAAACTTACCATTTTCAAGTCATTGGTATCAGCAGGAAAATAAGTACAAATGAAGGAATGCATAAACAAGTTTCTACTTCAAAAGGTTATCTGTCAAGGGACTAACCTATAGGGAATTACTTTACAATGTTCCGTGCTCCAAAACCATCAGGAAAATGGAGAAGGATTCTGGATCTAAGCTATCTAAATACATTCCTTAAGAAGAGAACATTCAAAATGGTAAGCCGTCAATTAATAATACCACAACATCATACATCAGAATGGCTAATATTGATAGATCTTCAGGATGCATACTACCATATTCTACTCACACCCAGTCACAGGAAGTACCTGAGGTTCTGGATATACAACCCCCTATACCTCCCCCCTCCCCCCCCCCCCCCAGAACATTTGCTGATCACTGTAATTGCAATCCTGTTCTGGTTGTAAACAAGTGTCCCTCTACTCTGTCAAAACACAAAGAGATGGTAATGCAGACCATACAAGAACTTAGATGGCCTATAAATTCCAGCAAAAGCCAACTAGACCTATTCCAAGATTTAAACTGGATATTACTGTCAGAAGTCAGAATATAAAGACTACTGAACAAAGTAACAGAAGCAATAACATGCAGAGTAATGTCAGCCTCAGAGTATGCGTCTCCTAGGAACACTATCATCAACCACTGGTCTAATAAAATGGAGGCATTTGAACCTCAGACTGGTTAAGAAGAACTTTCTAACTCAATTCCATCAGGAATATAAAAATTTGAACCAACTTATGATTTTAACAAAGGAAGTGAAACTGAGTCTTCAATAGTGGATAAAAGAACAGAATAGCAGGAGAGGTTTCCCACTGGTTGATCCATAATGGGAAATAGTGGTGATTGATGCCAACAGGAGAAGATGGGTGCTCAAAACAAACACCACCTATTATAAGGAGTATGTCCATTAAACAGATGGAATCTACAGTCAAACATCCTAGAACTGGGAGCAGTATATTAAGTGTTGTTGGCTTTCAAGACTTTCCTGAAGAACAAAAGGGTAAAAGTGGACAACATAACTGCTAAGTAATATATAAATTACAAAGGCGGAAAAAAGCAAGAAATTGATACATGAAATGAAACACATTATATTCTGGGCTCAGGAAAATCTAGAAGGTCTCTCAGTTATCCACCTTCCAGGAAAGAAAACAAAGTGGCAGACTATCTGAGCAAGAATTACATAGATTGATGAGAATGGAAACTAGACACAAAGATACTTCAAGAGATATGCAAAAAATTAGGGAAGCTGGCAATAGATCTCATGGCAAGTTTAAAAAACAATGTCCCACTTTCTTTTCCAGAAGGTTTGAAAAAAGATCAAAGGGTCAATATGCTTTGTCTCAGAAGTGGAACTTCAAAATTAGTTATATCTTTCTACCCTTCCCTCTAATTCCAAAAGTACTCAGAAAAATCAGCAAGGAATGTGTGATGGTCATTGCCCTTCTAACTTACTGGCCCTGGAGACCATGCTTCCCGTTACTTATCAATTATTTCAGGAAGAACCATGGGAAATCCCCCCCCCCCCACCAATTGGAACATTCTGTCTCAAGGTCAAGTCCTACATGACAATCCAGCTCAATTTCAACTGACTTGAGATTGACAAAAACATCCTAAATTCAAGAAAAATCGATATTTCCAATGTATACTATAAAATATGGAAAGCCTATTCTGGTTGGGCAAGATCATTAGGGAAAGAGATTAATTCTATTAACCTTCCACATCTGTTGGAGTTCCTGGAGAAGGAAAGGAATAAGCCTGCGCTCCCTAAAAGTTCAAATATTGGCCTTTTCGGCTAAATCCAATATAAAATGGGGCCTTTGATCCCACCATCAGAAGTTTCATGCAAGGTGTAATGCGTATCAGAACCCCAATAAAGAATTTTGTTCCCACCTGGGGTTTACAGACATTCCTTCACAGTATTGATAGCCCTCAATTTGAAACTTTTAGAAAATTCATCTATGTGGGATATGACATTGAATTTTTTTTTCCCCTCAGACGTGATGATGTAGGACGCGCATGTGGGTGGTGTTGAGTGTAGGTGTGGTGAAATAAAGAGAGGCGGTAGTAAGTGAGAGTATGTGTGAAGACGGCGAACTGCAGCCTGGAGCAAGGAAAAGCAAAGCGAGAGATTGAGAGGTTTGGGAAGATTTATCCTCTCTAGCTTGTGAACAACTAATAGGACATCTGTCAGACCGTTCTGCAACCACGTTATTTTTTTGGGCACGGTGAATTGCCTCTCTAGCTAATGTATCGAGCAGCTGAAAACATAGCAGTTTCAGAGAAAATCACAGTGAGAAGATGCCAGCGTCCATAGGAAAGCATTGAGAAATGCTTTCCTATGGACTGACTGAATGCGCACGTGGCTGTTGCAGCTCATGTGCATTCAGCGGATGACGTTGGAAGAGGGAGGAGAGTCCCCAGCGCCGAGGGAGCCCGGCGTTGGAGAAAGGTAAGAATTTAACCCTTTCCTCCCCCTTCATCCCAGTGGGAGTGTGGTGGGGACCCAAAGACCCTATAGAGCCAGTAAAACAAGTTTGTTTTCTTGGCACTATAGTGGTCCTTTAATTAAGAGCTTAATTTGATAAGTCCTGTTAATAACCCTGTAATTGTAGAAAGTGAAGGAGTTACACAACAAAGCTTGACAATATTAATGGAGGAGTTATATGTAAAAATTAAAAATTATCTTAAATAGATTTGATTAAAAAAATGTCTGCTTAAGCACAAAAATTGAGGTACAAGATGGAGAAATTGTCAAATCTTGAGCTGAGATGGCTATGCTTCAATCACATAATAATTCCCTTGTTAACCAGTTAAGAGTTAGTCTAGGGTTTTTGAGACGGAAGATCGGTCACGTCACAACAACTTTAGATTCAAAGGAATCTTGGAAGACATAAAATAATTAAATTTGGAGAAATATATTAATTAATTTGTCTCAGTATATAGATCCGCAAAAAATAGTTTCATCTCCAATAGAAAGATGCCACAGAATTTATAGATCTATCAGCTCTGCAGATTCTAGACCGAGAGAGGTCATTGTTAAATGTATTAATGGATCTATAATAGATAATTTAAAGGAACAAATGAGAGCAAAATCTGATTTACATAATTACAAATTTAACCCCTTAAGGACCAAACTTCTGGAATAAAAGGGAATCATGACATGTCACACATGTCATGTGTCCTTAAGGGGTTAAAGACATTCTGGCTTTTCCCGCTCTATCCTTAGCCACATGACAAAAACTAGCACGAAAAAATTATACAAAAAAAACATTATTTAAAGATGGGGATTCACGACTAAGTTCATAATTTAATTTGGAGATCAAGCTATCATCATGAATGCTCCCATAAAACTTTATCCAGACTCAAAGATATAGGTTTTATGGAATAGCGGTATCTTTGTAAAGCCCAGTACTTATGCAGATATCATATTGTGAACTAAAGATTTGTGTATTTATTTATTTTTTTTTCTAGGAATTTAGTAAACAACTTAAGGGAAATTTATTAACAGGGCATATTTCATGAGCAATTGAAGCACTATTAACGAGATGGGGTAAATACGTATTTATGATTATTATTTCTAATTAGAAGCATTTTAATAATATACATTTTATAAACTTGGATGTTTGGAATAACAATTCTATTATTGACCACTTGGATATAAAACACAAGAGGTGATTTAGAAGAGAACAGACTCTATTAACCCCTTAAGGACAGAGCTTCAGAAGCTTGTCTTTCACTTAAGCTTGTCTTTCACTTTCACTTTTTTAAAGAACAGAAAGGGCTTTAATTTGATGTAACATATATATATATATATATATATATATATATATATAAATGCTTATTTATTTATTATAAAAAAATATAGAAATATGCAAAAAAACTTTTTGTGTTTTTTTTACAGTTTTTGCAATAATAATGTGTGCATAATTAGTGCAGGTTAAGGAAAGTAATTACACATAAATTAATTTAGTTGTTTTGATTTACAGAATATATAATGTGTCTGGGATTTTCAGTTTTTTGTAGTAGTTACAGGTCAAAAAGCACAAGGAGTAAAATAAACTTTTAATGTGAAGCGATTTTAGAATTTGGTATGTTTGTCTTGTAAGCTTAATATCCATAAAAGAAAACAGAATTGCCACACAAAAGTATATATTTATATAAATTAGACATCACAAGCTATTTACCTAAGGTTGTTTTGACACTTTCTACATAGCCATTTTACCGCCAACCTCTGCTAAATATTGGAGTAAAATTGTGTTTTTTGGGGGTTTTCGCACACAAACTTATAACAAAGAACTTCTCATGTGTATTTTGTAAAGTTGGTGTGTGCTATTCCTGTACAAAGTTTTATTATGTGTTCAGTTACTTCTGCTGAGTACAACGGTACCCCCATTGTATGTCTTCGGCACTATTTCGTGAAGCTACAGTGCCATATAGGAGACCTGTCCTTTTCAGTATTCACAGTAGAATTTTGAGAGATGGATTTAATGAGCCTATGCTTCCATTTGGGGTATTATAACAGTTTGACTGTTCAAAAAATCCCACAAAGGCCTACTATTTGTAAAAGTAGACACTCCAGGGTATCTCATAAGGTGCATATTGTGCCTTAACATGCCCCCATTTTTTCACCAATAGATGCCAAAGTATGTGGTAAAAAATAATTTTGTGCGTTTTTTACACATGGATTGCATTTTTGCTGGGCATTTTGTATATTTCACATGTGCCACTAAGTTCAAGCCCCCCAAATTATGTTCAGTTAAGTCTTCTGAGTAAAATGACATCCCCATTGTATGTCTTTGGCACTATTTCGTGAAGCTACAGTGCCATATAGGAGACCAAGCCATATCAGCTTTTAATGAACTTTGAATTTTGAAGCTGGGCCTATGTGCAATTTTCAAGCATCTTAGCAGATTTTAAATTCAAACTACCCCACAAAGGCCTACCATTTCTTAAAGTTGACACCCCAGGGTATTTCAAAAGGTATATTCTAAACCTTAATGTAGGATAATTTTTTTGTTAGTTTGTACCAAGTCTAGTTGCAATTAAAATTTTTGTCTGCCTTTTTGACACACACTTGGAGATGTTACTGTATATTTTGCTATCCTTATGTGTGCTACGGCAGTATAACACCTAATATGTTGCTCAGCTATGTCATCTTAGTACAATTATACCCCCATGTGTACCTTTCTCAGGGTTATGTGGATGTTGAAGACATTGGAGACACACAACTTCCATATTTTTCAAAAGTGGATGCTGGGCCCAAGCCTCATTTTAGCAGCTCAGGACTGCAAATTACCTCTCAAAGGCCACATATATTTTTAAGTATAAGCAGCTCATCAATTCAAATTATGAACAAGTGCATACTATTTGCTGTGAAAAGGCGGAATAGTTGGGGTAAACTTATCCGGGGGTAGTACCCAGTCATCTGCGTCCCGGGCAAAGCTGTCATGGATTCCGAAACCAAAACACAGACAGACCACAAAGAGAGAGAACACAGAGAGAGAAACTTGTAATACCGGTCCTTAGAATGGCCGGGCTATACAAGCAGAGAATTGTCAAGGTACAAGCCGAGGTCAAAGGCGTAAAGAGAAACGGAACAACGATAGGACAAGCCAAGGTCAAGGATCAGAAAAGACAGGATAAACGGTAGACAAAGCCAAGATTCCGTAACCAATCAGACAGATGACTAAAATCACACCCCAAAACTGGTCTACTTCTTCGGTCTGGGAGTACCCAGTCATCTGCGCCATGTTCAGCATTAGGGGAATCGTCGATCTGGCACATAGTCCCTGTCCCCTGCGTCACTCGCTGCGTCACTCTCTGAGGCAGTGTCAGTCGCCTCTGAGTTGGCCGCTAACAGGGCATAAGCCTCATCTGTGCTATACTTTCTAAACATTGTTAATACAGTTAACACAGCTAACAAAACTCTAACTAAATAACTAAACTTTTTTTTTATTATTAATCCCTAATTCCCACTAAATTCCACGCACCAAAATAACTAAATCAAAAATTAATAAAATCAAATAATAAAATTTAACCCCTTAACGACGAGTGACGGACGAGGTCCGTCACTCAGGGGAATGCGTTAATGACGAGTGACGGACCTCGTCCGTCACCCGTTAAAATTAACCCCAGATCGCCGCAATCGCGGCGATCGCGGGGTTAATGGTGCTCCGGTCTGCCTCTGCATTAGAGGCAAACCCGGAGCACCGGATCGGGCTGTCAGAGTACATGTGCCCGCTCTGACAGCATGCCAGAGCGGGCACATGTGCTCTCTATACTCACCTCCGCCTCCCTGCACTTCCTGGTTCTGTGTGAAGTGCAGGGAGACGGATCTTCAGTGATCCTGCCCCCTGGTGGAAAGAAAACATTGTAAAATTAAAATCCCACCCCCCTTTACCCCCCCTTTACCCATTTTAATAAAAAATTAACCCCTTCCCTGCCAATTGATCACTGACTACAGTGATCAATTGGCAGGGATTACATTTTACTAAGATCTGATTTTTTTTTTTAACCCCTGAGGGTTAATTCTTTTTTTTTTAACCCTCAGGGGTTCAATTTATTTTATTAATTAATTTAAATATTTTAAAATTATAAATTTAGCTAGCTGGGGAGGGTGGAAGTTAGTGGGGAATTGGGGGATTTAGTATTACGCTAACTAGGGGTTAACGTTAAAAAAAGTTTAAAAATACGCTTTAAAAAGTTAAAAAATTAAGTTAAAAAAAAAGTTTTAATAACATTTAAGTAAAAAATTTAAAAAAAATAAACCCTTTACCCAGTCCAAATAAAAATTAACCCCTTCCCTGCCAGTCGATCACTGCCTACAGTGATCAAAATACAGATCACAGTATTATACTGTTCAAATTTTTTTTTTAACCCCTGACGATTAACTTTTATTTATTTTTTAACCCTCAGGGGTTAAATTTATTTAATTAACTAATTTAAATATTGTATAATTAAATATTTTGCTAGCTGGGGTGGGTGGGAGTTATGGGAAAATGGGGAATTTACTGTTAGTGCTGCTTACTGCTAGTTAGGGGTTAACGTAAAAAAGAAGCTTAGAAAAATGTTAAATCTGTAAAAAAAAGTTTTACGAAAGTTTAGGAAACTTTAAAAAAATGAATAATCAAAACAAAAGTTTAAAAAATAGTTTTAAAAAGTAAAAAAAGTTTTAAAAAGTAAAAAAATACATTTAATAACGCTCATTACCACTACACCTGGTACAAGCTAGCGGAAAAATGATCCCACGCTAAGGTTCAAAATATGCCTTTTGAAATACCCTGGGATGTCTTCTTTAAGAAATGGTATGGCTTTATGGGGTATTTGGTTTATATAGCCTGGTAAAATACTCTAAAATGGGACATGGGCACAGCGTAAAAATTTAAAGTTTGAAAAAAAATGGAATGGCTGTGTCCCAAATGTGCCCCTCCGATGTCCACATATACCTGGCAAAGGTACATACGGGGGTATTTTTGTACTCAGCAGACATAGCTGAGCAACATATGAAGTATTATACAGTGGTAGTACACATATGGTTTGCAAAATATACTGTGCAAACTCACTTTGTGTGTCAAAAAGGCAGAAAAAAACGCTTATAACCACTACACCTGGTACACGCTAGCGGAAAAATTATCCCACGCTAAGGTTCAAAATATGCCTTTTGAAATACCCTGGGGTTTCTACTTTAAGAAATGGTAGGCCTTTGTGGGGTAGTTTGAATTTAAAACCTGCAAAGATGCTTGGAAATTGCACATAGGCCCGGCGTCAAAATTCAAAGTTCGGTCAAAACTGATATGGCTTGGTCTCCTATATGGCACTGTAGCTTCACAAAATAGTGCCATAGACATACAATGGGGGTGTCCTTTTACTCAGAAGACTTAGCTGAGCATAATTTGGGGGGTTTGAACTTAGTGGCACACATGAAATATACAAAATGCCCAGCAAAAATGCAATCCGTATGTAAAAAATGCACAAAATTATTTTTTACCACATACTTTGGCATGTAATGGTAAAAAAATGGGGGCATGTTAAGGCACAATATGCACCTTATGAGATACCCTGGAGTGTCTTCTTTTACAAATGGTAGGCCTTTGTGGGGTGTTTTGAACAGTCAAACTGTTATAATACCCCAAATGGAAGCATAGGCTCATTAAATCCGTCTCTCAAAATTCTACTGTGAATACTGAAAAGGACAGGTCTCCTGTATGGCACTGTAGCTTCACGAAATAGTGCCATAGACATACAATGGGGGTGTCCTTTTACTCAGAAGACTTAGCTGAGCATAATTTGGGGGGTTTGAACTTAGTGGCACACATGAAATATACAAAATGCCCAGCAAAAATGCAATCCGTATGTAAAATATGCACAAAATTATTTTTTACCACATACTTTGGCATGTAATGGTAAAAAAATGGGGGCATGTTAAGGCACAATATGCACCTTATGAGATACCCTGGAGTGTCTACTTTTACAAATGGTAGGCCTTTGTGGGTTTTTTTTGAACAGTCAAACTACTATAATACCCCAAATGGAAGCATAGGCTCATTAAATCCGTCTCTCAAAATTCTACTGTGAATACTGAAAAGGACAGGTCTCATATATGGCACTGTAGCTTCACGAAATAGTGACAAAGACATACAATGGGGGTACCGTTGTACTCAGCAGAAGTAACTGAACACATTATAAAACTTTGTACAGGAATAGCACACACCAACTTTACAAAATACACATGAGAAGTTCTTTGTTATAAGTTTGTGTGCGAAAACCCCCAAAAAACACAATTTTACACCAATATTTAGCAGAGGTTGGCGGTAAAATGGCTACGTAGAAAGTGTCAAAACAACCTTAGGTAAATAGCCTGTGGTGTCTACTTTATATAAATATATACTTTTGTGTGGCAATTTTGTTTTCTTTTATGGCTATTAGGCTTACAAGACAAACATACCAAATTCTAAAATCGCTCCACATAAAAAGTTTATTTTACTCCTTGTGCTTTGTGACCTGTAACTACCAAAAAAAACTTAAAATCCCAGACACATTATATATTCTGTAATTCAGAACAACTAAATGAATTTATTTTTAATTACTTTCCTTAACCTGCACTAATTATGTACACATTATTATTGCAAAAACTGTAAAAAAACACACAAAAATTCATTTTTTTGCATATTTCTGTATTTTTTTTTATAATAAATAAGCATGTATATATATATGTGTTACATCAAATTAAAGCCCTTTCTGTCCTTTAAAAAACGGTATATAATATGTGTCGGTGCAATAAATTAGTAAAATGCAAATTGCAGTTGAACGCAAATAGCAAAAAATGCAAAAAATGCCGTTGTCATTAAGTGAAAGACAAGCTTCTGAAGCTCTGTCCTTAAGGGGTTAACCCATTAGGGTTACAAAAAAACATAAAATGTAACCCATGAAAGTAAAAAAAAATAGATCACAGTAAAGTACTGTGACATCTATATTGATCACTGCTAGCAGTGATCAAGCAGCAAGGAAAGGATCATTTTTTTTTTTAAATAAGGGGAAAGGGATTAGGAACTTTTTATGTAACTTAACTATTCTTCTGGGACACAATGTAGCACCGATCTGTCTCTCTCCACTTCACAAACTCACACGAGGTGGAGGGAGGCGGATCAGATATCCCAGCAGCATTGTGACCGCTGTGACTGGCTGTCACAGCGATCACATGGGCTGGGATATCGGGATTAACTGCTGCTGGTCTGCCCCTGACTCGGAGGCACCCAGCAACAGCGTTAACCCCGCGATCGCCGGCACAGCGGCGATCTGGGGTTAATTTTAACACGTGACGGACAAGGTCCATCACTCGTCATTAACGCTTTCCCCTGAGTGACGGACCTCGTCCGTCACTCGTCATTAAGGGGTTAAATAGCAATGTGTTTGTGGGATAATCCGATAAGAAACTTCAGTGATATTT
Organism: Pelobates fuscus; assembly: GCF_036172605.1. Classification (NCBI taxonomy): domain Eukaryota; kingdom Metazoa; phylum Chordata; class Amphibia; order Anura; family Pelobatidae; genus Pelobates; species Pelobates fuscus. The sequence goes on along the minus strand of NC_086320.1, from coordinate 183,949,475 downwards.
GAAAAGAGGACTTGGCACATGAGTAATTGACATACTGATAATAACAAATTAATACTTATTTAAAATTGATTATAATCACGTATTTAATGTTAAAGAGAATTTTGGAGATTACAATAATGGTAATTAAGGATGGAATTATTCAATGGTGTGATTAGCATAGATCACTTTGGGGTAATTATAATTAACAATTGGATTGAGTTATGTAACTTATTTTAAGAATTTATAAGTAATATATTTTAGAATTGTATCTTCTTTACCTGCGCTAAGGTTAGGTCAGGTTATAATGTTAATATTAGATTTACCGACAAATTTTAAAAATGGAATTTAAACTTTAGCTACTATCACCACCAGCGTTTATATACCCCTGAATTAAGAAGGTGTATGATTGAATTTCAGGGGAACCGCCAGATAAGATTTTATCAAAGGTGGTGTTTTGTATTGTGTTTTTGTATTCATGCAATGTGTTTTTATTATATATTTTTTTGTGTGTGGGTAAATTTGAATTGGGTGTCATGTTGTGCCAAAGAAGCTGATGAGAATTGTAGGAGATTGCAGCCAGTGGAAAATAGAGACAATGTTGTAAATAAGACTTGACTAAATAAAGTCAATCAAAATAGCATCTATACGTGCCCACGGTTTGAATAACCCAATTAAGAGAGGTATATTGTATAAGAAACTAACAGAAGACAATATTGATGTATGTTTCATACAAGAATCACATTGGAAATATAATAGTCAAAATCAGTGGAAATTTTACAGATATCTAACTGTTATATGTGCAAATTTAAGGGAAAAAAGAGGGATGGCCATTATATGTTCCGTAAAAATTTAATTTTAATCAATTTATATAGAGATTCAAACAGATATCTGATGGTAATTTGCAAAATAAATGATAAGATTTAAACCTTGGTAAATGTATATGCTCCAAATGAATTTTCTCAAATTTTATAAAAAGATATTTAGAAATATATATATATATATATATTTTTTTTTTAAAGGCATACTCCTTATTGGTGGAGACTGGAATGCTTTTGTAAATTAAAATTGGGATAGAAAACTAGATATATCACGTAAAGGGTTGAAAGCTTATAAAAAAAAAAGGAGCTGAATGAATGCAAGATACCCTAAATGAGTATATTTTTGATATATTGAGTGTGCAACACCCAAAGGAAAGGGATTTTATATTTTATTCTAAAATCTATAACAGCTATTCTCGAATTGTTTTCATTTTAACTGACTCAATTAACTTAAGTAACTTTAGAAAATTAAATATAGGACATATTACCTGGACTGACCATGCTCCAATTGATGTTTTAATTAAAAATGCTATAGCTTATAAAACTAGACAACAATGGAGATTGGATGAAACAATCTTAATTAATAAAGAAAAGAGAGACCATCTAAAAATGTTAGCAAATTATATTTATGTAAATGAATGACAAAGGTAACGTTTCAAATGAAACATTATGGTCAACATTTAATAAGGGGTAACTTGAAAAAGAAGCTAGAACTAAGAAAAAAAGGAGCTGATTTATCAGATAGATAGAGATATAGACAGATATATAGACATATATATATATATATATATATATATATATATATATATATATAGCTTCTTTTTCAAGTTACCCCTTATTAAATGTTATATATATATATATATATATATATATATATATATATATATATAAATATAAAACAAAATGTAGAAAGTCCTTGCACTAACACTTAGTAGACTGTTTGCCGGGTGCTTGAAATCCAGGAAAATGTAAATATATATAGATAGTGATTAGCATTCAGTTTATTTAATAATCCATTAAAAATAAGATCGACGTTTCAGTCCCAGCAGGGACTTTCATCAGGATCAGGCAAATATCTTGCTAAACTCACTAAAAACAAACAGATTAACAAAGAAAACCTTCTAAAGAAACTGCTAATCAAATTAAAACAATCCAATTAGAAATTCATTTTTTTTTTACTAGCTGAAGGTTAAGAAAATGGTTATTACTTCTAAACAAAAATGGTATAGTAGCAGTAATAAAGTAGGGAAATTACTATCTAATAAGCTTAAACCTGAGAGGAAAAACAACAATTTAAAAAAAATAATAGAAGTAAGTAGAACTCTGTTTTCTCCCCAACAAATAGGGAATGTCTTTGCAAACTAATATGCATCCCTGTACAATTTATCAGAACCGAAAATCTCTAAAGAGAAGCTTAACTAATTCTTCAATAAAATAACTATCCCTTTAATTAAGCCAGACAAATTAAAAGAACTGAATAAAGATAGAACAACTGAAGAAATCAAGTCAGTAAAAAATCATTTAGTAAATGGGAAAGTTCCTGGCCCTGATGGCTATACTGCTCTTTTTTATAAAACATTTCAATCTACAATATCTCCTTTGTTATACAAACTATTTACCAAAATGTAATGCAATTTCAGTAATGCAACGTAAAAGGGGAAACGAATATATGAGATAGACACATTACATGCAAAGCAAGATAGTTCAAGCCGTAAATTTGTCATAAGTGCGATGATTATGGCGTACAGCTCATGAAAACCCCAAATCCACAATCTCAGTAAATTAGAATATTGTGAAAAGGTTCAATATTCTAGGCTCACAGTGTCCCACACTAATCAGCTAAGTAAGCCATAACACATGCAAAGGGTTTCTGAGCCATTAAATGGTCTCTCAGTCTGGTTCAGTAGGAATCAAAATCATGGGGAAGACTACTGACCTGACAGTTGTGCAGAAAACCATAATTGACACCCTCCATAAGGAGGGAAAGCCTCAAAAGGTAATTGCGTGGGAAGTTGGATGTTCCCAAAGTGCTGTATCAATCAAAGCACATTAATAGAAAGTTATGTGTAAGGGAAAAGTGTGGAGAAAAAAAAAGGTTCACAAGCAGCAGGGATGATCGCACCCGGGAGAGGATTGTCAGGAAAAGGCCATTCAAAAGTGTTGGGACTTTCACAAGGAGTAGACTGAGGCTAGAGTCAGTGCATCAAGAGCCACCACACACAGACAAATCCTGGACATGGGCTTCAGATGTCGTATTCCTCTTGTCAAGCCACTCCTGAACAACAAACAACGTCAGAAGCGTCTTACCTGGGCTAAAGAAAAACAGACCTGGTATGTTGCTCAGTGGTCCAAAGTCCTCTTTTCTGATGAGAGCAACTTTTGCATCTCATTTGTAAACCAAGTACCCAGAGTCTGGAGGAAGAATGGAGAGGCACACACGGCAAGATGCTTGAAATCCAGTGTGAAGTTTCCACAGTGCAAGATGCTTGAAATCCAGTGTGAAGTTTCCACAGTCTGTGTTGATTTGGGGAGCCATGTAATCTGCTGGTGTTGGTCCACTGTGCTTCATTAAGTCCAGGGTCAACGCAGCCATCTACAAAGAGATTTTAGAGCACTTCATGCTTCCTTCCGCGGATGAGCTTTATGAGGATGCTGACTTCATTTTCCAGCAGGACTTGGCACCTGTCCACACTGCCAAAAGCACCAAAGCCTGGTTCAATGACTGTGGGATTACTGTGCTTAATTGGCCAGCAAACTCGCCTGACCTAAACCCCATAGGGAATCTATGGGGCATTGCCAAGAGAAAGATGAGAGACATGAGACCGAACAATGCAGAAGAGCTGAAGGGCGCTATTGAAGCAACCTGGTCTTCCATAACACCTCCAGTGCCACAGGCTAATAGCTTCCATGCCATGCCGCATTGAGACAGTAATTGCTGCAAAAGGGGCCCAAACCAAATACTGAGTCCATGTGCATGCTTATACTTTTCAGAGGACCTATATTGTTCTATGTACACTCCTTGCTTTATTGATTGCATGTAATATTCTAATCTACTGAGATTGGGGATTTTGGGTTTTCATGAGCTGTAAGGCATAATCATCGCACTTATGACAAATCACGGCTTGAACTATCATGCTTTGCATGTAATGCATCTATCTCACATATTAGTTTCCCCTTTTACATTGTATTACTGAAATAAATTAACTTTTGCACAATATTAAAATTTTACGCGTATCACCTGTATATTGACTATTCCAAAACCAAGTGAAGATCCAAATTTCGGCTCCAATTACCGTCCGATCTCTCTTATAAACATAGATATAAAAATATCTTCAAGATTTCTGCAAATAGATTAAAGTCATTCCAGACTTAGTGCAAAATGATCATAAGAGCTAGATCGGGCGGTGATAAAATTGTGTATATGACATTGAAAATTAATATAGAACATCTACTAACTGTTTTTATGAGTGTCGATGCCGAAAAGGTGTTCAACAGAGTAGGATGGAAGTTTTTAGCTGAAAATTTGACAGCATTTGGAATTTAAAGGTTATTTAAAGATCTAGCTATGTCATTATACACTTCTCCCAAAGCAAACAGGGGTGTCCTCTGTATGTTCTTTCTATCGAACCTTTAGCAGCTTATATTAGACAATCTAATAATATCTCAGGCATTTTAATTGGGGATAGCGAGCAAAGGATAACATTATTTGCTGATAACATAATTCTTACTCTTACTCATCCAGAGATTTCTACCCCTTCAGGTATGGAATGTATAGACGAATATAGCGTTTTTTCGAATTATAAAATTAATTTGCCAAAAAACTCAAATGATACACTGCAATCTCTCCCAGACCCAAAAAGAATCACTTAAGATAAAATATAGGTGTAATTGGGATACTCATTCAATTTTGACTTAAATACATTAATAAACTTAAACTATTTTAAACTTCTTACAGATTTGATCTTTCAAATAAAAAAAAATTGAGAATTACAATATTATCTTGGATAGGTAGATTAAATACATTAAATGCATATCGAATACCTAAATTAGAGTACCTCTTCCGTACGATACCATTAAGAGTCCCTAATAAAATACTGAATCTTTTCGATACATTATTCCATTCCTTTGTGTGGGCAGGGAAAAAAGCAAGAATAACTCGAAAGATAATGACCACAAATATGCGGATGGGAGGTCTGTCCTTTCCTAACATTCAGTTGATCCATAATACAGTTATGTTCTCCCATATCTTGGAATGGGGTAACATAAACTCTCGGGAGAAAATGTGGTATAAGATTGAAAAGAACATTTGTGGAGATTTGGAATATTTAAGAATCTAATGAGTGACAATGTGATAATCACTTAAATCTATCAATCTATAGATCCTATAAAGAAGTTATTTTTTGCTCATGATCAAATGTCTTGCACAGCTCTCTTGGAAGTGGTTAAATTATTTATAAAATATCTTAGTATTCATTGAGCTGAAGTTGTCTGGGTGCCTATAGTGTCCCTTTAAGCACACTCTCTGACAGACACCCACACTCTCAGATACACACTGACAGTAACACACACACATTCACTGACACACACGCATGCATTGACAGAGACACACACAAACAAACTGACAGACACACACTAATACTCACACACATACTAAATGACAAACAGACTCTCACTGATTTGACAGACACTTACAAACATACACTAACAGAAGCACCTACACGCAAAAAACACACGTGCATACACTAACAGAAGCACATACACTCATACACACACATGTGCATACACCAACAGAAGCACATACACTCATTCATGCATACACTAACAGTAACACATACACTCATACACACAAACATATGCTAACAGATGTATATACACTCATACACACACACACACTGACACAAACACACACATGCACTAACAGACAAACTAACAGACATACACACACATACATAGACTAACAGACATACACACACACACACACCTACACACACATACATACACTAACATACACACACACTAACAGACATACACATACACTAACAGACATACACACATACATACACTAACAGACATAAACACATACACTAAAAGACATACACACACACACTAAGAGACATACACACACAGACATACATATATAAAAATTATTAATATTATTAAAATTACATTTCCCACCCACCCAGCCTCCCTACCTTTTAGGAAAGCTGGCATGGATGGGTCCCTGGAAACCAGTGGGGCTGCAGTGAGACAGGCATCGAAATTTGCCAGATTGGTTTGCTGGGCCTATGTTGCCTTTGAGACCGTATAGCAGCCCATAAATGAAAATTAACCCTATCATGGCATACCATTCATTCTCGTTCATTGGGACTCCTCATCATATGGTTTGGGGACAAGGAGAAATACAGAGAGTTCCAAACTGATAAGAAAGGCCATGGCATGGGAAAAGGCCTGACGGAGAAAATTCCTCACTATCAATGAACACAGGGACAACCCGGCAGTGGTGTCTGCTGTGGCAGTCGGCGGGCGTACTGTGGTCAGGTGAAGTCTCTTCTGCAGCGCCAGAGGTGCAGTCTTCTCCGCTTATTTAAGGAGAAGACTTCTTCAATAGTAACGGAAGAGAAAACCCTCTGTATGCGGTGTCAGAAGGGGGTTAGCTAATTTTGTTTTCCAACATATATCCTTTATAAATGGTGATGGTTAAGTGTAGGTTGGGAGGGTGTAGAGTAGATAAGGGACAAGGGTAAAGCCCCTTAGTCCTATATACTATTCTCTATCTGCCTATTTCTCCAGTCTCCTATTTCATAAAGTATAAGTTTTGTTATTCTGTTTTATTGTTATATATTTCACATGGGATCCGTGTGCCTTGTATTGTTAATTCATTTACCATAAGACCACTGCACTTTTCATGAGAGTGGGATATTATGATTGTGTTGTGTTGTCTGTATGATGAGACTAGTACTTTCATACTGGGACAAAAGTCACCTCATTAGTATTTGAAAGTTAAGTCCCCATACAGGATTAACTGTGTAAAACATCAACCACCACATTTTCCCTGCCCTGTGTGTTTGTTGCAGAGAATCCATACTGTAAATATATTTTTTGTTTGTAAATTAGAGCCCTTAGCCACATGTACATTTTCAGCGGTCCAACACATGTTTCATTTTGTGCTATAAGCTAACTTTTGCTTGCTACAGATACTTTAAATGAACCAGTGCATCACCTGCTGCATATGCTTTATGATTCTCTGTAATTTAATCTTTAATGGAATACTCCCTTGTTACAGTTGCCTCCAGGCTGGCTGGAAGTTGGACCGTAGAAAGAATGCTCCTAGCGCTCACCAAAGGGCCATCAGCACCACAGACACCATAAGTACTGCAGACTCCACGAACCGCCGCTGCTGGGCTAGGATCTCGCTGTCTGCTATCCACCCTGGACCTACAACCCGGCTCCAGGTTCCAGTAGGTGAACCTCTTCCTTCTGTAGAGCGAAGCAGGATCAGGAACAAGAGCTCTTACAAGAGCTCAGTAGCTAAGGGAGTATGAAGAGCATAACAATCCCTGTAGTGATTATAGCTGTCCCCTACAAACATGAGTCAAGGCTGCAAGTTAGAGGGTCAAGTCATTCTGTTTTTTGGCACCCAAAGGGCTTTCTTTTATGCAGGTTTCCCTTACATAGGACCACCCACAGGGTTTTACAGAACAACCAATAACACACGTACATTACTGAAAACACTCCCAGCAATTACACACAATTACACCCTACAAAGCCTGTGCATGCTCCTGATGAGGTGGTGGATGGTCTCCTGAGGGATCTCCTCCCAGACCTGGACTAAAGCATCTGCCAACTCCTGGACAGTCTGTGGTGCAACGTGACGTTGGTGGATGGTGTGAGACATGATGTCCCAGATGTGCTCAATTGGATTCAGGTCTGGGGAACGGGCCAGTCCATAGCATCAATGCCTTCGTCTTGCAGGAACTGCTGACACACTCCAGCCACATGAGGTCTAACATTGTCTTGCATTAGGAGGAACTCAGGGCCACCCGCACCAGCATATGGTCTCACAAGGGATCTGAGGATCTCATATCGGTACCTAATTGCAGTCAGGCTACCTCTGGCGAGCACATGGAGGGCTGTGCGGCCCCCCAAAGAAATGCCACCCCACACCATTACTGACCCACAGCCAAACCGGTCATGCTGGAGGATGTTGCAGGCAGCAGAATGTGCTCCATGGCGTCTCCAGACTCTGTCACGTCTGTCACATGTGCTCAGTGTGAACCTGCTTTCATCTGTGAAGAGCACAGGGTGCCAGTGGCGAATTTGCCAATCTTGGTGTTCTCTGGCAAATGCCAAACGTCCTGCACGGTGTTGGGCTGTAAGCACAACCCCCACCTGTGGACGTCGGGCCCTCATACCACCCTCATGGAGTCTGTTTCTGACTGTTTGAGCAGACACATGCACATTTGTGGCCTACTGGAGGTCATTTTGCAGGGCTCTGGCAGTGCTCCTGATGTTCCTCATTGCACAAAGGCGGAGGTAGCGGTCCTGCTGCTGGGTTGTTGCCCTCCTACGGCCTCCTCCACATCTCCTGATGTACTGGCCTGTCTCCTGGTAGGGCCTCCATGCTCTGGACACTACCCTGACATACACAGCAAACCTTCTTGCCACAGCTCACATTGATGTGCCATCCTGGATGAGCTGCACTACCTGAGCCACTTGTGTGGGTTGTAGACTCCGTCTCATGCTACCACTAGAGTGAAAGCACCGCCAGCATTCAAAAGTGACCAAAACATCAGCCAGGAAGCATAGGAACTGAGAAGTGGTCTGTGGTCACCACCTGCAGAACCACTCCTTTATTGGGGGTGTCTTGCTAGTTGTCTATCCCATTTGCAGAACAGCATGTGGAATTGATTGTCACTCACTGTTGCTTCCTAAGTGGACAGTTTGATTTCACAGAAGTGTGATTGACTTGGAGTTACATTGTGTTGTTTGTGTTTCCTTTATTTTTTTTGAGCAGTGTGTGTATATATATATATATATATATATATATATATATATATATATATATATATATATATATATATACTTTGTCAGTTAGTCACTAGCTTGAGAAAGTGATTTTTCTCATTTATCTTTTTATTGGTGCAAAAAAGGTTTCAAACAATGTGTATCACAGTAAAATATTTTCATGCAATACCCCCCACAGGCGCAGCTGTTGGTGACGCCCCCAGGAAGCGAATACTGACATTTACCTTACACAAGCTTTGTAATTTCGTTGGGTACTGTCCAAAGATTCATACTACTTAGCCCTCGTATGTTGAGAGCGAGCATTTTGTGTGGTATGCCTCATGTCCTACTGTGTTTTGTGCGTTCCTGGTATGGTATATCACCTCTCGCTTATGTGCTGCACATCTGGTAATCACCCTGCAAGTCATTTGTATTTTAACTTTAACTAGGGAATGGGGAGGGGTACAGAAAGGAAAAAGTGGAGGGGGAGGGTGTACCCTAGGTATCACACTGTACATCATATAAGTTCTGACCCAATGTGTGTTACTGGTTGATTAATCTGCGCTCCATCCTAAACCCTATGACCTTTGTCAATTTTGACGTCACAGTGTTGTGGCCCATATTCAGGCCATTTATGAACAGATGGCCAGCTTCCCCACTCCTTTTCGTATCTCTCAGTGCAGCCATTTACTCTGCTTGCCATCCATTCGTATGCACTAATCGTGTCTATTTTATTGGTTATGATGTCTACTGATGGGATTGCTGCTAGCCAGCACGATTTTCGCTACTGTTAGGATATTAAGAATCACCTTCCTATGGGGGTGAGTGGTAATGTCGGGTGCAATATGGAGAATGTAATTTTCTGGTTTTATAGAGAGAGTAAGGCCTGTCCTGTGCAATAGGAGGGAATGGATTTGTTTCCAAAAGTCACCCAGCATGGAGCAAGCTCCAAAAATATGTAGTATGCTTCCCTCTTGTGTGTCACACCTCTAGCATTTCCCGGATGTACCCAGGTAGATGCGTGCCAGTCTATGTGGCACCAGGTACCACCTCATTCGTACCTTGCAATAAACTTCCCAGAGGGCGAGGCTTCGCGATGCCCGTTTCGTGGCTACCAGGGCTGCTTGCCATTCTGTCGTGGGAATCTGGAGTCCCAGGTCCTCCTCCCATTGGATCATATATGACATCTTATCTGTACCTGCCATTGTAACAAGCGCGTTATAGCATGCTGACAGCGGTTTCATGTGCCTGTGGGAGAGTACCTGTTTTAGTGTGAGCTGGGGTTTTGTGGAGGGCTAGGGCCTCTTATTGGGATTGTTCTAAATAGATAGTAATTTTGATAGCATATACTTGTTTACAGATTCTAGCCTACCCAACCGTGATAATTCAATTTTATTCCATATATTAGAATATTTGTTGAATTCCTCCCAAAGACTTAAATAGTTACCATCTACCACATCACTAAGTTTTTGCGTGATTTTAATCCCAAGATAGTGAAGTGTAGTTAGGCTCCATATACATTTAAATGTAGATTTGAGATGGTCTCATTCTTTCTAATTGAGACCAAATGTCATTATTTGTGGTTTAATAATAGTAAGTTTATAATTATACAATTTGCTGTACTCAACCAATAGTTCCAATACTGCTGGGATTTATTTAAAAGGGTTTGTCAGAGTCAGGAGAGCATCATCTGCAAACAAAATAATTTTATGTTCCTTGGTTCCTACCGTAATTCCCTGAACGTCTTCAGATTCTCTAATTAATGCAGTTAGCGACTACATGGACATAACTTATGATAGGGGAGCTAACAAACATCCCTGCCTTGTACCATTTTTAATATATAATTATTAGACATGATGTTTGTGCCTATTACCTTTGATGTAGGATTTAAATACAGAATCATAATTTCTCTGAAGTAGCCCTTCAAACCGGAATGTTGTATAACATCATCCATAAAAACCCAGTTCACCCTATCAAAGGCCTTTTCAACATCTAACACCAAAATGGTCACTTTGATCTTCTTTACATTGAGTCTATGGACTTCTGTCACCCTGAGGTGATCTGCATGTATCAAGTCTGGCAATACCTCCTTGGGTCTATTTGCAAGCAGCTTTGAATATATGTTGATATCTAAATTTATGAGCGATATGGGTCTGTAACGAGAAGTCTTTGTAAGATCTTTCCCTAATTTAGGAATTGGAAGATTTTAGGCTTGGAGGAATTATTCTGGTAGTTTCTCTGTCTTTAGAAGAAGGGAGAACAACCTCAGAAGTAAAGGCTATAGGTTAAAGTTTTTGATAGAAATTAGCTCTAAAGCCATTCGGTCCTGGGGCCTTATTTGAGATCAATGTATGTATGACCTTTTTAATCCTCAATAAACTCTATTGGTTGATTGAAATTCTTTAATTGTTCCTTAGTTATTTTTGGAAGTTTTAAATTCAATTAAATATTTAATTTGAAATTTAGAAATATTACTTGAATTCATGTTATAGATATATAGTAGTCATGAAAAGCATTTCAAATGTTCTGTGGGGATAGAAAAGTTTGATTTCCTACTATCAATGTTTTGATAATTTCAGTTTTACGATTTTTTTTATTGATTTGTTAACTATTTCCCCATTCTATTGTTATAATACAATTTTTGTTTTAATCTTTGAATACTTCTATTGATATTTTCTGCTAATTCCCCCTTTAACTGTTCTATCTGGGGATATGTTGCATGTATATGTTTTATGTAGTAATTGTAACATTGTGTAATTTTATGTCTTTTTGTAACCATGTGGGTAATGGAGTCTTGCCTCTGTCCTGGGAGATAATTTGATTACTTCCCAATTGTCTCCAGGATAGAGAGGAGGGATTGTGATGTCACTGTGGGAGTGTTTTGTTTGTATTGTCTGTGATTGGCTAATATCCAATATGTGTCCCATTGTTCCATCAGGTCCCCTATGGGAGTGTCCACCTGGCACATACACTGACAGACACAGGCAGACATTAACCCCTTAAGGACCAAACTTCTGGAATAAAAGGGAATCATGACGTGTCAGGCATGTCATGTGTCCTTAAGGGGTTAAGCTGTAGTTATAATAATGACATACATACATATATTAAGACATTCACAGATACACACAGACACTGGCAGATATACTGACACACATTGACACACACTGGCAGACATACTGACACATACACTGACTGACACAGGCAGGCATACTGACACATACACTGACAGACATAATGTCATACAGACCTATACTGAGACATTCACAGACAGATACACACACACACACACACACACACTGGCAGACATACTGACACACACACATACACACAAAATTTACACTATTAAATCCACCCTCCAGTTTCCTACCTTAGAGGGTGCCTTTACCACTCGTGGCTGAAGCTGCTGGGAGTTGGGGTCTGGTCAGCTCAGCCCAGACCCCCTCTGCTCTGCCTCTTCCTCCTCTCATGTGACTTGCGGCCATCACTTCCACCCAGCCAGCTGCCGAAAAGCAAAAGGGTCTGGTCACGCTGTTAAAGCGTCAGAGCGCAAGACTGGGCACCTGCTGACAGAAGCCCACCGGGTGACCCCTTAGTGCATGGGCCACCCGGTGGGCCTCCTTAGTGTGCAGCTGCACCGGCAGGTGGGAGAAATGCTTGAGGCCAGTGGTACCCAGAGTAACTGGGCCCGGGACAGCTTCCCTGTTTGCCCCGCAGTAAAGACAGCCCTGAAGCTGCTTTTCCGAAGCTGCAATCGTTGATTTTTATTTAAACTCTAGTGAACTCATATTGGCAGTGTGTTACACGGAACTTGGGCTGGTTGGCTTTTTTAACAATATGTTAGGGAGATTGGGCTATCTATATAGGGCTATTCTAGGTAGAGTTATCCAGCTTCTGTAAAACTTGGATTCCCTTTGAGGTTACTCCTACTATATATTTTTTTCTCCTACTACATGCCCTCCTCTATCCTTTCGATTTCAATTACATTTGTGTAACTCTGTACTTTCTGCCTATTTGGTCCCTAGTGATGATCTGCAAGGTTTATATTGCAACAATTGCCTTCAGTAATAACTCGGTTATGAGTTGGACTGCTACATTGTCTAGGGATTGATACATGCTGTTACAGCTATATCCTTGCAGTTATCAGGAATGATTTATCCACGAGTTCCTAGCGGTTTTGTTTTTATCTAGTTATTTCAAATAAAGTTTATTTATTTTCTTGTTAAGACGTTGTTTTGGGGTGGTGGTTTGAAGGAGATCAGCCCGTTTGGATAATGGGTGGTCTTACCTCAATTTTTTTCTTCTCTTCTGTGCTATATGTAGGGTTATGCCCTTTTTTGCCACCCCTATAACCCCTTTTCTTCGTACTTCCTATTGAGTTTTCTGTCTAGGGAGTACTTCTATCTATGTCTGTGTTTGTGTCAGCCAGTATGTCTGTATGTGTGTGTCAGGATGTGTGTGTGAGTATGTCTGTATGTGTATGCATGTCAGTATGTCTGTGTGTGTGCCAGTATGTCTGTCTGTCTGTCTATGTGTGTGTGCCAATATGCCTGTCACAGTGTTTATGTGTGTGTCAGTATATCTGTCACAGTTGGTCTGTGTGTGTCAGTATGTCTGTGTGTGTCAAAATGTCTGTGTGTGTATGTGTGTGTCAGTATGTCTGTCACAGTGTATGTCAGTGTGTTCATCTGGATGTTGTCAGTATGTGTTTATGTGTGTGTGTGTATATATATATATATATATATATATTGTATCTGTGTGTCAGTGTGTGTATATATGTATGTATTTAATGTGTGTATCTGCATGTGTGTGTGTATCTGTAAGTGTGTCAGTGTTTGTATCTGCATGTGTCTCAGGTTATGTATCTGTGTGTCTGTATTTTGTCAGTGTGTGTTCTCAGTGTATGGATCTGTGGTGTCAGTGTATCTGCGTGTGTGTCAGTGTGTACATCTGTGTGTCTACATGTGTGTATATATGTGTCTGTATATCTGCATGTGTGTCAGTGTGTATATTTGTGTATCTGTGTATATGCATGTGTTTCAGTGTATGTAAGTATCTGTGTGTGTATGTGTATCACAGTGTGTTTGTGTTTGTGTGTGTGCTTGGCAGTGCATGTGTATGTGTGCATTTATCTCATCATTACATATCTCCAACACTACACACAAATACACAGCTGCATTCAAAATTCAACAGTACATACAAACACACCTCAAACACCAAAATTATATATGAACACACCGCTGCATTCAAAAACCAACACAACACATAAATGCATGCTTGCATTCAAATGCCATCTCGACATGCAAACACACCCCTACATTCACACAAACATACTATATACATAAACATATATTATGTAGCTATTTTGTAGCTATATGTCATCCATTTAACAAACCAGAGTTCTGAAAGTCATAAACTGTCATTGTTTTAATAAATCAACTGATGCAAATTCCCTTTTAAAATATATTCTGGGATATCTCACTTTTTTATTTCAAGGTAATTGTGTGCATTGAAAACCTAAATGTTCAAATTTTAAATATCAGGAAGAATGCACTTGTAAAGAGTTTAAGTCTTCACTATGTATTTTGTTTTGTTTTCTTTGTTCTTTGTATTTTTATCTTTTCAAGAAAAAAGGTGCATCATTGGCATCATTACAAAGTTATTTAGAGATCAGGACCTCTCTTGTAAAGATCACCCCATGGGTTCTGCAGTTAGACACCTGCTAGTTGCCTGCAGTGGCACTATCCAACTGTGATGTTAATGAGACGTACAAGAGCTCTACTGAGAGAAGAGATAATTATAGGGCAAAGAGCAGATTTCTTCCTGGACCTCCTCTCATGCCTCCCTTGTCTTTTACTGCAAGCTCTCCTGTAATACTAATTACACATGTTAATTAAACATTTCTTTGGAATTGTGCCCTTAATTAATGGGTCAAATAAACACAGAGTTGAGGAAACTAGCATCTACAAAATAAGCCTTGTGCATGTTTAGCTAAGCAGAAATTATTTGATAAGCCAGGATGGCTAGGTAGTAATTTATTGGATGCATCTATGTACCTGAAAATAGTGTACATTTAACTTACAATTTCTTTTTGTGTTTCTGCTGTCTTTTTTCTTAACAAATAGAAGTTTCAATGTGTGTGTCAGTCATTGATCTTTACTGTAGATATTTCCCAAGAGAACAATTTGATTACGCTTTTACATATGCAAGAACTCCCATACTCATTGAAACGTCGTGGGGGATGTGATTGAAACTACAAAGTGTTTTTATTGTTCTCTAGATTGAAAAGTTGAGAGAGAGGACACCTCAAATAAAGTATACTTACTCCATGCATGACCAGATTTTAACCCAAGTCTTTAGAGAGAAATTTCCAAGCACTTAGTAACAACAAAATACAATGATACATTTTTGACAGTATCTTTTTGAAGAACCGACAAACTGAAAATAATTATAAAATCTTTTACTTTTATGGTTTTGTATCATTCACCAATACCATCCTATGCTTTAATCAATTTTCCTGCAGCTCTACATATTGCTGAGGTGGCGAGTTTTATCTATCTGATTCCTGCAGGTCACCATCTAGACCATGGTAATCGAAAAATGCAATTACACTAATCATGACATTTCAAGAACCTCAGAGACAAAGAAGCAAAAATTCACAAACTGTGAATATAATGCTGACTGGAAATAAAGACGTAGGCACCAAAGCATCCAGTGGTATGGAACGATGTAACCAGAGAAGGACCACTAAATATCTGAAGTAACAGAAAGTATCAACACAGAAATAAATCGTGACTCCAAATAATAGTAAATAATGATCTAGCCTTATAAGGCTACTCCCATGCCTAAGTAAGTGAGGAGATAAAGTTACTAAACACCTAAGTCTGCAATATTCATATAGACTTTATTAGTCCTGGTCCTTTAATGCATAGGGTGTTAGTAAATCTCCCCTTAATAACTAAGCACCAGTAAAAGGGAGAAAGGTCACTGTCTAAAAGATGGGCAGCCCTAATAATCAAAAGTAGACAAATGAATAAAGTAAAGTGAAATAAAGAAAGCCTCTCTCCTTGTAAGACTTACTAGATATGCATAGAAGAAAACATGTAAATCATGAATCATAACAAACTCCCATGCCTAAATAAGTGAGGAGATGAAGTGCTAAACACCTAAATCTGCAATATACATATAGGCTTAATTAGTCCTAGACTTTTAATACATAGGGTGTGTAGCGGAGAGCCGATCTTTCACAGCTATTCTCCACTAGAGATCCCAGTGAGGCTCAGGAACAAGGTGATGTTAAATCCACAGGCAAGGTTTCCAGCAGGTAAAATAATACAGCAGTATCCCAACGCAATCCCAATAACTGGACGACACACAGTTTCAGGAGCATAACTGACAAGCTTTATTCCACAGTGCCTTATAAAGCCCTCTCCCATGCAAGGGAGGAGGTTCTATCACTTAATACATTGTCCAATCTGTGAACAGTAACCTCCCACACATCTCCTCCCCTCCTCTAGCATCAAAATCCCCTTATTATGTACATGAATTTCCACAGTTTATGGATGTACCCCTAAACATAGGGGTACCCCTTTAAGAATTGCATCCCCTGGTAGCCCTGATCTGGGTGAGCAACATACTCAAAAATCACCCAGATCGGACCAGGGGTTCGGGAGTTATGGCAAGGTGTAGTTTTGACCGACCGCTGGGACAAAGTGTCCGAAAACCGTTCCATGTATTTTGGCCCTGCGGTCGGTCACAAACAGGAGAATACAAACAGGTGAATTATTGCTCTTAAGTAGCCTGACGAGGATTCGGATGAATCCCCTAGTTCGTGGGGTTCTTTCTACCGAATGGCGGGCCGTTCGATAGTTTCCCCACGAAGTATTGGGAGTCTGGAGGTCTCAGCGGTGTTTGCCTAGTCAAGTGTCCGATTTCGGTTCCAGACACTCGACGGCAAAACACCGCTGTTCGGCAGTTTAAGATGGCCGCCGCCACGTGTTCGTATCCCGAATGGCGGCCACCCAGAGAACAAAGACCACACTGTACGAATAGGTAATTACCCGTTTGCAACATTGTTGCAAACGGTAATTGAAGGTACACGTTACACAGGGTGGTCTGGTTGTTCGGTAGTTTCATTCCCTTGTTTTATTCGAATGTTTCTACCGAACAACCAGAGGAATACATTAGTTCACACACACACTAGCAATATAAACGAATACAATTATTCCCATGCATTTTGTAGGACAGCCCAGCACCATTCCGCTACACTGCTCCCCCTTGCCCACAAGCCGGCATACACAGTCTGATCCAACACGGATCGGCTTGGGGATGTCCGGGGGCTCACGGATAATTTTTCTAAGTCAGTTTGTCTTGACAACCCGTCAGCATTTCCATTCTGCTTACCCGGCCGGTATTGGATATTAAAGTCAAAAGGCTGTAGCACCAAACTCCAGCGCAGCAGCCTGGCGTTGTCCCCAGCCACCCGGTTCAGCCAGACTAACGTGTTGTGATCCGTGAGCAAGGAAAAGGGCTGCCCATACAGATAGGGCTGCAGTTTCTTTAGGGCCCACACCACAGCCAGGCATTCCTTTTCGATGGCGGCGTAGCTTACTTCTCGAGGTAACAGTTTGCGACTGATGTAAGCCACTGGATGTTCTCCGCCATCGGCCCCGACTTGACTCAGTACTGCCCCCAATCCAAACATAGAAGCGTCTGTGTGAACAAGAAATCGTTTAGTTGGATTGGGAGCTGCCAAGACAGGGGCATTTATCAGTGCATTTTTCAGTTGTTGGAATGCCTGCTCACACTCCGGGGTCCAGTTTACTTGGCGGGGAAGGTTCTTACGGGTCAGGTCAGTGAGGGGTTTGGCCGGGGCGCTATAATTGGGAACAAACTTCCTGTAATACCCCGCTGTCCCTAGAAACGCTAAAACCTGGGTCTTAGTCCTAGGGGTGGGCCACTGGGCTACCGCCTCTACTTTGGCGGGTTCGGGTTTCTGTTTGCTGCACCCTACTCTATGCCCCAGGTACTGTACCTCAGCCATTCCGATACTACACTTGGCCGGCTTCAGGGTCAAACCTGCTTCCCTTATCCTATCTAGCACAGCTCCTATGTGAGCTAAATGTTCCTGCCACGTATTGCTAAAAATAGCAATATCGTCCAGGTAGGCACAGGTATAGTCCTGAAATCCATCCAGGAGCCGATCCACCATCCTTTGGAAGGTGGCTGGGGCGTTTTTCATCCCAAATGGCATGACCTTAAACTGGTACAAGCCAAATGGGGTGACAAAGGCCGACTTCGGGATGGCATCTGGGGCCAGGGGGATTTGCCAATAACCCAGTTCCCCAAACAAGTCAATAGTGGTGAGGTATTGGCCCCTGGCCATTCTGTCCAGTAACTCGTCTATCCGGGGCATCGGATAGGCGTCGGATACGGTCTTCTCGTTCAATCTCCTATAGTCCACGCAGAAGCGGGTCGTACCGTCTCGCTTTGGTACGAGGACTACAGGAGATGCCCAAGGACTGTCTGAGGGTTCAATCACCCCCAGCTGGAGCATCTCGTCGATCTCCTTACGCATGTTTGCCCGCACCGCTTCTGGGATGCGGTAGGGAGTCTGGCGCATGGGTAGTTGCCCTGGGGTCTCGACCCGGTGAGTTGCCAGAGGCGTGTATCCAGGTACATTAGAGAACGTGTCGCATTTCTCTTCTAATAGTTGCTGTACCTCGATCCGCTCCTGTGGGCTCAGCCGATCTCCCAGCGCAACCTCCCCTAAATCCCCAGACAACTGCCCATTCCCCAGTAAATCGGGAAAAACTCTTCCGTGTTGGGGGCACAGATGGCGGTTACCTCCTCGGTACGCTCTTGGTAGGGCTTCAGCATGTTCACATGGAGCATGCGTCGCCCCCCAGTCCCTGTGCAGGGGCCGATAATATAGGTGGTGTCACATCTTTGTTCCACCACCTTATATGGGCCCTGCCAGGCGGCTTGTAACTTATCATGTAGGACAGGTTTTAAAAGCAGTACTTTCTGCCCGACCTGAAAGCTACGGTCCCTGGCTCCCGATCATACCATGTGCGCTGGCGGGTATGGGCCGCTTGAAGGTTTTCCCTTACCGTCTTGGTCAATGCTTCTGGGCGGTCTCGAAAGGCCAGCACATATGGTATGATGGGGGTGCCATCTGTGCTCCGGTCTCCCTCCCAATGCTCTCTAATAAGATCTAATGGACCTCGGACCCTCCTCCCAAACAGTAATTCAAACGGAGAGAACCCCGTGGATTCCTGCGGCACCTCCCGGTATGCGAATAGGAGGTGCGGCAGGAATCGTTCCCAGTCCTTGTGGGTCTCTGCGAAGGTTCGGAGCATCTGCTTTAAGGTACCATTGAATCGTTCGCAGAGCTCGTTCGTCTGGGGGTGGTAAGGGGCACTGATAATAGGCTTAATGCCACAGATCCTCCAGAGGTGTTGGGTGAATTCTGCGGTAAATTGGGTGCCCTGATCCGAGATAATCTCCCTGGGTAAACCCATCCGGGAGAATATCCACATGAGGGCCTCCGCGACCGTTTCAGCGTGGATGTTGGTCAGAGCCACTGCCTCTGGATACCTGGTGGCATAATCTACTACCGTTAAAATATACCTTTTTCCTGACGGGCTAGCTTTATTGAGGGGGCCTATCAGATCCACCGCTATTCGGCTAAAAGGTTCCTCAATTATGGGTAAGGGGTGAAGTTTAGCCTTCCTGCGGTCTCCCCTTTTTCCCACTCTCTGGCAGGTATCGCAAGTCGTGCAATATCTGCGTACTTCCTGGCTAATCCCTGGCCAGAAGAAACTCTGGGTCAGCCTGTACCTGGTGCGACTAACCCCTAGATGTCCGGATAGCGGAATATCATGCGCTATCCGGAGTAATTAAGCCCGGTACCGTTGCGGTACCACTAATTGTCTCATCACTATCGGGTCTGACCCCGTAATCTGCTTGCTTGTTTCCCTGTACAAAAGTTGTTTATCCCAGATAAATCTCTCTCCCTCCCCCCCGGGGGAGCCCGTGACAACCTTGTCCCTATACACCTGAAGCGTGGGGTCTGTTGCAACTTCAGCTACAAATTCATTAGGTGGGGCCCAGGGGACACATTCTAGAGGGGGGGTAGGATTGCTTACCTGGACCTCCGGCAGTGTGTTGTGGTCCTTGGTGCGGGCCTGTTGTCGGGTGACTACAGGGTTGACCTCCCCTGTGGTGGGCGACTGGGGCTCAAAAGCAGAAGTGAGCCTCCCCAGATCATTCCCCAATAAAACCTCAGCCGGTAAATGCGGCATCAACCCCACCTCCACGTCCCCTGCCCCCGCTCCCCAATGTAAATGTACTCTTGCTGTAGGTAGCCGGTACACCGCTCCCCCGGCTACCCGGACGGCAACAGTTTTGTTCAGTTTTGCCTGATCTGAAATCAGGTGGCTCTGTACCAAAGTGATGGTGGCTCCCAAATCTCGTAACCCCCGGACTGCTGTACCATTCAGATATACGGTGTGTCGATGATGCTGTAGATTGTCCACATTGGCCTGGACAGGATCTGCCTCGTGCAGTACCTCCCATTGTTCCACAGTGGTAATGGGGACTGCGGAACCATACGGGGTGGCAACTAGGTCCTGGTAGTGGTGGGCTGCGGCTGCCCTGGGTGGGGGTGGGCCTGGACGGATCCAGGTGGAACGGTCCCGCAGCTGTGGGCATTCCCTTTTATAATGTCCCCACTTCTGGCAGTGATGACAGGGGCCAGCGGTGGGTTGTCGGAACCGGGGGTGTGCAGCGGGTGGTGGAGGTGGTGGTAGTGGTCTCGGTGGAGCTGGGGTGTAGGTGGTTCCCCCGAATGTTTTAAACGTTGCTTTTGGAGCTGCAGGTTTTTGTTGCCTGCGTGCATCCAGGTAGTCATCTGCTTTTCTAGCAGCCTCGGTGTGGGAGGTAGGGTTTCTGTCCCTTACCCATTCCTGGATCTCACTGGTTACTCCCTCATAGAACTGCTCCATCAGCAACATCTGTATTACATCCTCCATAGAACGTGCCCCGCTAGCTTGCACCCACCCGAGTGCTGCCCTTTGTAATCGGCATGCCCACTCTGCGTGCGAGTCTTTCTCTACTTTCTTTAAATCCCGGAATCTCCGCCGGTATGCTTCGGGTGTTATAGCATACCTGGCGAGTATAATTTCTTTTACTTTACTGTAATTCCGTATTTCGTCATTAGGTACAGTCCGATATGCCTCTGCTGCCCTCCCGGTTAACCTTCCGGACAAAATAGGTACCCAGTCCTCTGTGTTAATTTTATGCAGTGCACACAGTCTCTCAAAATCTTGCAGGAAAGCGTCTATATCTTCCTCTGCCTCCACATATGTTTTAAAAGCCTGGTACGGTATTTTAGGCTTACCTTCCTGTGGTACACTACTTGCAGAGCTTTGTTCTGGGACTGTTGTCGCCTGTGTCCTTATAACAAATTCTTGTACCTCGGTCACCGTCCTGGAAATAATTTCCGCTGAGGGGTTTTCCCCATAAAGGGATAGCCTGAATTGAACCTGCCTCCGGAATTCCGAGTCTTGTGGTGTTCCTCCCAACTCCCTCTGTGCAGGAACTGAATCGCCCTCCATTCTGTACTCTGCCATGAGTTCTGTAACAAGTACTGCTTTCTTCTTATTGCTGGCTTGTATACCCCTCGCCTCTAGGAGGTCCTTTAGCGTGGAGCGTTTTAGCGCAGAAAAATCAATCTCCATCCGTACTCCATTTACGCTTGTTCCTCTGTGAGTCTGGATCCCAGCGCTGCCAACCAATGTAGCGGAGAGCCGATCTTTCACAGCTATTCTCCACTAGAGATCCCAGTGAGGCTCAGGAACAAGGTGATGTTAAATCCACAGGCAAGGTTTCCAGCAGGTAAAATAATACAGCAGTATCCCAACGCAATCCCAATAACTGGACGACACACAGTTTCAGGAGCATAACTGACAAGCTTTATTCCACAGTGCCTTATAAAGCTCTCTCCCATGCAAGGGAGGAGGTTCTATCACTTAATACATTGTCCAATCTGTGAACAGTAACCTCCCACACATCTCCTCCCCTCCTCTAGCATCATAATCCCCTTAATATGTACATGAATTTCCACAGTTTCTGGATGTACCCCTAAACATAGGGGTACCCCTTTAAGAATGGTATCCCTGATCTGGGTGAGCAACATACTCAAAAATCACCCAGATCGGACCAGGGGTTCGGGAGTTATGGCAAGGTGTAGTTTTGACCGACCGCTGGGACAAAGTGTCCGAAAACCGTTCCATGTATTTTGGCCCTGCGGTCGGTCACAAACAGGAGAATACAAACAGGTGAATTATTGCTGTTAAGTAGCCTGACGAGGATTCGGATGAATCCCCTAGTTCGTGGGGTTCTTTCTACCGAATGGCGGGCCGTTCGGTAGTTTCCCCACGAAGTATTGGGAGTCTGGAGGTCTCAGCGGTGTTTGCCTAGTCAAGTGTCCGATTTCGGTTCCAGACACTCGACGGCAAAACACCGCTGTTCGGCAGTTTAAGATGGCCGCCGCCACGTGTTCGTATCCCGAATGGCGGCCACCCAGAGAACAAAGACCACACTGTACGAATAGTTAATTACCCGTTTGCAACATTGTTGCAAACGGTAATTGAAGGCACACGTTACACAGGGTGGTCTGGTTGTTCGGTAGTTTCATTCCCTTGTTTTATTCGAATGTTTCTACCGAACAACCAGAGGAATACATTAGTTCACACACATCAAACTAGCAATATAAACGAATACAATTATTCCCATGCATTTTGTAGGACAGCCCAGCACCATTCCGCTACAGGGTGTTAGTTAGTTACTACAGACAGGCAAAGAAAATGGAATTCTGAATTCTAAATCAATCAAATTGGTTTGCCTATTAAGCTATTCAGTTGATTTGTGATTTGGGTATATTTTAGTTCACGATTCAGAAAACCAACTGGTAGAACCAGGTCCAGCCTAAGGGCATACATTTTTTATGGGTCTATGTACCTGTGTAGATTAAAAAAAACATTCCATGACCACTACAAAGCACTATAGTGGTTATGGTGCCAGGAGTGCCCTGGCTCCCCTCATTGAAGTAGACTAATGATCTGTTTACTTATCTAGGGTATGCAGGGTGCTGCTCCCAGACTCCTTTACCTTAGCAAGAGAGTCAGAAGCTCCTGCTTAGTATACTTCTGTTAGCTCTCCTGTGTCAAGACCTGCAGTGCAGGACTTAGCTCAAACAGAGAGCTTTTGGCTCTCTGACTTAGATAGTAGAGGCAGGAGCAAACACCAGGTAAAAAGGTAAGACATTCTAAAATGGTTTTGTAATGGATCCTGCTATCCGTGCAGCACTGATCCTTGTAGCGTCTCCCGAAATCCAAGCTGAAAAGAGTGAAGTAGTGATTATAGCTCCCAGTTCCCCAAACATGAGTCGAGATTTCATGAAGGGGTAAAACGAATGTGTTTATTGATGGCCAAAATCAGCCCTTTTATGATGGTCTTCCAGCAAGGGAACTCCCACATGGGACCTTGTGGAAGACTGTAACAAAATATGCAGAACCAATCAGTATACAGTACAATTCTTATAAACACCCACAGGAAGAGTGTAACCCCTCCTCTGTATCCTGGAGATAATTAACTTACCCCTCCTCTCTATCCTGGAGATAATTAACTTAAGTGGTTGCAGAGAACCTAATTATCTCCGGGCAGAGAGAAACATGTGCTTTCTACCTTTTAACAAAACTGTATTAAAATCAATAACTCATGTTTCGCAGAACGAAGTCCCCATGTTCCACACACCCCCAGATAGCTTGGATCTGAGCGCATATTATAGGTGAATAGCGCTCAGATCCCACAAACACAGTTCTCAATAACGTCGAGTAAAGTTTAAGTTCACCAGCTGTAATGGAAGTTAAACTGCACAAACCCACATACGAGTGTAACAGGGGAAATGTACAATCCAAGCAAGTAAGGCGAATGATGTGATCCAGAGACAGAGGGCTCTGTCCCAAGTGCCTTAAGACCCCATGACTTAACGGGCCAGCATCCCAGGGTAAGAGGCTAGCAATCCGGCTCCTCCAAGAGATAGGGGGGCAGGGCAGTTTGTCACATGCAGACCCAGTGACAAAAGCCATTTTGTCACAGGTTTAACTACTTCCGATGGGGGCTCCAGGAGGCTGCTCTGCTTGCTGCCGGGTCACTTCCTGGTGCATTACTCCCCGGTAACCTTACCTTCACTCCAACCCATGAGGGCCAGTGCTACAATGCATGGGCCAGCAGGGGAGATCTTTTGATCTGCCCTGCATACCTCAGCCCATGGCCATCACAGCTAACTGAACATTTGGATTTCCTGGTGGCCAGTCTGGGCCTGATTTACAGTACAAATTCTCCAACCCTCTACGGACTAAGTTTGGAGTTGTGCTCCAAACAAGCATTTGATGAGCTTGTCATAATTTGTCATCCAACTTTTTTGGCTTGCTCATCAAGCGCAAAATGGAGAAATTAAATTGTTACAGGGAAATATGTAATCAGGGTCAATCTTGGGCAGGTGCACAGGGTGCACCATGCCCAGTTTCCAGGGAGCTGAAGCAAAAGGGGGGCACTGCAGTTGCTGGAAGAAGGGATGACCTTGGCTATAGTCCTGAGTGGACCCTGAAAAGGTCTAAATTTGCTTGACCAGAACAGGGCACGCAGGGCTAATAATGAACCCAGCTGTGCTCTTCTCCCTCCCCGCTACTGTAGCACAGCCAAGCTGCAGTAACGTTTATCAGCCTAGCCTCAGGCTCAGTGTTCAGGCCTGATGCGATGTGGAGGAGGCAATCCATAGCACACGTCATATCCCTGATCCCTTCTTCACACACAGCATGTCTAAGAGCAATGTTTAGGCTAAGCTGAAACTTTGCCAGGTAAGCTCTGGTCGTTGAGAGTGCTCTGACAAGCTATATCTCTCACCGGACCACCATGGATCAGGATTCCTCACTCCCTGGTCAAAGGTAAGCCTCATAGAAGGGAAATTATACTGCATTAACTTTTTTATTTTATTTTATTAAAGCCCTTTATCTAATCCAATAGACCACATGACCCTCCTACTGCAGCCTTTAATCCCCACTTCTCTCACAACCCCACACTACAGCCCCTAACCCCCTACTACTACCTCTAGCTCCACACTACATTCCATAACCCTTCACTACATCCCTAACTTCTGATTCCCTGGTACTTTCAGTATAATATAGTACAGGTTGCATACAGGATTATGCAGAGTAGCAGTAGTTGAGACAGGAAAGTAGTTCCAGAATAATGTAATACAGGTTGCTTACATGATCATGCAGTGTTGCAGCAGTTGAAACAGGTAAGTAGATTCCAGTATCATATTGTACAGGTTGTTTACAGGATTATGCAGAGTTTCAGCAGTTGAGACAGGTAAGTAGATTCCAGTATAATGTAATACAGGTTGCTTACAGGATCTTGCAGAGATGCAGTAGTTGAAGATAAGAGTTCAGGAGGATTCCGGCGACAGGACACACAGAATCTCAATAGAGGATCAGGATGTTTTCAGGAGCCAGGATACAGGATGTTTTCAGGAGCTAGGTTCAGAAGTCCTATGTCAGAACTCTGACTTCATGTCAGAACACTGACTTCAATGTAAAGGCCATGAGAAGAGTTGGGCGTGGCCTTTCATAACAGACTTGGAAGATCATATGAGGCAGGTGAGAGAAACTGAGGATTGACTAGTGGCTAGGGAGGCCACTAGAGGCGAGAAACAGGAA
Source organism: Pelobates fuscus (assembly GCF_036172605.1). Classification (NCBI taxonomy): domain Eukaryota; kingdom Metazoa; phylum Chordata; class Amphibia; order Anura; family Pelobatidae; genus Pelobates; species Pelobates fuscus. The sequence continues at coordinate 183,923,890 of NC_086320.1, read as the reverse complement.
GTGCAGAAATAAAATAAAACAATTTCTTGGTTGTCAGGATAGGATCCTGACACATGCAGTCAGATCACTTGTTCAGCAATGTTCAATCAGGTTGAGTCCCTGTGCAGGTTTCAAATAAGCTTTTGTTCTCCTGTACCACATTACAGAGAAAAAATAGGCTTATTAGACAGACTAATCACATTCTGAAGGAGAGTACAAATCTGAAATGTAGGCAAGCTCCTTCTGCACAAGAGATACAAACTTCTTTGGTCTTTTAACATAGGTGTAACTAATATTCCTCTAGGCATAGTTAGCAAATAGTGAGCAAATGTCATGTAGGAACGTTTTGTGCACTTGTGCCTTTACAGAGAAAACATTTCATAGATAACCTGATCCAATAAAAAAAGATGTCCAGATGGTGCTGGATGCCAAAAAAAATCTTTGACCACCTAGATTGGCTTTTTATGTCCTCGGTGTTAAATAAATTTGGATTACTGAAGAGTTTCCTGCAAGTAATCATGACTTAGTACTCTGCTCCCCTGCAAGAATCTTAAATACAGGTTTCATCTCCAAGCAGTTCTATATAACAAATGGAACAAGGCTCTTGCCCCACTGATCTTTACTCTGGCATTAGAGCCTCTGGTTCAGTTTATTAAGAATAATCATAGCATTAATGGATTATTTACTCAAATTGGAGAGCAAAAAATTGCTCTCTTTACCGGTGACATAAACAAACCTCTGGAGTTCCTACCAAAACCGTTAAAGATCCTCCAAGAAGTCTTGTGTTATAAAAATAATAGTTCAAAAACTTGAGCTTTGCCAATAGGTCTACAGACAGAATTTCAGAATATCTTTGTCTCAGTCTTTCCCCTTTGAATGGAGAGGAAATTACCTCACCTATTTAAGTATCCAATTAGAATCTTCTAAGCAATAAAATTATAATGGCAAACCTCTAGAAACTATTATCTAATATTCAGGCCACTATAGACCAGTGGACTGGGTGAAGAGTATCATGGCTGCACAGTATAAATTCAATTCAAATTATGATTTTACCTTTGACATTGTTCCTATTCAGAACTGCACACATTTCTATTTCTAAGTCAATTCTCTCTACATTTCAAAGAAGCCTAATTGCATATGTTTTGAAATGTAGACCTCCAGAATATCTCTTAACTCATTAGGTTTTAAGTTACAAGAAGATGGCTTGGGACTTCCCATAATTCCCATACTATCTTACTTCTTTTTTAATACAGACTCTTGCACTCTACACTATGCATTTAATTTCATTTTGGCATAAATTCAAAGGCACATTTGTGAAATCTCACCCCATCTTGCACATATGTTGTGTTCCACAAAATCTGCAGTCTCTTTTGCTCAATCCCCTGTCCACAACTGGACTCTTCCTACAAATGGGGTGCAACAAATTGGTCACCAAACTAATTCATTCTTGCTGGCTTTAGCACATATACATAGTTTGAAGTATTATATCCCTGATCTACCACTAGGGACACTAGGGACATGGGTACAATTAAGAGTCACAAAGGTACCACAGACATTGGATAGGAATGGGGTCAGGAAGTTTTATGATCTTCAAAGTACCTAGAAACTTCCCAATAAAGAGCTTTTCAACTTTCTATGATTGAAAAATATCTTGAGTAATGAAAAGGTCTGTTATGTACATACTACAGTGTTGAATGCTTTATATGATGTGTGTGTGCATTAGATGTAATAGCATCCCTTGTCATTGTGTTATATGATGTTGGCAGGCCTTTCCAGACTCAGTAAACTAATTGATATGGTATAGTGGGAAAAAGATCTGAACTTTCAATTCTAAACAGAACAATTGCAATTAGCTACTTCCCAACTAAAAAGAACCATACACTGTTTGGACCACATTAAATCTACACAAAATGTAATGTTGAGAAGGTATTTAACACTACAATATCCAGGCTTCTCATGCATATGTTGATGATGACATGCATCTAAAGGTTCCATGAGCCATTCATTCTCGGCATGCCCAGCTTTATATCCTTTTTGATATCCTGTTAGGATATAAACTTCCATTACAATCTAAAATATGTATTGTGAATATATTATCAAACTATATAGCTAAATTTGTGAGAGTCATCATAAACGCATATTTATAGTGGATAAAAGCTCCACAGCAGGTGTGTGAAAACTAGTGTTAATTTTGTTGACTAAAACTATTTGAAATAGTTTTCGTTAGCTACAAGTTTTCAGTGAGGAAAATGAAACAATAACTAAAGAAACATTTGTTTAAATGAGTATAATGAAAATTAACTGCAATTTTTGTTAACAAACTAAAATGACAAACAAACAAAAATGCTATGAAAATCCTGCATCCAGTGATCCATTCCTGCCAGTCTCTGTATGTAGCATAGCTTAGCACTGACCACTGGAGAGGATTTTGTTGTTCCTCTACTTGGTCTGACAGGAAGCAGTTTGGCGGTCTCAGTGGGATAAGCACTCTGCCATGATACATAGGAGCAAGGAGGTGAGCGAAGCCGTGAATATGGGGGTAGCAGGTAATACATATGGGGAGTGAGGGAGGGATGGAGGGTAGGAAATGAGACACATCTGGGGGCAATGAGACACATGGGGGAGTTTGAGGTAATAAGACACATGGGGGGCCCAGGGATATGAGAAACATGGGGGTGGTACAATGAGGGAATAGACACAAAGAGCTAGGGGGAAGTAGCAATGAGACACATGGGTGGGCTGGGGGCTTGAGACACATGGAGGGGCTGGTTAATGATACACATGGGGTACTCGGGGGATTGAGACACATGAGGGATTGAGAGAGTCACATGGGGGACTGGTAGAATGAGATACATGAGGAGGATGAGTAATTGGTACTGGATAATTGGTACTGGATACTATGAGGGGATGGGGGATTGAGAAACATAGGAAATGGGGGATTGATTCACAAGGGGGCTGAGAGAAGAGATACATGAGGGGGCTGGGGGATTGGTGTGTTTTCAGTAAACGTAATACAAGCCAAAATAAACCACCACTGTCCTTATTAGAGAGCAACTAACCCTTTAATTTGATACATATGGTGAGAGGAAGGAGCTGAAATGTAGTATACTATGGACAACTTGAAGCAGGGTGGATGGGTAAAAGAGAACGTTTTTTTTTCTCCCAATTATACAATTACACAAGTACAGAAAACCTCAAATGATGGGTGTAATAAACATGGGGGCTAGGGGATTAAAAAAACATGGGGTACTGAGGATATTCAGACACATAGGGGATTGAGACATTTGGGGTGAGTGTCTAGGGCCAATGATACACATTTGGGGGCTGGGGGAAATAGGAAACATGAGATACATGGGTGGATGAGGGAATAGACATATGGTGAGGCTGGGGGCAATGAGACACATGGGTGGGTTGGGTAATTGAGACACAAGAGGGGACTGGGGGACTATCACAAATGGGAAGCTGGGGAATGAAGACACATTGGGGGACAGTGGGACTGATATATATGGGGGGCTGATGGATTGAGACAAATGGGAGTTGATGGAATAAGACAAATTGATGGGGCTGGGGGATTGAGACACATTGGAGGGAGCTAGAGAAATGAGGTACATGGGGTACTGGGGGATTAAGACACATAAGGGACTGGTGGATTGATTTGAGACACATGGGGGACTGAGGGAGATGAGATACATGGAGGCACTGTGAAGGCACAAAGCAATTTTTTTTTCTATATTACCATTTTGAGAACTAAATAGGATCTTTGTGTGATAGGAAGTTGTGTGCAATTTTTTTTGCCAATTATACAACCACACAGGTACAGAAAACCTCAAATGATGAGTGTAAATAAAATTAGTACAGCTCAGCAGAATATTTCCACAGCTCTTCTAGGTGATTCAAAGTACAAAAATCACTCTAAGGAGGGGGCATGGCCAAGACACCAATGTGAAATGACGTGTGAAAAGCGAGCACCCGGCAAAATTCTACATTAAGAGCTGCAAACATTCTATACCCTTACAAAATGGGAAACAAAAACGCTCCATAGCATCTTAACCCCTTAAGGACACATGACGTGTGTGACACGTCATGATTCCCTTTTATTCCAGAAGTTTGGTCCTTAAGGGGTTAAGAACTACCTCACCATGCAAGCCTTAAAAGGGCTGGAGATCTAGATAAATATTTTCGTAATAAAAGCAAAATCCTAATGGTGGAGACTAAAGACAGCTCACAGGCACCATATTTAACATGCAACTCACGATCGGGAAGCATAGCATTCTCGGAACCGACACACAAAAATAGAGAGCCAGACCTGTACACTATATTGCAAAACCTACCTTCAAAAGAAGACATGGCTTCCATGCTGGCAAAACTGGAATCCTCAGTCCAGGACCAAATATCCACACTGGCACAGGACATTCGCCACGTGGGCCACCAAGTAAATGTTCTGGAAGAGGAGAGAAATGTGGTTCAGGCACAGCTTCACAACCTGGAAGAGCAACAAATTTCCACAAATGGCTGCGTAACCTCCCTTATTAGGCATATCGAAGACCTTGGCAATAGAGGCCATAGAAACAACCTCAGAATTAGAGGCCTAGCGGAATTACCCGACCAGCAAGAGGATATATTCACTACTCTACAGACCCTGTTCAACAAAATTCTGCAAAGACCACTGGACACTCCAATATTGCTGGATAGAGCTCAGAGCCATAACCATACTCTGCTCGAATGGATTATCTCCATTTCTTCTGCTAGAATGCAGGAGGCAGGCGTTCTCCCTAACAGTTTCAGTGACCACTGCTGTGTGTGCAAAATAAAGGCTACTAAATCCTCTCCCAGGGTTAAAATCACCAGGTCCTTCAAAAATGTAATCTTGAACCCTTTCTAAATGACATCAAGCACCTCCTATGGCACAGTTTAAACCTCATCCCAGATCTAGACTGTGCAGTTAAATTCTTTCAGTCTGAATTCCTACAAGTTGGGAATTTGCATGCCCCACTGCATAAGGTGAGAGTAAAAGGGGCACTTATGAATTGTATCACAGCTGACCTCATCCAAATGTACCAGTTTTGGGATTCATTGTGGTCAAAGTTCAAGCGTACTGACTTTATGAACGATCACTGTGCATATAGTCAATGGCAAAATATATGCACACAAAAAAAAAATTGGCCAAAGCCCAATATTTCTGTGAAAATCTAAACAATAACATAACATATCAAACCCTAGAAACTTTAGGGAAGTCATAAATAAATTACAAACTCCCCAAATTCCCTCCCAACCCTCCACTGTCAAAGTGGATAACCAAACTCTGCAACTTCCCTTAGATGTAGCAAATGCCTTTAACAATTATTTTGTCGGATGCTCCACCACCCTGATTGCCAAGCTAATAAATGACACACATCCTGAAACTACACATGTGGTTTAGGCCCCACTAAATTTGCAAGACCAATATAGACAAGTTCTATTTTAGACGTGTACCTATTAGTGTCATTAAGAAACACCTTAATAATCTAAAAATTCAAAGACCTGATCAAATCCCACCAATGCTGTTGTAGCTCAGTGAGCCGGCAATTGCTAAACCTGCCACAACCCTAATTAATGAATCCTTGGTGTCTGGATACATACCCAAACTTTGGAAGACTGCGAGAGTAGTGCCTATCCATAAAAGTGGGGACACTACTTTGGTTTGTAACTGTAGCCCAATATCATTGCTCCCAGTATTATAAAAAATCTTAGAAAAATGCGTCCATACGCAACTATGTGAGTATTACCAACAATCAAACTATCTGACCCCAGAGCAATCAGGTTTTCACCTGAATCACTCCACTACAACGGCCCTCTTAACAGTTTGCAATGACATCCAAACTTGCATGGAACAAGGAGACATAACTGGAGCTATTTTCCTTGATTTTGCAAAGGCCTTTGACACAGTAGACCATGACATTCTACTGCACAAACTAAAAAACTCAGGTATTGGTGATCGTCTGCTAACCTGGTTTCAATCATATGTATCGATCGCTCACAATATGTGTACTTTTCTGACAGCAACTCCCTCTCCCAGTCACATGTTGTATTCCCCAAAGTTCCATTCTCAGCCCCCTGCTATTCTTATTATTTATAAATGTTCTGCCTAATGTCTGCAATTCCTCAAATCTACACATGTTCGCAGACTGTGCTACCCAAAGTATATATTTGACGTTATAACCCTCCACAATATGGGTCTCTAGTGACTATTGCTCTACACCACACCACTGTGTGTTTTGCATATTAGGTTATATTTCCCTTTTTTACATTTGAAGGTGTTGGTGTCATTGGGGTGATCATTATTTGTATGGCTTTGTGTTTTTAGTGTATACCTTGTGCACAGCAAATTCTATTTGGCTAACCCATTTTTTTACTGGTTACCAGGAGAGGGAAAACCACGGTCATACAGATGCCTGAAGACGGAGACCACTTGCTAGCATCATGTGACATTGCAGTATCAGACCACCCGAGAGCTGGAAAAGACAACAACAGATTAGCCCCGGAGTGGAGGAAGGCAAGAAAGAGATAAAGGGACTGTAACAAACAAAAGATCTAAGCGGGTGAACCCTGACTTTTACTACCTCAAACGCCAGAATCACAGAGGCCAGTTTGGGTAATGTACACTATTGTTGTTCAAGAGATGTGCTATTGGGAGGACAAACAGTCCCAAGAGGGGGCAGACTGGGGGGTGCACAACCCCTAGAATCTCCAGGCATATGTTCTGTATAAATAAATCAAATAGCTAACATAGCGTAAAATTGTATATTATAAGGATGTGAATAAATGTGATATGAATGCACTCACAAACGGATGAGAGAATCAGGCCTTTCACCCACTCAGGGGTACTGTGATGAATATGAGATGCAATATCTTCCAACCAAATATGTAAGATAAGAAAATCAAATATAGTGAAGTACGTTTAAAATAATATATAACAAATTTATTGGTCGCACTTACACTTCAGTAGTATAAAAACAGCGTGTCTCCAAATTATTTTGGACTCCTGGATAGATGTTTCTTCCAAAGTGACCACAGTAGGAGTCTGGGAGCAGCAATTGGAGAACAGCAGAACATAAAATAAACACACATAAAAAAGTAGTTTGAAGCCCATGGAACAGTGAAACAGGGGAGTGGGCCTTGACAAGGCCAGGAAGTAGGCAGGTGGAAAGTTATGGGATGTTTAGGGCGGGGCTAAGTAGGGGAGGAGTCAGGTAGTGTAAATAGGCGGCCATCTTAAGTGAGGAGCCAGTTAATCTGAATTGCACTGACCTGTCACTTGTGGCTGGTCGGCGGAGTTCTTTTTCTTTTTCTCCCTCTGCAGGTAATGGCGTCCCTAGAGGAGATTCTGGACGGAGTTCGGGCGGCGGTTCGTGATAGAGGGCTGGCGTGGCTGCATGAACAGATCGGGGCGGCTGCCACCCACGCGGAGGGACCGGAGAGGAGGTCGGCGCGGAGGACCAGGCCGCCGCAGAGGTTGAGCCCGGGGGAGGCCCCGGCGGCCCGGCGGCGGAGGAGCCCTTCAGCGGTCGGCGGGTCAGAGGCCGGACCGAGTACAGCAGCGGAGGAGGGAATGCGGCAGGCGCCTTCGGGCGGACCCGCCGGGCAGGCGACTGCGGGTGCAAAACGGAGGCCACGAGGTCAGAAGGCGCCCCGCGTAATGGCGGCCGGCGGGACGGCAGGAAGCGAAGCGGGAATGCTGCAACACCAGCGGACCATGCGGCTGCGGATGGCGTCACCCACGCGGCCAGTGGGCAACGGACTGAGCGTCCCGGTGAGTCAACCTCCAGCGGTATCACTGAGGGGCAAAGGGGGAATGCTAGTCGGGTTACTACAGCATCAGCGGTCCGCCAGGCATTGCGGGGAGACCAGGCCAGCAAGGGATCCGAAGGGGCGGCCGGAGGGAGGGCCAGGACTGAGCTCAGTAGAACAGGAGGAGAGGACAGCGGAGCGGGTCGAGCAGCTCAGAGGGTTTCTGGAGCTAGGAAGGCGACAGGCGGCTTATCCTTAGGGGTTATGGCGGAGTCAGACGGGGCGGCCGGTAGGGGGCCAGGAGCAGCGGCTGTGGGAGAGCCTGTGGTTTCAGCACAATACCGGGGAGCAAGGGGTGGCAGTATAGAGCGGGGGGGCCCATCCGGCTGCCCTCAGGTACGGCCTAGTGACAGGGATGCGGCAGTAAAGGGCCAGGGCGGCCAGCGGCGCAGCAGCAGCGCCAGGTGCAGCAGTGACAGGAGCTGGTCAGGAGGACGGGAAAGCAGGGACAGGAGCCATTCACGGCTAGGCCGCAGCGAGTCCAGGTTCAGCGTCAGGGAGAGGAGAAGGAGGTCCAGGTCAGAGGAAGGGAGGCGGAGCAGAAGGCACAGTGCATCGAGATCTTCAGAGAGGAGCTTCAGGGAGCAGCGGCGGGGAGCGCCCAGCAAGGGAGGTCGGAAGGAGCAGTGGAGAGGATCCAGGGCAGTCGGAGAAGAGCGTAGGGAGGAAGGGCGGGTAGGGAGCTACTCGGGCAGACTACCCAGGATGTCTTCTCCTTACAGGTCGCGGAGTAACTCACCAGCGGTTCCGAGGCGGGACCAGGCGGGCAGGAGTCGGCGACTATTGGGAGCTCCAGTGTCAGAAATGGCGGATGGAGGGACAGCAACCCCGCGGCCTGCGGCGGCCAGGGGCATCAGCGGTGAGTCTTCCTCTACACCACACCCGGGGACATTCATACATTGTTTGAAGTCATTCATAGATTCATGGTCAGAGGATAGGGAGCCGCTTAGGTTCGATAGGGTTTGGTCAGCAGGTGAAGGCAGTGGGTCGGGGTTGGTGGGGGTATCCTCAGGAGTGACAGGTGGTAATAGGGAGGAAACGCGGCCCACTGATAAGCCTGACGGATCATCGGTGGGGGACGGGGTACTAGACGTGACGGGTGGGGACATTACGGAAGCGGCGCGTCAGAATGTACATGTGTCCTTCGCGGGGCCGTTAGGTTGCCATTTAAAAGGGGAGGTGAAGGAGAAGATTGCGAAAGGGGAATTCGTGGAAATATTTTCCCTTCTTCCCCTGGAGGAATTCTTAGATTTAAAAGAGGAGGACAAGAAGGACGCCAAGAAGGAAGAGGAGGAGAAAAGGCGGAGGTATCGCAAGATACCGAAGACCTTCGGCAACTGGCTGCGAGCTTTTTGCATTTTGGCCAGTGTTATTGGGGAGAAGCGGCCGGAGTGCTGCTCTCAGTTGTTTTGTTACTTGGACGGAATCGGGGACGCATACCGCACCTATGGGGGGTTGGCATGGTGGAGGTATGATGAGCAGTTCCGTCAGCGACTGGCGGCCAACCCTTCCATGCGCTGGGACCAAATGGACCTGCCGCTTTGGATGCGGTTAATGATGGCGCAAAAGAATGCGCCCTTTCCAGGGAATGCCGGCACCGCTCCCGGGGGGGCGGTGGCGGCAGGTCAAAAGAAAGGTACCTGCTGGGCCTTCAATGAAGGACAGTGTAAGTGGGGATCCGCTTGTAGATTCCGGCATGAATGCTCAGGGTGCGGCGGGAACCACGGGGTCAACAGGTGCTTCAAGAAAGGTAAGTCGGCCGCAGGGGGAGGAGCAACGGGAGCGGCCGCTCCCACAGCTCCCGCTGGGGGTGTCACCAGTGAAGGTAGGCGCGATGTTGCCTTGGCTAAGGCAATACACTGATCAAGCCGTGGCAGAATTCCTTCGGGCGGGCTTTGCCGAGGGTTTCAAAATTCCCTTCAAAGCCACGGGGCCGGGGGCACCTTGTGAGAACCTCAGGTCGGTCAGGGAACACCCGGGGGTAGTGCGGGAGAAACTGGCCAAGGAGGTGCAAGCTGGGAGGATGGCGGGGCCATTTCCGGCTCCGCCCTTGGCGAATCTGAGGTGGTCACCATTGGGGGTGGTCCCCAAGAAGGAAGAGGGAAAGTTCCGTCTGATTCATCATTTATCGCACCCGAAAGGGTCTTCGGTGAATGATGACATCGACGCCGACCTATGCTCGGTCTCCTACACGTCATTCGACAAAGCCGTCGAGCTGGTTAGGAGAGCGGGGCGTGGGGCGCTGATGGCCAAGGTGGACGTGGAGGCGGCTTTTCGGCTGCTGCCCATACACCCGGACTGTCACCACCTGTTGGGGTGCCACTTTGAGGGTGCAATCTTCGTGGACTTGTGTCTGCCTATGGGTTGTTCCATCTCTTGTGCTTACTTCGAGAGGTTTAGTACCTTCTTGGAATGGGTGGTACGCACGGAATCGGCGGGGGGTGCTGTAGTGCACTACTTGGACGATTTTCTGTGTGTCGGCCCGCGGGACTCTGAGCGGTGTGCTCAGGTACTGAGGGTTTTTCAGCGGGTGGCGCATACCTTTGGGGTGCCGTTGGCGGGGGACAAGACGGTGGGCCCCACCACGTGCCTTAGCTTCTTGGGTCTCGAAATTCATTCGGAGATCGGGGAATGCAGGCTGCCTAGGGATAAGCTGCGGCATCTGCGACAGCTAGTGGACGTGGTAAAGGGGGCGAGGAAGGTGACCTTGCGGGGGCTCCAGTCCCTCGTGGGGAGCCTCAATTTTGCGTGCAGGGTGATCCCCATGGGGAGGATATTTTGCCGAAGATTGGCGCAAGCAACAAGTGGGGTGCGGCGGCCGTCGCACTACATTCGGGTGTCGGCCGAGATGAAGGACGATTTGGGGGTTTGGGAACAGTTTTTGGGCAACTTTAACGGGACAGTGTTCTTTCGGGAACCGTCGGTGTCGTCGGCCGCGATGAAGTTGTTTACAGACGCTTCCGGCTGTATTGGTTTTGGGGCCTACTTGGCAGGTAAGTGGTGCGCGGAGGCGTGGCCGGAACCGTGGAAGGTGAGTCCTCTGATCAAGAACTTGGCGTTCTTGGAGTTGTTTCCCATCGTTGTAGCGGTGGTACTCTGGGGTACGGAGTTGGCTGACAAAAAGGTGGTATTCTACTCCGATAACATGGCGGTAGTGCAAGCGATCAATAGCGTGACCGCCTCGTCGCCCCCGGTTGTACGCCTGCTTCGACAATTAGTGCTTAGTTGTATGTCATTCAACATAGTGTTCAGGGCTAGGCACATCCCGGGGCTCCAGAACGTGGTGGCTGACTCACTGTCTCGTTTTCAGTGGGAACGCTTTCGGGAGGCTGCGCCGGACGCGCTGGCCCAGGGTCAGGAGTGCCCGGGTGTGATGTGGCAACTCGGGACGGCCTGCTTGGAGATTGTGTGAGGAGGTCACTGGCGCCGAGCACGTGGGCATCCTACGTAAAGGTTTGGAAACTGTGGGACGAGACGGTAGCCCAGGTGAGTAGCGCCCCTACGGAGGGGCAATGCTTGGATGCACTTTTGTGGTTGCTCTGTCGATTGTTCGCGGCTCAGGCGTCGCCTGCCATGGTGGATAGACATCTCTCTGCCTTGGCTTTCCTGTTTAAGTTCAATGGCTGGGTTGATGATACCAAACACTTCATGGTCCGGCAGGCAGTGAAGGGATTCAAGAGGGGGAAGAAAACGGTGGACACGCGTAGACCAGTGTCCTTTGACTTGTTGCGGGAGCTGGTGGGGGTTCTACCGGGCATTTGCAGCTCCACATTCGAGGTGTCGTTGTTCACGGTGGCATTTGTGTGGGCCTTTTTCGGGGCTTTTCGGATCGGGGAGTTGGTAAGCGCAAACAAGAGGGGCCTTGGGGGTCTTCAGCTCACAGATGTGGAGGTTCGCGAGGACAGGGTGCAAATTCAGTTACGCCGTTCGAAGACGGACATTTTTGGTAAAGGTTGCACAGTTGTGCTGTTCGGGCTGCCTGGGTCAGGGGTGTGCCCAGTTGAAAAGGGGTCGGAGTACCGGGCATTGCGCCCGGGGGGTGAGGGTTGCTTCTTGGTGCACCAGGACGGCTCGGCCCTGTCGCGCTTTTAGTTCGCGAGGGTGTTTCGGATGGGGGTAATTAGGCTGGGCCTGGAGCCGGGGCAATTTGGGACTCACTCCTTTAGAATTGGGGCGGCAACCGAGGCCGCACGGCTGGGACTGGGGGATGAGAGGATTAAACGCATAGGGAGGTGGGAATCCTTGCGTTTTCGATCATATGTTAGACCAGATAGGCTGGTGTGAGCTGGGCAGTGTTATGCTGTGATGGAAGTGTAATCCTTCTGTTTGGTATTAACGTGTTTTTCTTTGCAGGATGGAGAGTATGGATCTGGGGCCACTCGTATGTCTATTGGGCTCAGAAGAGGGCTGCTGTTCGGAGAAGTGGAGCACAGCTGGGTTTTAATCAAGGAGATGTGTCGATTTCTTGGTTTGGCTTTAGGGGGTTTAGCTGGCAAAGCCTCAGTAGTACGTTGTTTAGCAGGTTGGCAGGAGGGTCTGCACCAGACATAGTTTTATTGCACGGGGGTGGGAATGATTTGGGTCTGATTCCGCAAAGGGAATTGGTTAGACGTATGAAGAGAGACGTTGATCGGCTGTTGGACCTGGTCCCTGGCGTGGTGGTGGTGTGGTCGGAAATGGTCCCCCGTTTCACGTGGCGGCACGCCAGGGATCCAGCTGCAGTGGCTCGATGCAGGGGTAAGGTTAACAGGGCGATGGCGAGCTTTGTGCGGCGCGTGGGGGGCATTGTAGTTCGGCATAGGGAACTGGAGGACATGCTGCCGGGCTATTTTAGGAGAGACGGGGTACACTTGTCAGACGTGGGTTGTGACTTGCTCAATCTAGGCTTTCAGGAAGGGATTAGCTTGGCCCTGTTTCAGGGTGGTGGGGGGCGCACATGTCCTTAAGGGATCAAGTCATGTGCTATGGCAGAACAGGGCGTGTTAAAGCCAGGAGTTAGATGGAATTGGGAATGGACAGGCCAAGGCCTAGGCTGGAGTAGGCCAGATGGATTAGAGTGTTGGTAGGTTCAAGCTCTTCGGTGGCTACGAACCTAGGGGGTAGGGGTGTCTGGGTACACCCCTACAGTTAACAGATGGTTTTGGGGCCTCTCTGGTAGGCCGTGTGTTAATGGTTATATGTTAAGTGAATGTTAATTATTGTTCAAAAGATAGGGTCATTGTCAGGGGTATTGTGCGGGGGGATAGTAATATAATGTTAGCTGGACAATGACCCTAAATTGTTAATTTATTTATTTATATATTTAATAATTAATAAAGCTGTGGACGTTATAATCCAACAGATAAATTCGGTGTCAGTGTTTTATTTAAGGTAAACTAAAATAGCACCTGCCGAATAACGACGGTGCATATGTCAAGTTTTACACAGCACTTCCAAGATATTGACTCAAATGGCAGGTACGTAATAAACATATATGTCCCTTACGTGAATCAGCGCATCTTCTTCATAAAATATTCCACAAACTAAGTAAAGTCAGACAGGGAATCACGGTGGTCTGCTGGGACTTTAATCACATGTTTGACCCTAAAATAGATACAACTCCACCCCAAAACAGCCGCAGACAACACTGATTGAAAAGACAATGTAAAGCCAAACACTTCTCCATAAACATCACCTCTATGATGCTTGGAGAATTACACAATTTCTCCACTGTCCATAACTCTTACTCAAAGATTGATGGGTTTCTGCTATCAGGTTCACACATTCAACATATATCAACTTACGTGGTCAGATCATGCACCGGTCCTACTAGATATGAAAAATCAATACGACTTCAGACACCGTAGCCCATGGAAAATAAAGGCCACTTTGCTTCAAGATTGCAACTTCACAGCTGAACTGGATGAGGACCTACGATCCTATTTCAGCACAAATGACACAGGGGAGGTGACCTCCACGATGGTGTGGATGACATATAAGACAGTGGTGAGAGGGCTACGGATAAGAAGGGCAGCATACATGAAAAAAGTTAACTCAAGCGAAGACGCAGGAGTGGCAAAGGGAACCCTACGATTTAAACACCCAAAACCAGATAACTCCAACAGACGCAGCAAAACACCGCATTGTACACTTAAACCGATTACTTCACTGACAAGCCATTGAACAAATACAAACATACATGGAAAAATAAAAAATCTCATATTATCTCCACGGGAACAAGGCGGACAAGCTCCTAGAAAACCGACTAAAAGTGAGGCAAGCCACAGACAAGTCGCGGACAAAACAGGACTTAAAATTATCACACCCAAAGCGATCACAGACATGTTCGCGAACGCAAAGTATTACTCGAGCCTATACAACTTCAGGACATACACACACCAGCCAGCCCACAGATTCAAGTGTCAAAGAATACCTTGAGGGGATCACGCTACCAAAACTCACAGGTCAACCGCAGCTTGAGCTCACCAAGCAGATAGAGACACATGAATTAATAGACATAATCAAGACCATCCCCACAGGGACAGCCCGAGGACTGGATGGTCTAGACAATCTTTTCAGGAACACTCTAGCACCTTATCTAACTAAAACATGTAACAATGCAACAACCTCCAAAACCCTGCCCTATGAGATGTTGCTAGCCCACATTGTCATTGCCACAGTTGAGGGCTAGCCGAAAAAGCCCTCAACTGTGCCGCAGAATTTCCGACGCATCTCTCTGTTGAATACAGATGTGAAGATATTAACTAAACTGTATGTGGTATGGCTGGGACATATAATACCATCCATAGTGCATAGCGACCAGGTTGGCTTTGTTCGGGGGCGACAGGGGTCGGACAACACCAGGAAGGTTATCAATCTCCTACACATACTTTCAGGGCCGGGGCTGGGGGGACTGTAAGTTTCCCTCGATGCTGAAAAAGCCTTTTACCTGCACTTCCAGCAGTGTTTCGGGACCTGTGGGTACATACCAGCTAGTCTAGTGGGCACCATGTACCACCTATATTGAATTTTTCGCATTAACTCCAAATATTTTCAGGGAAGGAAAGAAACACCAGCCTTGACGTATTCATGAAGTATATACAAATACAAAACCAATATAAACCTTAGGGTCACAATATTTGAAAAGGTACAGGAATTACAGGACTTTGATTAAGATTGATGTACTAACATTGAAAACATTATCCCTGAAGTATTTAGTATGTAAGAAGTCCAGAACAAATCCATTATCTTAAATAAAATATAGTACAAGTACACAGTGCTATGTATATATCTAGTAACAAAGAATCAAATATGATTTAAAAAATGAATATGACTTAAAACACTTAGATTAAATGCAGATTGGATCATAGTCACAAATTAGATCATTTAAGTATGCATATAGTAATAATGAACATCAATTGGTAACTACCCGGTTTTCGAACAATGCAGTGGAAAAAATCCTCAAAAAGATTGGAGTCTTCTTAGTGAGGGGAACCAGAAAACAAGGGCAGAATAAGTAATATTTTGGCAGAACAAATACACCCATACATACACAAGCCATAAAATAATCATGTATTTGTAATATTATCAATGGTATCCTGATCCTAATAGGTTCTGATAATATCAGAGGTTGTTGGAAAATGGAAAATGATAGTCAGTGCTATGAATATCCTGTGAAAAATCAAAGAATTCCCTCCCCTCCACCATTTTAATTTGATTAATATTTCAGTTATTTACATGTCACAGTTGTAAAAGATAATTTATAATATATGTCAACCTGTACACACACAGCTGTTAATGTTTTGTCTATCTTGTATAGTCTTTTATTTTCAATATATAAAAAAGAAAGCAACAGGGCAGCTATTTTGGTTAGCTATAGCAGAAGAGCTCTCATTATAAATCTATATGTGTTTATAAGCAAATTCCAGGTCTGCATGTCAATTTTAAAACTAAATTGAATCTCAGGAAGAAAATGACATCCTGTATCTCCTGGCAACAGTGTATCAGAGAACTTTGCTCTTATTATATATACCCTGCATGCAAACAATTTGGAGATTTTTAGCCAGAGGAGTTAGGGAGGAATAAGGCAAACGTTTAGGAATGTAGTCACTCTGAATCAGAATATTTGTTTTTCAAATTATAATATCTATAGAGTACGTTGTATGTTGAGTTTGTTCAATGTTTTTAAACATAAATATCTAATCAAATCCTGTATTTCCTGGCCATTCATGGCAGCATCACTAATGGGTTAGCTCCGCCCCTAACATGAACAGTACAGGAAACAATCAATCAATTAATCAACCAGACTATAGGTATAAAAGGTCCCTCCTCCTTCCAACCCACAGTCTTTTTTTCTGTCCTTCGCAGGACAAACAGGAATTATACCTTTAAATTTTATTTTTGAGGCCACCTTCCCATGTTTACCATGGGTTCCTTCCAGATAAAGTTCAGCCTCTCTTTATCTGAAGAACTCAGTAATCAGCCTGCAAGAGCAGGACTAACTAACATTTTAGTATATGTACCTCTTTAAATGGAAGGGCTGTATAAAAGATTAATGATGTGGGGTCGGTGTATCCTTAAAAATTCCCCTTTAAGCATCAATAACCCCCCCTCAGATTTGTGGCAGAGGAGAAGCTGGGTAAGTGACTGATTTAATCTTACCCTAAATACTGGGATTTTCAGTAGTGTTTTTCTGTCTGTTAACTTCATCTCCTGTCTCAGGCTGGTGTCTGGGACAAAAATCTGGTGTTGGCTTGTGTTCCCCTGGAGTAGTAAGTTGCTTCTATGGCTGTTCGCTCAGGGGAGCTAGATCTGCAGCCACTTCCGGGTTCGGAAGGCTGCGCATGCGCAGTAGCACCGGCGTCGGGAAATTACTATTGCGCATGCGCGATCTGCCGGGGCTCTTAAAGCGATATCGCGCCAAAATTCAAAAAACCGGGAAAACATAAATAAGCGTTTTTTGAATGTTCCCAATGCCCTGGCTGATGTTTGGGAACTGTTTTGGTGTGTTTAAGGCTGCCCTAGACTGAATTCTGCTGAAGCAAGGTAAAGATTCTTCTTCTTGATAAATGTAAGTTTTTTCTTTGGTTACTTAGTTGTCAAGTGTATTAGGATAACAAAAAAATATTTTTTTTGTTAAATAGATGGCTTCTCACTCTGCCTCAAGATCTGTGTCTAGAAAACATAGGTGAGCCTCATATATATAAGTTATCCCGTATGGGAGGGGGTTAAAAGAGTGCCACTATGGGCCAAAAATATACGATTATAAATATGGCTCTTGTTTTTACAGCCCGAGCAATCCACAAGAGGATTCACCTAGAAAACATAAAGAGAAAACGAATAGGTGTGTGAACTGCAATCAAATTGCACCTAGTGGACGTAACTTATGTCCAGATTGTCTGACTGAAGCCGCTGAAGGAAGGGAGAGAAGAAAGTCTCCACAGACAGAATTGAAAAAATGGATTGCAGAGGCGATCGCAGAAGGGTTCAAAACCACAAGCAAGATGTCCTCATCTAAACGCCTGAGAAGAGAAGAAATCTCCTCGGAGTCCAGTGATAATATGGAGATGGAGGATATGTCAGATGAAGAGGGTGAAGCTGAAAATGTTTCAAAAAGTCTGGATTCTAGAGCAGTTGACAAATTGATCAACATAATCAGAGAGACCCTGAGATTCCCAGAGAAAGAAGCTGTAAGGAAGGAATCTGATAGATATTTTGAGGATTTGAGAGCCAATAGGCCTACTTTCCCAGTACACGCTGCCATAAAAGAGATAATTTCTCAAGAATGGCAAAAACCAGAAAGAAAAGCGACACTGAAAAGTAAGGTGTTCAGATTGTATCCTTACGCTAAGGAAGACTGCAAAACCTGGAATTCTGTTCCCAAGATTGATGCCGCAGTCATTCATATGGCAAAAAAGACAGCCCTTCCCATTGACTCCATGGCTTATTTGAAAGAACCTATGGAAAAAAGGCTAGATGCCAGCCTGATAAAGTCGTACCTGGCTTTAGGATCAGCACTACATCCAGCAGTAGCATTAACAACATTAACAAGAGCTTTTAAGGTATGGCTAGACAACTTAGAAGAAGATATCACTAAAGGAGTTCGCAGAGAGCATCTACTGGAAGGAATGAGAGATCTGAAGCTGGCAACTGAATTTTGCTCAGAAGCATCTCTGGATGTTACCTGAATGGTGGCGAAGAGCATGGGCCTCTCTATAGCAGCAAGAAGAGCTTTATGGCTACATTCTTGGGGGGCAGACTACGCTTCAAAAGCATCCCTGTGCGCACTTCCTTTTCAAGGGGATCTCCTGTTTGGGAAGGTGTTGGATGAAGCGATACATAAGGCTGCAGATGGGAAGAAAGTGTTTCTTCCTCAAGTCAGAAAATACGGCTCTACAACATGGAAAGATAGGCGATATAAAGACCGGGCCTTTCGAGAAAGTAGAGCATATAAACCGGGGAAAGAATATTCCAGACCAAACTGGAGAAACACCCAGCAAAAATCTTCCAGAGGAAGGGGAGCTAGACAAGGTAAAAATTTCTGAACGTGTGCCAGCCCAGCCAGGTATTACATCTTTTCTATCCTGTCTGGGTCAGAAGTGTGACGGACGCCTGGGTCCTTTCAATATTGGAAGAAGGATACAGGTTAGAGTTCGAGACCATGCCAACAAAAAATGTCTTTACCCAGTCTCGGGTAGCAAAAGGAGAAAAGGAGAAAGCCATGAAAGATTGCATCTCAAAACTCCTGAAAGATCAAGTAATAGAATGCGTTCCAAAAAGAGAAAAGAAGAAGGGTCACTATTCTACTGTTTTTCTAGCCCCAAAACCTCAAAAGAAGTGGAGGCTTATCCTGGACTTAAAGAAGTTGAATTTAACACTAAAAAGAAAATCATTCAAGATGGAATCTATTTCAACGATTATTCCAAACATCAGTGCGGGGGATTGGATTACATCAATCGACCTGAAAGATGCGTACCACCAGATCCCAATCAACATGGGGCATCGGAAGTTCCTCAGGTTTTGTGTTTTTGGAAGTCACTACCAGTTCCGGGGTCTCCCATTCGGATTAAGCCTGGCTCCGAGAACATTCTCAAAGGTGCTTATCGCATTAGTCGCAGTAATCAGAAAGAAAGGGATAGAGATATACCATTACTTGGACGATTTTCTGATTATAGGACCATCCAGCCAGACGGTAGCACTCCACACCAAGTGGGTCGTGAATATACTCGTGAAGCATGGGTGGAAACTAAACTTGGAATCAGTGGAAAGAATGGAGAGGATTCAGACAAAGATAAGGAATCTTCACTAGAGTTGCATTACGGCACGGGAATTTATGAGCCTTATAGGTTCCCTTACATCAACTATAGGCCTGGTGAAATGGGCACAGTGGAAGATGCGCCCGATCCAGTCGCAGTTTCTACGAGAATTCAAGACGCAAGAGGAAAACTGGGATCGAAACATTCCTATTTCTCGAAGAACATTAGACGACCTGACTTGGTGGGAGAATACCAAAAACCTTTCTGTGGGGTTTCCCCTGGAGGATCCAACTTGGATCACGGTGACGACAGACGCAAGTATATGAGGTTGGGGTGCACACTTAGAAAGGGATTGGATTCAAGGATCCTGGACTCAGAGAGAGAGCAAGCTGCACTCAAACCTAAGGGAACTGAGAGCACTTTTATATGCCCTGCAAGGGTTTCAACACGCAATATCGAATTCTTGGGTGAGGGTCCAGACGGACAACAGAGCAGTGGCCTCATATGTAAACAGACAAGGCGGAACCAAAAGCAAGGCTCTGTTGCGAGAAATATCTCCATTGATGGAATTTGCTCAAGACAAATTGCAGGGCCTGAAAGCAGTATATCTACCTGGGAAAGAAAATGTTCTGGCAGACTATTTGAGCAGAACAAAAATTCTTTTGGGAGAATGGCAATTAAACCCAGAGGTTTTTCAACAGATAGCATCAAGGTGGGGCACACCCCAGGTCGATTTGATGGCTTCGTATCGGAATGCTCAAGTCCCGAAGTTTTTTTCTCTGAAGGCAGAATATCAGTCAGCAGGACAAGATGCCTTTTCTCATCATTGGGACTTCGATCTGGGGTATGCATTCCCTCCCCTGCCTATGATTCACAGGTTGTTGAGGAAGATTCGGAAGGAAAAGAAGACAGTGATTGCTATACTTCCGAGTTGGCCGAGAAGACCATGGTTCCCCCTCCTGAACAAGATGTGCGTGGGTCCTCCATGGCCTCTTCCTCTAAGAATGGACCTGTTGATACAAGGTCCAGCGGTGCATCCCAATCCGAACCAATGGAAATTGGCGGCATGGCTCTTGAAAAGCAGAGACTTTTAGAACAAGGAGTACCAGAGCCGGTGGTGAATACTTTACTGAAATCCAGAAAAAGTTCTACATCCGCATGTTACCACAGGATATGGGATGTGTTTCGTGTATGGGCGAATAATAAGTCCAAGAATTTCCTACAGCCTTCGAATTTGTATGTTCTGGAGTTCCTCAACGAAGGTCTAGAAAAGGGCTTAAGCTTAAGCACTCTGAAGGTGCAATCATCAGCCCTATCAGCCCTGTGTAACACCTCCTGGGCATTAGACCCCATCATTGCGAGGTTCTTTAAGGCAGCTATACGCATAAGACCTCCTTCTGGAAACTATGCTCCTCCTTGGGATCTTCCTTTGGTACTGGATGTGTTGTCAGACAACCCCTTTGCTCCGTTGGATGAGTTGGGTATTATTAATCTGACGTACAAGACTTTGTTCTTGGTGGCAATCACGACAGCAAAAAGAATGTCGGAGATTCAAGCCTTCTCCAGTGATCCTGACCACGTTCAGGTCTTTCATGATAGGATTATCCTAAGACCTAAAATGGAATTCCTACCAAAGGTGGTTTCTAGTTTTCATTTGGCTCAACAAGTGGTTCTACCTTCCTTTTACCAGAACCCCTCTTCTGCGGAAGAAGCTAAGCTCCATCAGTTGGATGTGAGGGAGTGTGTCATGAAATATATTGAGGTCTCAAACAAGTTTAGAAAATCGGAGCAGTTGTTTATTATCCCGTCAGGATACAGACAAGGGGAGGCGGCATCTACAGCTACTTTAAGGCGTTGGGTTTCTAATACCATCAATATGGCATATAAACTAAAGAAAATATCTCCTCCGGAAAAGATAAAGGCGCACTCTACGAGAGCATTGGCCACCTCCTGGGCTAATTGGGCAGAGGTTCCTTCTGATGACATATGCAGGGCAGCCACCTGGTCGTCACCTATAACCTTCATCAAACATTACAAACTGGATGTGGTCTCTTCCTCATCATCCTTCGGTAGAGGGGTTTTGTCCTCAGTGAATCTATTGTGAATAAATTCTCCTTTGCAGCATGATATTGGAGTCTCGTTTTATTTACCCTCCCTTGTTTATGGAGCTTGGGTATTACCCATTAGTGATGCTGCCATGAATGGCCAGGAATATAGAAAATTTTCTCCATACTTACAGTAATTTTCTTTTCCTGGCTATAATTCATGGCAGCATCAGCAACCCTCCCAATATTTTTTTTTTTTGTTAAGCTTTATACTAGACTGTGGGTTGGAAGGAGGAGGGACCTTTTATACCTATAGTCTGGGTGATTAATTGATTGATTGTTTCCTGTCCTGTTCATGTTAGGGGCGGAGCTAACCCATTAGTGATGCTGCCATGAATTATAGCCAGGAAAAGAAAATTACGGTAAGTATGGAGAAAATTTTCTATATTCTTCTTCATGGAATTAAAAAAGGCATACAAAAAAAACAAAACAAATAAAAAAAAACTAAAACCTTCTGCAATCGCTTGGAATAAAGCCCATTTCTTCTCAGGGATTATATCATTTTTAACTTAATATTCATGTTTGTATTTGCCTAAAAATGTAATAAGAAATTATAATTGCTGTAGAAAAAAAAACAGTCAAGACATAAAAACAATATTGAGTTAAAAAGAGTGAAATAAACAGCAGGAGACACAGCGAGATTTACACAAAAAAACGAGACAAATATGAATAAAGGTAATAGAAGAGGGTTTGTTAACAAGCACAAATCCTAACTGCTTGCCTTTTGGATGGAATAAAACATCACCTTAAATGAAATATAAAGAAATATGAATAAAAAAACACACACACGTTTTACCTGTAATCTAGCACCAGACAGACTTACTCATTGTAGTTCAATTCTCCTATCCAAATGAGTTTTCTCTATGACTTTTTACCAGATGCTCATATACATTGAAAACACATAGTGCATGCAGTACAGTCATTGCAATCTGGCAATCCAGGGTTTCTCTATTAGAAGCATTGATTTCAATAACCCTCATAAAGAATAACTAAAGCAAATAGTATCCAGCACTGGTATAATTTGGATGTTGATGATAAACGTCAAAAATAATAAATCATTGAGATTATTTGTGTCAGAAATCCCTAATGACTGTCAGATGGAAAGTTGCTACTAGGCATGGAGTTTACAAAATATAAATTATACTGTTTCTGAGAAATTGTACTGTTTTCATTAGCAAGACCCTGGGGGCAGCATCTGCCCCCAATTCACTTCATTATGATGAAGTGATTTTGGTGCCTACAAGGAGTGCAGAATTATTAGGCAAATGAGTATTTTGACCACATCATCCTCTTTATGCATGTTGTCTTACTCCAAGCTGTATAGGCTCGAAAGCCTACTACCAATTAAGCATATTAGGTGATGTGCATCTCTGTAATGAGAAGGGGTGTGGTCTAATGACATCAACACCCTATATCAGGTGTGCATAATTATTAGGCAACTTCCTTTCCTTTGGCAAAATGGGTCAAAAGAAGGACTTGACAGGCTCAGAAAAGTCAAAAATAGTGAGATATCTTGCAGAGGGATGCAGCACTCTTAAAATTGCAAAGCTTCTGAAGCGTGATCATCGAACAATCAAGCGTTTCATTCAAAATAGTCAACAGGGTCGCAAGAAGCGTGTGGAGAAACCAAGGCGCAAAATAACTGCCCATGAACTGAGAAAAGTCAAGCGTGCAGCTGCCAAGATGTCACTTGCCACCAGTTTGGCCATATTTCAGAGCTGCAACATCACTGGAGTGCCCAAAAGCACAAGGTGTGCAATACTCAGAGACATGGCCAAGGTAAGAAAGGCTGAAAGACTACCACCACTGAACAAGACACACAAGCTGAAACGTCAAGACTGGGCCAAGAAATATCTCAAGACTGATTTTTCTAAGGTTTTATGGACTGATGAAATGAGAGTGAGTCTTGATGGGCCAGATGGATGGATTGGTAAAGGGCAGAGATCCCCAGTCCGACTCAGACGCCAGCAAGGTGGAGGTGGAGTACTGGTTTGGGCTGGTATCGTCAAAGATGAGCTTGTGGGGCCTTTTCGGGTTGAGGATGGAGTCAAGCTCAACTCCCAGTCCTACTGCCAGTTTCTGGAAGACACCTTCTTCAAGCAGTGGTACAGGAAGAAGTCTGCATCCTTCAAGAAAAACATGATTTTCATGCAGGTCAATGCTCCATCACACGCGTCCAAGTACTCCACAGCGTGGCTGGCAAGAAAGGGTATAAAAGAAGAAAATCTAATGACATGGCCTCCTTGTTGACCTGATCTGAACTCCATTGAGAACCTGTGGTCCATCATCAAATGTGAGATTTACAAGGAGGGAAAACAGTACACCTCTCTGAACAGTGTCTGGGAGGCTGTGGTTGCTGCTGCACGCAATGTTGATGGTGAACAGATCAAAACACTGACAGGATCCATGGATGGCAGGCTTTTGAGTGTCCTTGCAAAGAAAGGTGGCTATATTGGTCACTGATTTGTTTTTGTTATGTTTTTGAATGTCAGAAATGTATATTTGTGAATGTTGAGATGTTATATTGGTTTCACTGGTAAAAATAAATAATTGAAATGGGTATATATTTGTTTTTTGTTAAGTTGCCTAATAATTATGCACAGTAATAGTCACCTGCACACACAGATATCCCCCTAAAATAGCTATAACTAAAAACAAACTAAAAACTACTTCCAAAAATATTCAGCTTTGATATTAATGAGTTTTTTGGGTTCATTGAGAACATGGTTGTTGTTCAATAATAAAATGAATCCTCAAAAATACAACTTGCCTAATAATTCTGCACTCCCTGTATATTGCCCATTTTTGAGAAGCGTCTGAGAGGTCGCATAGATAATTGTAACAACAAGAGGTCCAGGCATGTCACGATAGGTGACAAACAGGCTTTAATTGAAACACCCAGATACAACACCCACGTTTCGGCTGCAAAACACAGGAGGCGATTTTAGGCTCTTGCACATTTGGGAAGCTATAACTATTAGACTCCTTTTCAGAAAGTGTGTAGAGTGTCTAAAGAGGCTTTGTGAGTCTCAGGCAAATCAGGTGTGGTTAGCGCTGCATAAACAAAGTTATTTAACCCTGGTATATAATTGAGCAGTGAGACTGCAGGGCCGTGATCTATACAACAAAACTACTTCAATAGGTTAAAGTTGTTTTGGCGCTTAGTAACGCCCGTTCTAAATTGAAATGAGCAGAGACTACATTATGCCCATACCACTGTGTATATAGATAGGGGTGATTAATATGACATATGAATGTCACTGTGTTGTATCAAATCCTATGTACTGTAACCCTGAACTCCCCACCCTACCCTTTTTTTTTCTGTATCCCCACCCTTTCTATTTTATGATTGAAAAACAATAAACTCAATTAATAAAAAAAAAAGAATGGTGCTTTAATATGGGTGTCAATCCAGTGGAATAATACATTCGTTTGGAGGCTTTGTGTAAACAGGACAAGGTCATTAAGTATGTTACTTTGCAGAACTACACTATGTTATTATGTTAAAGGAACAATTTGCTTTGAAAAGTGTCCTAGGGTGCTGGTCTGCTGCACCTCCTACTGTGCTTTGGCTAATATGGAAGCAATGGCTTGAACAGCAAATGTATGGGGAGTGATATACTGAGAGCATCAGCATGATGGATTCTGGAATCCCTTGGGACTTGAACCCAAAGAAAAATTTGAGAAATAAAAAGTGTAAGCTGCTTAGGAAACCTGTGCTAGAGCGTCGCTGGACGTCCTCACGCTGTGTGAGGACCTCCAGCGTCGCTCAAAACCCCATAGGAAAGCATTGAAATGATTTTTTAATGCTTTCCTATGGGGAGACGTAATGCGCATGCGCGGCATTTCCGCGGATGCGCATTACGTCTCCTCGGCCGGTGAGCGAGATCAGTCTCGCCCACCGGCCGACGCAATCACTGGGAGGAGCGTCGCGGAGGCGGAGACAGCGGCGAGGGACATCGCCGCTGTCCCAGGTAAGTGACTGAAGGGGTTTTCACCCCTTCAGTAACCGGGGATTGGGGGGTGGGAGGGAGAGGGACCCTCCAGTGCCAGAAAAACTGATCGTTTTTCTGGCACTGGAGTTTCCCTTTAAATAACACGGTCTTACTTAAATAGTATATGTAAAGAACATGATGGCACTACACTTATAACAGGTATCTATAATATACAGGGGAAAATTCCTGTGGTTAAATAAGTGTGCTCCTAGCCCTCTCCCCCAGTTGTAAGAACAGTTTTGGAATGATTTTCATTTACCTGGGGTAAGAGAATATCTCTGCTTGTTATATTGATTTTACCTACCATATCTTTTTGAATATAAGACACATCAGAATATAAGAAACACCCATTTATTTTGACAAGAAATTTAGAAGAAAAAAATAAAACGACCAGCACCACAATTATGGTAAACTTCCATTTATAGTAAAAACCAAAGAAAAACAAGTTACCTGTGCTCTCTCCTTAATCCCTATGAATATTTAAACAAATGGGGGTCATTTAGTTACTCCAATGGCCATTGGAGGGAATGCTCGCCTCCATTTGTTTAAATATACATAGGGATTAAGGAGACAGTGCAGGTAACTTGTTTTTCTTTGGTTTTTACTATACATATTGGGGCTGATGTGTACTGTAGTCGTTGCTGGCGCCCAGGAGTGATGGGAGTGAGCGCAGGACTTGTCTTTCTGAAATTGAATTCACTTTTTGGATCACAAAACTTCAACTTATGTTTACAGTTGACGTGGCATCTGTATCTACAGTAGATATAGCATGTTTGCGTATAGGGGATGTAGTAACTGTGTAAATATAGTGCAATTAGCAAATATGGATATAGGGGATGTAGCAACAGTTTGCATACCCTGACAGACATGCTGAAACTT
Source organism: Pelobates fuscus (assembly GCF_036172605.1). Lineage (NCBI taxonomy): Eukaryota > Metazoa > Chordata > Amphibia > Anura > Pelobatidae > Pelobates > Pelobates fuscus. The sequence goes on along the minus strand of NC_086320.1, from coordinate 183,897,871 downwards.
TGGCATGGAGATATGATTAATCGTGCACAAATCCTTATTTTATTGAAGGATAGTGATCATATAAAGCAATTTATTATCACAGAGTTGTTTGACTCCTTTTTAAATCATGATGGTAACAGAAATCACCCAAATGGCTCTGATTAAAAGTTTACATACCTTTGAATGTTTTGTCTTGTTACAGACACACAAGGTGACACACAAAGGTTAAAATGACAATTAAAGGTTAATTTACCACACCTGTGGATTTTTAAATTGTAATTAGTGTAAAAAAAAAATCAATGAGATTTTTGCAGAAGGAAGCGAGGTGAATTTTTAGTGTTGGAGCCACTTCAGAGGATTGCCTTGACGTGGCAGGTGGGCTTACATCTAATGGCCATTGGAGTTACTAAATTACCTCCATTTATTTATATATGCATATGGATTGGGAGAGTATGCTGGTAACTAGTTTCGTTGTTTTTTAGTGTAATTATTGGGGCTGGTGTGTACTATGGTCATTGCTGCTGCCCAGGAGTAATAGGAGTTTGAGCACAGGACTTATATTTGTGTATTTTGAAGTTGTATCGTGTTTGATACCTAAATATATGCTCTCAGAGAGACTTTAAATTCCAGACCAGAACAGGTGCTATGTTGATGAGACCCACAAGGTTGTAACTGCAGTCTATGACTAATTTCTTCTCACTGGTCCTTTTGCATCATAGCTAGTGCATTTGGCTACAAAAAATGCTGTGTTTAAAACAATACCCATTGCTAAGGGTATCTGCAGAAATGCAGTATGAAATCTGAAACATGATCCCTGTCTATGCAAATTTGCTTGTCAAACTGAGAACTCTAGAGTAGTGTTAGAAACATGATTTATTGAGTGTCTAGCTAAAGAAGCACGACTTAAAGTCTAACTTGAGATATGCAGGTAATGCATAACAGTATTTGTTTTGTATTTGCACTGTGGGAAGTTGTATTGTGTTAGGCAATCTTTTTGTAGCCTAGAAATCCTTTTGGTACCTAAATAAATAATAATAAACAAAAACAATCAAATATATATATATATATATATATATATATATGTGTGTGTGTGTGTGTGTGTGTGTGTATATATAAATATATATATATATATATATAAACACTGATCCGTCACAATATTAAAACCGACAAGGTGAAGTGAATAACATTGAATATTTCATGCCAATAGCACCTGGCAATAGGTAGGGTATGTTAGGCAGCAAGTGAACAGTCAGTTCTTGAATTTCTTGAATGAGGGACAAGGGTCAAATGGAAATGGCTAAACAACTGGGTCAAAGCATCTCCAAAATGCTAAATCTTGTGTTGTGTTCCCTGCATGCAGTGGTTAGCACCTAACAAAAGTGGTGCAAGGAAGGACAAACAGTTAACTGGTTTTGGGGTCCTGGGTGCTGTAGGCTCATTTAGGTATGTGGGGGGTGAAGGCTAGCCCATCTGAACTGATCACACAGAAGAGCTACAGTAGCTCAAATTACTAAACAGTCTAATACTGGCCATTAAAAAAAGTTGTCAGAACACAGTGTCCAGAGCTTAATGCTAGCCACCATAGAAATGTGTCAGAACACACAGTGCATTACAAGCAGCTGCATATGGAGCTGCATAGCCCATTATGACCCCTGTGCACCAAAAAAAGCACCTTCAGCGGGGTCGTGAGGGTCAGTACTAGACCATGGTGTTATGGAAGAAGATTGCCTGGTCTGATGAATCATGTTTTCTTTTAGATCAGGTGGATGGTTTGGTGCGTGTACATTGTTTACTTGGGGATGAAATGACAGCAGGATGCACTATGGGAAGAAGGCAGGCCAGTGGAGTGTTATGATCTGTGCAATGTTCTTCTGGGAAAACTTGGGTCCTGGCATTCATGTAGATGATAATTCGACATGTACCACAAACCTAGAGATTGTTGTAGCCCATGTACACCCATTCATGGAAATGAGCAGGATAATGCACACTGCCACGCTGCTAAATTTATACCAGGATGGTTTAGGAAAGCGTTCTAGGTGTTGCCTTGATCTCCAATTTCCCCAGATCTCAGTCCTACTAAGCATCTGTGGAGTGTGCTGGAAAAACAAATCCAGGTTGCAAGTAGCAGGACTTAAATAATATGATGGCAATACCTTGGTCCAGACACCACAGGAAGCTTTGATGTGTCTTATAATTATATGAACACAGTCTGTCTAAACATTTCTCAGAGTGCCACAAAGGAAATCCCAAAAGGTTACAGTACTGGGGCATACAACAGAGGGGGGGGGGGGGGGATTTCATTAAGAAATGAACACAGCAAGAACTGTTTTGGATATACAGTTTATGATCTAATATCCTGTAAAATATTGGGCACTTATATCAATGTGATAAAATAACTTTGTTTTAAAGTTTTTTTATACTTGGTTATTTTAAGACAAATATTATTTTTGTTCTTAATGTATTTTAATACAAGGTTTAGTAGTTTTCTCATGTTGATAATATTTATTTTCCACATAAGATTTAGGATTAGATAGGTTGTTTAATTTAGGACTGGAGAATATAATGTCCATTTACCTATCACATGACAGGTGTATAGTCGCCATTTGGGCAGTCGGAATCCAGGACAAACCACCCCCATATCCTAACCCAATAACACACAGACACTAAGTAATATGGGGAAATTTGTCCACAGCTTTATTAACCAATAATTAATAATAATAATAATAATAATAACAATAATAAATTAACATATAACATGGGTCATTCCCCCCCATACTCCGCCCCCTCGCATCCTGTTCCTTCGGCTACCATACAAAAGGCAATGACCCCCATATAATAACACATATACATATTTATAACATATTTATAACATACACCAACATTCCAAAGTGCCAACCATCCATTAACCACGGCAGGGGTATACCCGGATACCCCTGCCCCACCAGGTTCTGAGCCACCTCCAGGACTCGAAACCTCTCAACCACCGATGACCACAATCTGTTTATTCCACCTCACGTTCATCCAGGGGAGCCTATTTCCTCTCCTTCAGCTCCCCGTCCCGCCGCTGTGAAAGAAACGGGTTAAATAAACACATAACAAACAAAGGGAGGGTGGGTGGGACAAACTCAACCAGGTAGAAAGTTAGAATGACTCACCTAAAATGGCTGCTCATTTAAATAGCCAATCCTACTTACCCATAATTCCAACCCTTGCTTACTTCCTCCTAAGCCCGCCTCCTAACCCCTGTCAAGGCCTTTTTCCGCTTAGCTGCGCTCTAGCTACATGGGGCTACAATCTATAAGCAACATTTACTAGTATTTATTAAGGTATCTGATTTGTATATCTATTTTAATAAGTTGAAAAACTTGTCTTATATCCATCAATCTTGCTATTCATATTTGCACTATTTTAACTATTTCCTTTGCTTAAGCTATATACACCGATCTCAACTATATTATATTTATCTATTGTGAATGTGTAGAATTGCATTGTTGTGCAGCAAAAAATGTTTTTTGAAGTTAATTTGTAATAAGAGGATAACATACATAACATATATGTTCAGATTTTGAAGTTAAAGTAAATTACTCTCTATTTTTGTATTCCTTATGACAGACACATGAAAAGTTGTGCTGTTGAAATATTGGAGTATAACTATGCCTTTAAGAGGGCACGTTAATTAATGGAAGGTTTAAGTATATATAAATGTATGAACATGCCACTGCCTCTTCATCTTGAAAAAAGCCAGAGGATAACGGGTGAAACACATTGATGTGGAAGCGGTATTGAATGGTTGAATTTGCAGGAGGAATACAGCGGTGAAGAGCTACAGCATCTCCCCACACACAGATCTTCGCAATAAAGAGGAGACTAGTAGTGCGAACTATGGCGGTAGAGTGGTAACTCTGCAAACTGCTGTGATCCTTGTGAATGCTTTTATTTTGGTTAATGGAGACTGTAACCACATTTTTACCATGTAAGACTTCTTACAAGGGGTAGGGGTTGGGATATTACAATAAGCAGTATTACACTATATATGTTTCCTTGTATCTTTCAAGGTAATTGAAAAGGATATAGCGTTTGTAATATAATATAATATAAAATCGGATGTGAATACTGAAAACGGAACACACAAGCACTCAGCTACATATTAGTCCACCCATTAATCTATAATTCAATAGTATAACAAGATATTTGTGTATTATCTCAAGGGATTATTCACTAAGCACTGCCACATATTTTTATGCATTTACCTTTATCCATAATTACTGAAAATTCCTTATAAAATATATATGGCTTGTTTATTAATATAATAAGTTACTGAAAGTGACCCAAAAGTCAGAAATGGCCTAAATTCCTATAATATATTTTAGTGGTAGAAACAATTAAGTGTTAATGTATTGACGATGACATGATGACACAATGGTAACGTATTATGCATCATTGGTGTGTTTAACTTTAGGTATGGACTTGGATGGTTCCTGACATGTTCACTCCCTGTAGTTTGGCAAATGTATTTTGTTTCTAATTTTACATCAGTAAAGAAAGATAAGCTTTAGGCGCATCACAACACTCTCATTTAACACTAATTAAAAAGCTAATTAGTTTCATGAGTATTTAAAAACAGGTGAGTAAACAAAGAGGAATATAAATAGTATTTATACTGCAGTATATAGATATTACTTATGATTATGCAGGTCAATTATTGAAAGGCTTACTGTGATAATTATAACTGAGATTTTTTTTAAACAGTTTGAGAAAAAATTACATTTATTTTTCTTTGCATATGTTTTGTGTTTAATTTCTGATACAATAGTTTTATTTATCAATTATATAATCAATTATAATTCAGATGAGCCAAATGTTTTGGTTTTTAAAGTAACACCAACAATCAGAGGCGTAACTAGAAATCACAGGGCCCGGTTGCGAAAATTGCCTTGTAGCCCCACCTTAAAGTCTACCCCCCATCAGGCCCCCATATGTCTACCCTCCCCCTCCCGTAAGTCCCCCCCTACACACATGCAGACACACAGATACACATGCAGACACATACATAGACACACACAAATACAGAGACACACACACATGCATACACACACATATATACAAACACGCATGCATACAGATACACATACACACATACAGGCACGTAGACAGACATACACACACACATATATACAGACACACATACAGAGAACCATTCATACAGACACACATACAAAATGTTTTAGTCACCCTCCTGTTTCCTACCTTTCTAGATGCAGGAGGATGACTTTCCCTGGGGTCCATTGGCTCAGCTGGATGGGAGTCAGAGTTCCCACTCTGACTCCCTTCTCTCCTTCCTCCTCCCGTGTGGCTCCTGGTGGTTGCAGGGAGGAAGTGATGGGGCAATCAATTCCTCCCAGCATCTGACATCATCACAGGGGGCCCGGTCGCACTGTTAAAGCACCGCAGCGCTGACCGGACCCCCTGGAAACACATGGGCCAGGGCCGTGTTACATAGCTGGTGGGCACCACGGTTGCAGGAGTCCGCAGGGCGGCCGGGCTCCCTGGAGTGACGGGCCCAGTCGCAGCTGTTACCCCTGCGAGTGCGGTAGTTCTGCCACTGCCAACAATGCTATGCCCTAACTGGTGTAATTTTAATGCAAATTAGTAAAGGGTTTTCACTTTTGCTTCCACTCTTAACTTCTCTTCCCCAGTCTCTGAACAAAAAGTTTCTAAACATTTTCAATCCTCTCACCTCACCACATATCCTCTTGATTCTCTCTGCTATAACTCATATTTTCAAACTGTCTTCTGGCATCTTCCCTTATTCCTCAAATATGCAGTCATCAAATCCATCCTAATATAGCCATCTCTTGACCTCGTTTCTCCTTCAAACTACCATCCCATATGACCACTCCCTTTCACTTCTTAGCTTTTTAGTCAGCTTGTGCTTAACTGTCTTACTTGCTTTCTCAATACTAACTCCCTATTTAACCCTTTTCATTCTGGCTTTTACTCTCTGCTAAATCTAAAGGTCACTGCTATTTCTTAATTTTCATAATGCTCTCTGTTGTATTTGATACTGTGAACCACTTTCTTCTTCTTCAAACCTTCCACAGCCTTGGATTCTGTGACTGTATATCTGGTGTTCATCCTAATAATGCTTATTTAGTGTCTCCTTTTCTGGTGCTACCTCCCACCCACCACCCAACACAGGTGGTGTTCCAAAGGGCTCAATTTGTGGTCCTCCTCTTTTTCCCATCTCCACTGCATCTCTCAATAACTATTTTGAATTTCAATACCATCTACATGCTCAGAATACTCAGATTTACCTCTCCTTCCTTCACATCTCTCTTGTCTTCCTGGAACCCATCACAAACTTGCATCTATAGCTAGTTATCTTATTTTTTTTTCTAAAACCTAATCTTTCTAAAACTGTACTCCTCAAAATTAGCTTGTCAAATAGCCCTCCTCCATCCATCTTCCTACACATCAATGGGACACCTAACACCCTATACCCTTGCTTCCTTGGAGTTGCCTTTGGCACACATTTTACCTTTTCTCCTCATCAAGCTTAGTATCATGCAATCATCATTTCCCTTAAAAAAAAACATAATAGGTGATTGCCCACACAGTGGTATATTTACTGTACAATACAAAATGATAAAAGGATCCTCTCAATTTACCATGATAAAAAGATTCTATATAATACAAAGATTTAAAAAAATATCATTGTATAAAGTGCAATTTTGAAGTAGTGAAGGTAATCATAAAACTTACTATAGAACGGTTCTGGTGTACCTTATGTACCATGCAGGAGAGAGAGAGACGGACTAGCACTAAGCTGCTTGAAAACTGGTAATGATAGGAATTCACTAAAAACCTATATAGAACAAGGGAAAAGAACTCTCTAGAAGAGTGGGAATACCAGGAGCTGGCTAGGCGACTAATGGCTAAAATACTACTAAATAGAGAATAAAAATATAAAAATATAAATATATGGTACTATGCCTTTAAATCTGGAATAGACAAAGTATCCCTATAAATGTGCAAAAATGTGAATAAAGAATGCTGCTATACCTTTAAATATCCTTTAAGAATGTGCAACATGCAAAGCAGTGCTGTATAGGGGGGTGATAAATAGAAAAAATATATAAAAAGAAATATAAAAAATATATAAAATATATATATATAAAAAAAATATATATATTTTTTTCTATTTATCACCCCCCTATATAGCACTGCTTTGCATGTTTGCACATTCTTAAAGGATATTTAAAGGTATAGCAGCATTCTCTTTGTATTTTTGCACATTTAAAGGGATATTCCGTTTATTTGAGATCTCCACTCATAGCACCTTTATTCACATTTTTGCACATTCATAGGGATACTTTGTCTATTCCAGATTTAAAGGCATAGTACCATATATTTATATTTTTATATTTTTATTCTCTATTTAGTAGTATTTTAGCCATTAGTCACCTAGCCAGCTCCTGGTATTCCCACTCTTCTAGAGAGTTCTTTTCCCTCATAAAACTTACAATATTTAGCCGTAGGAAACAGAAGTCCACTGTTGAACAAATGTTTTCACTATCTTAAATGAAGATAACCAGGAAAATAAACAATATAGTTCAACAAGCTTTATTGTAACAACAGAACTTAAAAAACAAAAGGTAGACAGTAAGCACAATGCACTTTAGCCATCTTGTGGTCTTCTTCAGGTGCATATATCAAAGTTCCTACCCACGTGGAATATATAATCACTAGTAGCTCAATAAAACACACTGTTAACTATCCGTGATACTCGCTGCTCATTTCGCCATTGCGTCACTTCCACTTCTTTTTTTTTTTACAATCTTTGTTTATTTAATGTATTTTCTTTACAGAAAGACATATTTAAAATAAAATAAATAAAAAACAATCAGCAAAAAGAGAAAAAAGACAAATAAAATAGTCTCAAGTAACACATTTTGCAGATATACCACCCTGCATAAATTTCAATATCCAGAATTCACAGATACAAGATAAGCATACAGCCAGATATATATAACTCTACTATGCATGCCATTATTCAAATCCCATAATTAATTTTGTATATATACACCCATATACACATGCAAAACAAAAAAAAACCTTTTCTATACACATATTTTCTCATACAGATAATGTTACCCTTTGTCAGATGTAGTGAATCCCAACCCAGGGACAGCAGATATTAACAATATCTTCTCATTAAACCCTTTGAATATCTCACCTAGTAATGAAATATTTTTTTCTAATCCAGAAACTTTACCAACAACAAATTAAAGGCTATTGTGAACTATTTAGTCTACAGCAATATATAGACCAAAACCTGGTACCACGTGGGTTAAGACCAGAAATCCCTCTTCCAGACAAAGTAACTACAGAGGAGCAGATCCAAGAATGTAACAATATCCTTTTAGACTGCTCTGCAAAATTGATGAAATTCTTGATTAAATCAGAAAACTTAGAGATGGTAAATCAAAACCTACAGAAATAACTAGCTAATGTAAAAGACTTCAAAGATAAAGCAGAATTTCCTCTCATGGAACATAAATTACAAAAAACTTGGATAATTTCAAAAATCATGTCAAGGAAAAACACATACAAAATTCCTAAGAGACCATAGGGATTTTAAGGAGGGAAATAGCTTTAGAAACAAAAGAAAATTTAGAACATGCACTAATAGCAGAAACAGTTCCACATCAGGCAATATGGATTGGACTGACTCTGACTCTATTGTTTCCAGACCTAATAGAAACCAGACTACTCTAAACCCTACAAAAATAAAAGTATCTTAAAAAATATGAATAGAAAGGTGACCTTCCCAGATAGCCCAGCGGTAGATACCCTTGAAACTACAACAAGAATATACACAACCATGGCATCATCGTTTCTAGAGGAGGATTGGCCCCTTCCACAGAGAGGCAGATTAATATACAGAAGACGATAGGGGTACAAACCAGGCAGAGGAACAAACCAGATCTAATGAATAACAACCAGAAAGTTGGTTCACACCAAACCTCAAAGAGGTATCTAGTGTGGACCTCTTTATTAAAATGACCACAGATGAAATTGAATCCTTGAAGAATATAGCTTGGCAGCTGCTTCTAAGTGCTGCTACAAAGTGTATTTGGAGATATTCTGGAGAGTTTTATTGATTATTCAACTGTCAAAGATTTTTCTAAGATTTTTCTTTTTACTTTTACAGGTAAGTGTCCTCTAGGAAAAAGGTTTTAGCTTTAATAATGTTAGATTTCCTGTTGAAAATTGGTAAGGCATTTGATTTAATTAGTTAGGTGTTTGCTATTGTTTGCAAATAAGCACAGGCCCACTCAGGTATTACATTCTTAGGGGGTTGTGCCTGTAAGAGTGTATATAGGGGGTGTAGATATTAGCTTGGCTAACATAGCTTGGCAGGTGCTTCTAAGTGCTGCTACAAAGTGTATTTGGAGATATTCTGGAGTTTTATTAATTCTATAACTGATTTTTTTTAAGCATTTACTTTTTACTTTTACAGGTAAGAAAAGGAGAAGGTTTTAGATTTAACAAGGTTTGCTTTCCTGAGAATAATTGGTAAGATTTATCTAGGAAAAGGTTTTAGATTTAACAAGGTTTGCTTTCCTGTTGATAGTTGGTAAGGCATTTTAATTAATTAGTTAGGCGTTTGCTATTGTTTGCAAATAAGCACAGGCCCACGCCCACTCAGGTGTTACATTCTTAACGGGTGGTGCCTTTAGGAGTGTATAAAAGGGTTGTAGATATTTGCTTGGCTAATAGAGCATGTCAGCTGCTTCTAAGTGCTGCTACAAAGTGTATTTGGAGATATTCTGGAGATAAACTGGAGGTAGTCTAAGGTACACAGAATGTGGAAAAAAAAGAGAAACAAAAAGTGAGATTTGTTTGATTTAAACTCCTCATCTCCTTAAAATGACAGGTTGCTTCCACACTGCCATTCTCTAAAGTTCTGCCTGTGCATAATACTCAGAATGACAGGTGGATGCATATTAGGAACTTTAACTTGTGGCTTGGTGAATGGTATCGGGAGCAAGGATTTGGCTTTGTTTCTCATGGTAGCTCTATCTGGAATAGAAATGAACTGTACATAAAAGATGGTTTGCATCTTTCTCAAAAGGGAACAAATGTTTCCAGCGAGCTGTTCAGAGGTTTTGCAAGGAAGCATTTAAACTAGAGGGGGGACAAAAGGATGATAAAACATCAAACCAATTGTCCCCCAAAACAAGGACAGAAAGTAACTGCAACAAGTGTGTTAAAAGATGATAAGCTTAGAGTCATGTCTACAAATGCTCTCAGTTTAGGGAATAAGATCCATGAACCTGTGGCAAAAATGGCAACTGATAATGTAGATTTAGTGGCTGTAACTGAGTCATGGTATAATGAGAAAAATGACTGGGACATAGCAATACCAGGGTACTCTTTATATAGAAAATACAGAGAAGGCAAGAAAGGGGGAGGGGTGGTTCTGTATGTGAAGGATAGCATAAAATCTAGCCTAATAAAAGTTAGTGAGTCAATTTGGGTTACGTTAGAATTTGGAGATCACACAGTAACTCATGTAGGTGTGATTTACAGCCCCCCTGGACAAATAGAAGAGTTAGATAATCTACTAGTTGAGTAAATAACTCCCCCCTTCATTGTCATCTTAGCTATCATCATGGGTGACTTTAATCTTCCTGATGTGAACTGGAAATCCAAAATAGCTGCTTGTGCCAGGAACACACATATTCTAAACTCCCTACTGGGATTATCTCTAAAACAAAAGAAAACAAGTTACCTGTGCTCTCTCCTAAATACCTATGTCTATTTAAACAAATGGAGGTTATTTAGTTACTCCAATGGCCATTGGAGGGACTGCCCGCCTGCCACGTCAAGGCAAACCCCATAGGTGGGTCCTACACTGACCTTTCACCTTGCTTCCTTGAGCTTCTGGCAAAGATATCTTTAATGATACAGGGAGGGGTATTCACCCCTTCATACTTATTAATCCTTAACAGGGAACACATGGGATGGGCGGCAGCATTTTAACATAGCTGTGTGATACAAAAAGTGAATATAAATACAAAAAAATAAGTCCTGTGCTCAAACTCCCATCACTCCTGGGCGGCAACAACGACCATAGTAACATCAGCCCCAATGCATACAGTAAAAACCAAAGAAAAAAAGTTGCCTGCGCTCTCTCCTAAATCACTAGTTTTTTTTTAAACAAATGGAGGTTATTTAGTTACTCCAATGGCCATTGAAGGGAATACAAAAAGTGAATACAAATACAAAAAACAAGGTCAGTGTAGGACCCACCTACAGGGTTTGCCTTGACGTGGCAGGCAGGCATTCCCTCCAATGGTCATTGGAGTAACTAAATAACCTCCATTTGTTTAAATAGACATAGGGATTTAGCATTTTTTTTCTTTGTTTTTTACTGTATGTATTAGGGCTGATGTGTACTATGGTTGTTGCTGCCACCCAGGAGTGATGGGAGTTTGAGCGCAGGACTGTTTTTTTTTGTATTTGTATTCACTTTTTGTATCACACAGCTATGTTACAATGCTGATGCCCATCCCATGTGTTCCCTATTAAGGGTTAATAAGTATGAAGGGGTGTATATAAAAATACCCCTCTCTGTCTCATTAGCGATATCTTTGCAAGAAGCTCAAGGAAGCAAGGTGACAGGTCAGTGTAGGACCCACCTACAGGGTTTGCCTTGACGTGGCAGGCGGGCTTTCCCTCCAAAGGCCGTTGGAGTAACTACCGTATATACTTGAGTATAAGCCGACCCGAATATAAGCCGAGGCCCCTAATTTTACCCCAAAAAACTGGGAAAACGTATTGACTCGAGTATAAGACTAGGGTGGGAAATGCAGCAGCTACTGGTAAATTTCTAAATAAAATTCGATACTAAAAAAATTATATTAATTGAATATTTATTTACAGTGTGTGTATATAATGAATGCAGTGTGTGTGTATGAGAATGCTGTGTGTGTGTGTGTATGAGAATGCAGTGTGTGTGTGATGCAGAGTGTGATGCAGAGCCTTGGTGGGGGGTTATTTTTTAATTATAATTTTAATATTGTTTTTTGTTTCATTAATATTTTTATTATTATTATTTTTTATTTTATTATTTTTTTATTATTATTATGTATATATATATTATTTTTTTTTATTTTTTTTAACGTTTGACAACTTTATTAGATCAATGAACTATTGCAATCACAACTGCATTCCAATATAGCACCTGGCAGTGCGATATGCATCAACATAAAGAGTTTGAAGAAAGCAAAACAAAATTGAAATATATTTAGGCATATATTGAGAACCTCTTCTATGCTAATATTGTAGATCAATAATAGAAGGAACTTGTTTCACTTTTGATCAACATGCTGACTGCCTGTCAAACAGCAAACAAACAAAACAAACAAGGAACTCAACAGTATACACAACATACCAAAACGACATGCTCAATAATCATAGACAAAGACCAGTTCAAAAACAAGTCAGACTAAAGCACTTAGAAGGTTTTTCTTTTCCACAAAGGTAAAAATCTTGAAGAGATTTCATACAAAAGAAACTTAAAATAAAAAAACCACAATAAACGCCACATAAGCACAGGCAGTGGCCTTTAATTCCTGATGCTCTGTAGTAGTGAAGGAGTTTTTGAACACAAAAATGCTTATACCAGTTAAGCCCATTTTATGATGAAAATAAAATCGAACAAAACAAGGCAACCAGTGGCTGGGCCAAAATATATATTAATTTTTTCGTCCCCCCTCCCTGCTTCCTAGCTGGCCAGGGAGGGGGGCTCTCACTCCCTGGTGGTCCAGTGGCATTGGTAGTTCAGTGGGGGGAAGAGGGGGGCTGGCAGGGAGCACTTACCTCTCCTGCAGCTCCTGTCAGCTCCCTTCTCCTCCGCGCGAGCTGACAGAGGTGCTGAACGGATCGGCGCAGAGGAGAAGGGAGCTGACAGGAGCTGCAGGAGAGGTAAGTGCTCGCTGCCAGCCCCCAGTCTGTATTGCCATAATACAGACACTGACTCGAGTATAAGACGAGTTGGGGTTTTTCAGCACTAAAAATGTGCTGAAAAACTCGTCTTATACTCGAGTATATACGGTAAATAACCTCCATTTGTTTGAATAGACATAGGAATTTAGGAGAGAGCGCAGGTAACTTTCCTTTGGTTTTTACTGGATGTATTGGGGCTGATGTATACTATGGTCATGCTGGTTGCTGCCGATCTAGAGTGATGGGAGTTTGAGCGCAGGACGTTTTTTTGTATTTGTCTCTAAAACAACTCGTTGAGGAACCAACTCGTAAGGAGGCTATACTTGATTTAGTGTTAACAAAAGGAGATTTTGTATCAGATATTACTGTAGGTGAAAGTATAGGATCCAGTGATCATCAGTCAGTGTGGTTTAATATAAGAGCAGTGACTGAGTCACACCACACAAAAACAAAAGTTTTATACTTTAGAAAAACAGACCTTTCTAAAATTAGAATATGCGTAAAGGAGTTTTTGTCAGACTGGAACAGTTTAAATGGAGTCCAGGAGAAATTGGATTATTTAAAAGTTGCACTGCAGAAGGCAACAGAAAATTGCATTAGGCTTGTCGGTAAAAGCAGAAAATTAAGAATCCACTGTGGTACTCCGCAGATGTGGCCAAAATAGTAAAAAACAAAAATTTAGCATTTAGTATTTATAAAAAAAAAACAGAGTGATGAAGACTGACAGATCTATAAGATTAGGCCGAAAGAGGCAAAGCAAGTTATAAGCACACACAGAAGAGAAAATAGCACAGTCAGTAAATAAGGGTGTGTTACGGTTGTCTCCAGGCTAGCTGAAAGTTGGACCATAGAAAGGATGCTCCTAGCGCTCACCAAAGGACCATCAGCACCGTAGGCACCATAACTACTGCAGACTCCATGAACCGCCGCTTCTTGCCTGGGATCTCGCCGTCGGCTATGCACCCTAAACCTATGACCAGGCTCCAGGTTCCAGTAGGTGAACTTCTTCCTTCTGTAGAGTGAAGCAGGATCAGGAACAAGAACTCTTACAAGAGCTCAGTAGCTAAGGGAGTATGCTTAGCATAGCAATCCCTGTAGTGATTATAGTTGTCCCCTACAAACACGAGTCGAGGCTGCGAGTCAAGTAGTTCTCCTTTTAATTAGCCACAAAGGGCCTTCTTTTATGCAGGTTTTACACATACAGTACTGCCCACAGTGTTTTGTATAACAACCAATAAAACATGTAATATACAGTAAATCACTCCCATTCATTCCCTCAAAAATCCTCCCTTCTGCCTGTGATATAATTACTGTACACAATGGGTTAATGTAATTATCACAGGCAGGAAAAATATACTTTTTATACATGTACTGTAACTTTACAACTATACATCCAATCTTCATAAAATCACATTTTCTTACTCACATACTTCAAATATAAACACTCTCAAAAATCATACAAATCCCTCCAGTAGATAAAAAGTTAGTCGGAACTCCTTTGTGCGGTCAGTCAATTTCACACTGAAAAAATAACTAAGTCCCATTTGAACATGCGTTCGAATTGCTGAACGGGACTTAGTCTCTGTGGCTGAAAACTCAGTGGAGAAGGTAAGGGTCAGCGGTGTTCGGCTAAATGTGTAGACGATTTCAGTTCCATGAATTTGGCTGCACACACCGCTGACCGTGTTCGCCTGAATAAAGATGACTGTCGCCACGTGTTCATTTGTACGAACGGTGGCCCCCCAGCGGTTGGCAATTTACCTACAGCAGGCTCCCAGCCTGGGAGGTAAATTGCCTGCACGCTTCCACTTCTGGGTGGTCCGCCTGTGTGGTACTTGGTCCAGTAAGCCCCATTTACTGAACCGAGTGGGAAAAAGGTACAAACAAAGTATTTTAGTATCACAGTCTTAAAGGGGCATTGTTCCCAAAAGTTTCAATATGTCCCCAGACGGTTCTTAAAGGGCCATACACACTAGGTCCATAGTCATGTGGCAGAAGGCTGGCAATGAGGCTTCCCCATAATACAGGGAAGCAGGGCATAAAATAAAAAGTCGCATAAAATAAAAGTTACAAAGGCATTTTGTAACAGGGGGATAAAACATTTGTTAGATACATACATTAAAAATGGAAACTAAACACGGATTAAAAACAAAAGAACGAAGGTATGTAGAAGAAGATAATGGTCTAGGTGATTGCCTCAATGAATAGTTTTGTTCAGTATTTACAGATGAAAATGAAGGAAAGGGGCCTCAGTTAGGAAAAAAGACAAATGAGTCATTTGTTACATGTGAGTTTACAGAGGAAGGGGTTATATTTAAACTGTCAAAAGTAAAGACAAATAAGTCGATGGGGCCTGATGTGATACACCCAAAGTTATTAAAATAACTTAGTGGTATACTAGCAAAACCATTTATAGATTTTGCAAAGCCTGCTTTCAGAACTATCAAGCCCCAATACTGCTGCAAGAAAGTCTGAGCTCCATCAGCTATGTATCTGCACTAAGCAAAGCCTGTTTTCAGAATTATCAGGCCCCAATACTACTGCAAGAACATCTGAGCTCCAACAGCTGATTGTCTGCACTAAGCAAAGCCTGATTTCAGAATTATCAAGCCCGTACACTACTGCAAGAAAGTCTGAGCTCCATGAGCTGATTGTCTGCCCTAAGCAAAGGTAGCCTTCTGGAAGACCACACTAAGACCCTATCCTGCACAACATCATTTATATTTCATTTAACCACGCTGTACATTTAATTTATTTTATATATCTTGTTCACCTATTTGCATTCCTCTATTTCCCCTCTGATTTCTGACTGACCTCCGACACCTCCCTTCTTTTATTGATATGTTTGTTTTTATTTTAATAACTATTCCTTCATCTCTGGGCCTAGAAACATATCCCCCTCCCTCAGCTTTATTGTAAACCTATCTGACCCTCGCATATCTTTATTCAGCAGCCTGCTTTCAGAATTATCAAGCCCCAATATTGCTGCAAGAAAGTCGTTTCTTCCTGGCTTCCCCACTTCCTCTCATCTAGCACTCCTTCCCTTATACTTGGGACTTCAATATACCAATCAATATCCCAACTGCACTGATGCCTCTTATCTGCTTTCTGTAACCTCCTCCTTTGGCCTTACGCAATGGTCAAATTTAGCAACCCATACAGCGGGAAACACTCTTGATCTCGCCTTCACCAATCTCTGTACTGCCTCTAATCTCCCATGAAACTATTCTCGGCTTACACCTCATGTGCGGTCGGTAAAACTAAGACCTCCATAAAACTCTCGAACCCCTGAACCGATCTGGGTGATTTTTCAGCATGTTGCCCCCCCCCCCCCAGATTTGGACTATCAGAAGATGTTGGAATTATGAGTGTATGACATGTTTTTGGGGTATTTCCATAAAATATGAAAATTTAGATTTTTCTGTTTGGAGATAATTGAATTGATACAGTAATTAACTCAATTATCTCCTGAGCAGAGGGGAGGGATTGTGTGTAATGTATGTGAGTGACTTATTACTTGACTCTGTTGGTATTGGTTGTTTTATATTTTTACCAGTGCCCCACAAGGTCCACCTGGGTGGTAACCTTTGGGGCAAAACCTGCATAAAAGACCAGTCTGGCCTAATACTGAGTGTCGTCCAGTTATTGGGAAGGGTGATGGGATATTCGTGTATCATCTTGTATATATTCCTGCTGTCCTAAAGTATCCTGTTTATTCCTGAGTAGCTGTTGGAGTAACCAGCGGAGAAGAAGCCCTGCTACCACTGCTCTCCGCTACACTGTCTTTCTCACATACACTAGTCTTTCAAGGATCTTGGATGCAACAAGGCAATAGCGAGATAGGGTGGTAGTTGGATGGGGAGTTAGTTTCAAGGTTGTTTTTTTGTTAGTTGCATGTTTGAAGGGTGATATGCCAGAGGAAAGAGAGAGATTGAGAATTTTATTGAGCGGTAGAGAAAGAGAAGAAGACAATACGGATGAAATGCGAGGGAGTAGGATAGGATAATTGTAGAAGGAGGTTGCAGAGCAGGTTGCAGAGCAGGGGAGGTTTGAGATAGGTAAAAGGAGAGTGCTTGGCGTCCTCGATGAGCACTAGGAGCATCCGTCGGCGAAGGTACGCAACTGGGGTACAGAAAGCTCCGTTACATTGGTGGCATGAGTGGGATGCTTCCTAGTGCGTGGACACATACTGACTTTTCTTATTGGAAGATATTCAACCACAGCTTTATTAACTTATTAAGTAAATATAACAAAATGGGGTAATTGCCAACAAAACCATAGTCAAATGTAAACCACCTTTCCTCCATACATAGATAACCCTGGCAATGACCCAACAATAGCAATATAAATACCAGCTCACCTATCCAGAAAGCTCCAAAATATGCCCATACCCAACCTAGTAAGGTGACAAACATACTTCCGGCAAAACAACCACCTGCCTGGTGTCCACAGTTTTCTTCCCCCTCTGAAAACCCCTCAGTGCCTGGCAAACTAAAATGTTTGGAAAGGTCTTCCCACCTGTTTAACTGGAACAAAAATGCCAAAGCTACCATATTCCAATCGATCACTGACGAAGACATCTGACGGGTAAACACCCGTACAACCTACCATCCTATTACTGAGAAACCCCTGCACATCCCACCGCCTCATCCCACACCTTCCAGACCCTCACATAGGCAGCCCACATGCCTGGCACAAGATAACTCCTTATGAATTCCCTAAAGTCCGGAGCTGCCACATCTCCTCCTCCTCTTTTTTAGGACCACGCCCAGCAGCAAAAAATGCAGATCAGCCAAAGGGGGCATTGCGAATGGCCCAACCATCCTCCCCATTTAAACTTCCATACACAATTTTTACAGAACTGCCTCTTGGTGATCCCCGACTGACTTGATGCCCCACAACTTTTGTCTTTGAATATAAAAATGAAAAAACCCTTCAAACAAAGCTTCTGCTTCATCATGGTTAGCGTAACGGCTTAGCCTTGGCAACGACACACCGACCCTTATGGGGTGGAAGGTGTCGCCGGACCCCCGGCTCTCCTAGCTGAGGGCATCTTCCCTCTCTTGAAGCATCAATTAAGACCCGCAGCCGGAACATTCATGCTCGAATCTGCACGCGATACCCCATTTACATTGGTCCTGATTAAAGAGACAGCAAAACCTTTTCTTTTGTCCGACTGGCAATGAGACACTTGATCCCACACTGGCGCCTCCCATCCAGAGAGGAGGGTCCATCTGGTCCCACCACATCTCCAGATTAGCCAGATTAGACAGGCGCTGTTGGATCTGCTCATCGTACTTCCACCAAGCTAAATACCCATAAGTCCTGTAGGCCTCCCATATGCCATCAAAATAACAAAAGAACTGAGAACAATGTTCTTGGAATTTCTCCCCTAAGACACTTGCGTTCCCAAATGACTTTGGTATCTTGAGATACTGCCACCGTTTTTCCTCCTCCTCCTTCTTGGAATCTTTTTTGTCCTCCTCCTTCAAATCAAGATATTTATCCAAGGGAAGGAGCGAAAATATTTCAAGGAATTTCCCACGCCGTATCTTCTTCTTAACGTCTCATTTCAAATGGTAACCCAAGGGCCCCGCGAATGAGCCATGGACATTTTGCCTTGCCATATCCAGAACCTCTCCCGCCAATTCCGCCCACTCACCAGCCCTCGAAGAATCGCCCGACACAGGAGAAGGAACCAACATCACACCCTGCCCGCTCCCCTCCACACCGGTCGCAATCATAACACAAACCCCATTGTCACCTGCAGGGAGAACCCATACCGTACTAAAGTGTGCCCCTTGAGCCCCCTCTAACCAAGTGCTCAAAAATTACTCCAGACTGTCTAAAGATTCCCTGAGTGTGATGTAAAAGAAGACTCCCAGCCAGAACCCCTGGCCATAGATGACCGCAGGGCAGCTGTCCTTTCATCCACCTCAAAAGGGTTCAGGAGTGATGACACACCTCCAACGTCCAGCAACCTGGTCCTGCCTCAGAACCACAGGAGAAGGGCACCACAACCTGCGAGGAGAAGAAACATAGGTAGCCTGCTCTCATGAGCCCCAACCCACCCATCCTCCCCATGTTCCAAGCAAGCAATCCCTGTCCATGCTGCGCCTGTGAACCTGACCCAAATCGCCGCATGGGGGTAAGCCTTCTAGTGGACCCAGAAGCACTGCGCCGGCTCCCAACTCTCCTGTTCAGATACACTGAACAACCCAAGCTGTAGTGCCTAACAGAAGGGTTTGGACGCACTCCAGCACCATCTCCTTTCATGCTCTCTGGTCCCAACCAAGCTTCACCTCCGGAACCTTCCACGGCTGTTGATGGACTCCTCCTCCTCCGCTGTGCAGGGACATCACTGGGACTCAGCCGCTGGAGAGGCCGCCTCCTCCGCATAGGCCGGCGAACTGGAGTTGCAGAGACCCCTGCTGTACTCCCTGCCGACTCGATCATGCAGCCACGCTAACCCACTCCCTGCCAACCCTGACACCTATATTGACATGGTGCTATGCCTACTTCCTGGACTTGTCAAGGCCCATTCCCTTACTTCACTGTTCCATGTGCTACAATCTGGTTGTTATTCAGCAAATGTATGTTTACCAAAGCAAAATTTATTTTGTCAATTTTACAAATTAAATTATAAATCTGGCCTCTAGATCACATTCTTGATAGTTTCTACTTCAACTGCCTTAGAGAACATTAAAGCTACTCCTCTGACTTTCTTCTTTTCTGAGGATGCGTGGATAATATGTGTCTGCCCCTTCATACTTCTTTATCCTTTTTTAACCCAAGTGTTTTTTGTATAAAGCTTACATCCACCTTCTCTTTTAAAAAAAATTAAGCAACGAGGCGGAGCCTAACCTTTCATGGAGACGGACGCGTGAGCCCTTAGCTCTCCGACCCCGGGATTACAATCCGCAAATATCCGCGACGAATCTAAGCCATCCTTCCACCAAAACCCGACCTACCGCCACCCTCACTTACCTACCCCATGGGAGGCACCAAAAAACGACGAGATACCACTCCGTCTGTGGTCACGTTGTTCCGCAGCAAGGACGACGGGCGGCCATCTTTATCACAAGGCCACACAGAGTCAGGCTCCGAATCCGATGGGTATGACCCAGCAGAGGAGCAAACAACTCCCCTCACAAAGGAAGACCTCAGGAGGATGCTCCGGGAGACCTTGGAGGATATCAAGGCCTACACAACGGCCGCCCTAGAGAAGCAAATCGCAGGCCTCAAAGAAGACATGGAGGCCCTGGCCTCACGCACCAGCCGCACCGAAAAACAAATAACGGAAACACAGGCCGCGACCAAGACGCACTCCAGAGACATCGAGACACTACAAGAAAGAGTCCTGTATCTGGAGGATGGCCTGGAAGATCTTAATAATAGATCAAGAAGACAAAATATCAGGATCAGGGGCCTGCCGGAGACGGTCCCACCTGAAGCAATACTACCCACAGTCCGAGCCATCTTTCACTCCGTTACACCAGACATACCTGAACAAGAGCTCTACATCGAAAGGGCACACAGAGCCCTGCGTCCCCCAGCCTTCAATCCGAACGCACCCAGGGACATCATCACCAAGCTCTTATACTTCCCTGTAAAGGAGCAGATCATGAAAGCAGCAAGGGATAACCCCCCAACATACCAGGGACACACACTGCACTTCCACCAGGATCTGGCCCCGACTACACTGAAGAAACGCCGGGAGCTCAAACCCCCAACGACGGCGCTCACAGAGAAGGGCTGGCGAAACATGTGGGGACACCCTTTTAAGCTGCTAGTCAAAAAGGGAGACCAGACATACACCCTCCACCAAGTAACAGACATGCAAGACTTCGCCAACCATATCGGAATCTCACTACGCCAACCTACACCGGCTACCGACTCAACCGCAGAACACAGCAGACACGGAGAGCTGAGACCTCGTCCACCCAGACAGCAAACCAAGGCGAAACCCTACAACACAACTAAAGGACAACCCCAAATGGAAAAATGAACTGAGCATCCCACCAAGGAGTCCCCCATGCCACAAGGGACACTAAAAATCTACTCCAGCTTAAGACCGATGAGTATTAAGTTTATTGTATGCTGTTAAATAATTTGTCCACTAATGATCACCTGGGCCCAGGGAAACGCTGAGCAACACTACCGCTGCACCCCCTAACATAGCCGTTAAGTATCACATTTATTGTTTGTTGTATAATTAGCTACCCACTAAGGATCACCCGGGCTCAGGGAAGAACAGAGCACATTTACTGCTACACCCTTTAGCAACGCCGTTACATACCCAGTATAATGTTTGTAGTTCAAGTATCTGTTCACCAATTTACTGCAGCGCCCCCTAGTTTAACCGACACAGGGGTCCTAAAAACTCCCTGCCCCGGCCACAGTATGAGTGCAGGAGACTAAACTCAAGACGCTCACACTAAACTTTCGCAAGCCTGTAACCCACTCCGCACCTACTCAGTAAATGGGAGAAATGCCCAGCAGACGCCACAGGAGCCCACTACACCAACTCCCAAGACTTATGAGGTATAGCACCCCTGGGATCCACAATCCAGACCTGCAGAACAAGCCCACATAGAGTAGTGCTACACCCACCAACATTGCCGAGGTCACACCACTAGTCATTCAAATATGGGACACGTAATCCGCACAGGCCGGGACTCAGAAGACCTTAAAAGGTTCCCAAAGATTCATGTACATAACGAGCTATACAGGCTCAAGAGGGTAACACACTACGGGTCAGGAGCCAGACTCGCGGAGCGCACCTCAGGTAATAGGGTGTTTTGGTGGCCCAGACACAATGTACACTCTGTTGGCTGCCCCGCGGGCCCGCCTCCCCGAGACCGGCCCCTCGCCTGCCCACCTTAGCCCACAGAACGCCTCACCTGCATAACCCGCCAAAAGCACTTACACCCATTACCAGGGAGGCACCCGTGCCCAACACCCAGCACCTATGAGCGAGTAACACACCAGGACCCAAGCTAAGAGACGGTGCCCGAGGCCGGAGGCCTACCCCTTAGCACGCTGCCAGGGGGGATAGGGGTGGCCCACATCCTAAAGCCACTCGCTCCTTACTTAAGGTACTATACCTACCCCTCCAATGACACTGCACATTAAACTACCCGGAAGGTAATTGAGCCCCCAAAATGGAGGGCAACCAGGTAACCCCCACAACAAAAAGTCCGCCGCCCGCGGGGGCAGTCTACCGGTACCCCCCCACCAAAATAACATAGAAGGTGTCTAGCGTAGAGGGGTGAACTTCACGGCAGGTCAAGGATCAGTTCACTGTTTAATGTTTAATGTTGAATATTTATTAACCAAAGTGTTGTATGTTATATGTATATTGTGGAAAGCTGGACAAACTCTCCCACCCTGCTTACAATACCACCCGAGCACAGACGACCTCACGGCCCCAACCAACGACCGCACCAGAGACAACATCTAACAGGGCTCCGGCACACCCCTACCCGGCTAGTAAACAGCCACGGGGGAACACCTCCCCTACACACTGGCCACAGAACCACAAAGTGACCCCACAAACCTCCATCCGCCTACCCCCCCTTAATCATACCAAACACAACAGCACAGCAACCCTACCCAGGGAGGACCAACCAGATTACATGAAAGACCCACCCCCCACCATACCGTACAACACAAAGTACTTTGACAACCGAAAAATCCCGGGGAGGACAGCGCCCGGTACACCGGCCGTCTTATCCCCACGACCCCAAACAGATAACACACCCCCAACTCTCTCCAAGACCCAGTCCGGGACAGAGTCAGAGATAAGGACACATATTAAGACAGCAAACACAAGCTCACACACGTAACCCCCTCCGCCCACACGACACCTGGCAACAGCCAAGTAAGACCAGGCACTCTCGCCCCACAACCCCCCTCGTTGTTTTGCTACCCCCCCTCTTTATTTTCTCCCCCATCCCCTACCCAACAACCCTAAACTCGAACGATGTCGGCCATTCTGACCTGCCTATCAATCAATTGCAAAGGCCTAAACAACCCCTCCAAAAGACACCAGCTCATGCGATGGGCCAACAATTCAAAAGCCGATATACTCCTACTCCAGGAGACGCACTTCACCCAAGACAAACAGTTCCCTCTCCTGAGCCGACACTACCGCGTGAACCACTTCGCCAGCTCCCCAATGGGCAAACAAAATGGAGTAGCCATCCTTATACGGAAAACATGCCCCATCTCAGTCAACCACACCATTGCCGACCCGCAAGGCAGATACCTCACAATAACGGGCAAAATCGGCCCGCAACAATATGCATTCTCCTCAGTATATGCGCCCAACACACCCACTAGCTCATTCTGGAACACCCTCAGAGCACACCTGGCACTATTCCCCTCCCACCACTCAATCATCGGAGGAGACTTCAACGCCGCCCCTTCACCTAGATAGACGCCGAGCCAGAACACACACACTACAACGCCAACCGACAGCAAAAGCCGACAAACTCTTCGCGGCATTCCTCGACCGGACTCACCTCATAGACGCGTGGAGATCTCAACACCCCACGACATTAGACTATACCTTCTTCTCTCACCCGCATCAATCACATTCTCGCATAGACCTCATCCTAATATCCCCGGCAATAGCACCCTTGCTTAAAAACACGTCCATAGGCCAGATCACCTGGTCTGACCACGCAGACACCACACTAACGTTCACCATCCCGGGCACGGCTCGACCTTGGACATGGCGGCTCAACCCCACCCTCCTTCACAATCCACAGATTCGAACAATAATCGACAAAGCTCTGACCGAATACTTCGAAACAAACACAGACTCGGTGGACTCCAAATGCACCTTATGGGCGGCACACAAAGCGGTCCTGAGAGGGACATTCATAAACCAAGCAACCATACATAAGAGAAAACAGCTCGCCCACCTGGAACAAACACTGGCGACACTAAGAACCCTGGAGACTAAATTTAAACTTGACCCCACACCAGAGGTGACCGCTAAGATTACACAATGCCAGAACAAAATCAAAGAATACATGAAAAGGGACTCGACAAAAGCCTTGTTGTGGTCCAAACAACTCTTTTACGACAAGGCCAATAAGGCTGACACCCTACTAGCACGCAAACTCAGACAACGCACAGCCCAGAAACAGATAAACCAAATAGCTACACCAAACGGGACCCTAACAGAGGACCCCAACAAGATAGCCGAAATATTCCAAACCTGCTTCACGCCCCTATATGACCACGACCCCGAAACACGGCAGAATCCAAATGCCACCAAAACACTCATTGACCACTATCTGGAACATACCCCGCTACCCTCCCTACCTAACGAAGCAGCGCAAAAACTGATAGACCCGATAACACCAGAAGAACTCGCGGGCACCATGAAATCGCTCAAACCAAACAAAAGTCCAGGCCCGGATGGGTTTACTGGGTTATACTATAAAACGTTCGCCCCCACACTATCCCGACATTTATGCAATATATATAATGCCATCCTACAAGGCAAACCACTACCACAAGAAATGCTCCAGGCCACAGTTTGCCTCCTCCCCAAACCCAACAAAACACACCTAGACCCGGGACATTACAGGCCCATCTCCCTACTTAATGTAGACTTAAAACTATTCACCAAACTAATGGCCGATCGGATATGCCCCTACCTACCACAACTCATACACCCCGACCAGGTCGGCTTTATCCCTACACAACAGGCCAGCGACAACACCAGACGAACATTCGACCTCATCTGGGCCGCAACAACGAAACGGATTCCAACCGTAATACTATCACTGGACGCCGAAAAGGCCTTTGATAGACTGCTCTGGCCATACCTATTCGCAACTCTCCAGAAATTCGGATTCCCCCCAGGCTTCCTAGAAGCACTACAAACACTATATGCCTCACCAAGGGCTAGTCTCATATTGCCCCTCACACAACCACCCAAATTCACCATATACAACGGAACACGCCAGGGATGCCCCCTATCCCCGATTTTGTTCGCCCTATCCTTGGAGCCGCTCCTACAGAACCTCAGACAAAATGCAGCTATAAAAGGCCTCAAAATCCATGAAGAGGAATACAAAACGGCAGCCTATGCAGACGACCTACTGGTCACCCTCACGGATCCAATAGCCTCCTTGCCACCACTTCTCCAAGCCCTAGAGAAGTACGCCAAAATCTCTGGATACAAACTCAATATAGACAAAACGGAAGCTCTACCCATACACATAGACCCCTCCACGATGAAGCACATACAAAACACATACCCCTTTAGGCTAAACTCCAACCACATACATTATTTAGGCATCACACTACCGGCAGACCTCTCCCAAAGCTACTCAGTGAACTATACCCCGATCATACAGAAAATCACTCAGGACATCGCCACATGGCAAAACATGCCGATATCTTGGCTAGGCAGACTAGCCTCGGTAAAAATGAACCTCCTACCCAGACTTCTATATTTATTTCAAGCCCTCCCGATCCCACTCTCCACACCAGACTTCAAGCAATTACAGACACGAATAGACAAGTTCATATGGTCCAACAGACGCACACGAATAAAGAGGCAACCCTATATGTACCCAACAGAGCAGGAGGCCTAGGCCTCCCCCACCTTATCCACTACTATCAGGCAGCGCAACTAACGCAAGCCCAAAACCTGCACGCTCCATACGGAGTCAAACGATGGGTAGACCTCGAGCACGATATATTCGGGGGAGACCACCCATCTCTCTACATATGGCTACCTAAAAGAGCCAGGCACACTATGCCACAGACAACCCCAGCGCTGACAAACACAATTAAAATATGGGACAAAATAGCACACAAAAGCGGCCTAACCACACCCCTATCCCCACTCACCCCGATACTCCGCAACACACAATTCCCCCCAGGCATGACACCCAAAGACTTCACTCGCTACGAAGACAATAACCTCACGCGCCTTTACCACTTCTTTCAGGGCCAACAAATAATACCATTCCCCGAACTACAGCACACGACACCGTTCCAAACATTTGACCTATTTAGGCACATACAGATCAAAAGCTTCCTAGCAACACCAGAAAATACAAAAGCAGGCTCAACGGCACTCACAGCTTTTGAGAAGCAATGCATGCAAACCCCAATTCAGAAGGGCCAAATCTCAGCACTCTACACCCACATAATACAAAACGTCAAAAATGGAGCACTCACGTACGTGTCGGCCTGGGAGAGGGACCTCGGCCCAGCGGAAGACCCATCAGACTGGGAAGATATATGGGAGGCCACTGCAACAATCTCCAGCTGCGTAAACCATAAAGAACAGGCCTACAAAACACTCATGAGATGGTATATTACCCCCCTCAAGCTTAAACAGATGGGCAGGTCAGACACGGACTTGTGCTGGAAGGGATGCGGTCATAAGGGAACCTACCTCCACCAATGGTGGGAATGCCCCCCAATCAAACAAATCTGGCAACAAGTAGCGACCATGGTCTCCAGCATCCTACACACAGACATACCACTAAACCCCTGGATCTGGCTGCTATCGAAACCACACGTAGACATACCAAGAGCACAAAACAAACTGACAGCTAAGGTGGCATTGGCAGCCAGACGGGCGATAGCCGAAAAGTGGGGCAGCAATGAAACACCAACAATGGAGACAATCAGGCGAAAAATAACAGATGCAATTAAAATGGACGAATTGTCCGCAATAGTACATGATACTACCAAACACTTTCACAAAATCTAGGACCCATGGTTCTACGAATTTCCGACCCTAGCTGGTACACACTGAACAAGCCACACACTCGATACACCCCGAACGGGTAGGTACCCCACCAACCCGTAAGACCGCCCCACCTTTTGTTTTTCTCTTCTCCCTTCCCTCCCCACCACCCAGAACCACACTACCACCCAACACCACGACCACGCAAAAACTACTAGAAACAAACGCACTTAAGACCAAAGACAATACGAGAACCTACCATCCTCAAAAATACCCCTACCACACCGACAAAAGGGGCAAAACAGGAAAGATAATCCAGGACGACACACGGACCCCCTAACCCCCACTCTTAAACACTGAACTATACTACTCAGACAAGGCACGACAGAAACCGCAATTAACCCAACAATCCGAACTCTCCCACAAGAGGTACACGGCAAACAGAATGTGAGACCAGACATGGACACAAGAGGTACCTTCAAATGTTAGCAACGCACCGCTATGAGAGGTCACCCCTTTCCCCACCCTTCTTACTTCTGTACCCCACCCCAAACCCTAGCAGGAGTAGAAACGCTTATTGATATGTGAGATAACAAAATTTACTTGTCAGGACTCAATGCCAAAAACCATAACGATCGACTTCCACTTGCACGTGGAACGCCAGCATACTGTGACAAACCACTCAATGCAACGCAAATTTGTACCACGTTTATTAACCTCCCTACTTTCTTTCTGTATCCCTATCCCAAATCGTACATAACGTAAAATTCAAAATAAAGAATTGAAAAAAAAAAATTAAGCAACACTTTTTATTTTAAAGTTTTTTTCAGTTGTTAATTCATCATTTCCTGACTTGACTACTGCAACTCACCCCTTTAATCAAACAACAACACTACACACACAAGTCTATCTGCATTTAAGAGCCGAAACTACATACAAACACACCCCTGTGTCTTTTGGGTTTATTTAAAAAAACTGAATTAGCCATCAGTTTATTTTTTTTATTTTAATTTATAGCCCTGCCTTTCTACTTCAATGAAATCACTCTAGCTCTTGAAAAATGATTTAATTCAGCCCAGAAAGGCATTAACTAGTTTTCATGCAATATTAAAAAAGAGTGGATTCTGAGGTCCTCTTCTAATCTTTCAGCAGTATGTATGGCCCTTAGAGACATTTATCTAGAAAAACAAAACAAAATATTTCAGCTTACACAGAGGTGCAACTAGAACCCTCCGGGTCCTAGTGCCAAAATTGCCCTGCTCCCCCCCACCTCCCATGTGTCTCACTCCCTTGCCCCCAGCCCCTCCATGTGTCACACACCCAAAGGTGCCTCATGTTCCTCATTCCCTACCCCAACCCCTCCATATGTCTCATTCCCTACCCCAGGATCCCCATGTGTCTAATTCCCTCCCTCCAGCCCCTCCATGTGTCTCATTCCCTCCCCCCTAGCCCGTCCATGTGTCCCATATCCTCCCCCAGCACCTCCATGTGTTCCATTTCTGCCTCACTTCCCCCCTCCCCTCCATGTCTCCCATTCCTTACTCTCTCCCTTCCCTCAATGTGTCCCATTCCTCAGTCTCTCCCCTCTCCTCTCCATGTATCCCATTCCCCACTTTCTCTCCCCTCCCCTCCATGTATCCTATTTGTTCCTCTATCCCCCCTACCCTCCATGTGTCCCATTTCTCACTATCTTCCCACTCTCCTCCATGAGTCCCATTTTTCACTCTCTTCCCACTCTCCTCCATGAGTCCCATTTCTCACTCTCTTCCCACTCTCCTCCATAAGTCCAATTTCTCACTCTCTTCCTACTCTCCTCCATGTGGTCCACTCTTCCCTCTTCCCCCCCCCCCCCCCCCCCCCCCCCGCCCTGTACCTGATCACTGCTGTGGTTCCTGGTCTGACAGGAAGTGCTCACTCTCACTGAGCACTTTCTGTCAAACAGCTCAGCCATGCTACACACAGGCAGGTGGGTAACTACCGACCCAGAATGTATGCTGGCAGCCCACGGTTGCAGGGGTCGCAGCTGCGGCCAGGCCCCCTAGAGTGACGGGCCTGTTCACAGCAGAGACCCCTGCGACCGTGGTAGGTACACCACTGAGATCACCACCACCATAGGTGTTAGTTAAATTAGATGTTAGAAATAAGAGCCAGAAGTGGAGGAAAGTGGGAAGTCAGTGTATTTCAGCAACAATAAGCTTTTCCAAAACTCTACGGCCATTCCATAATGCCTGTAATATTATATGTAACTGACAATTACCAATTTTTTACACATTTTAAAACTTTTAAATGTTGCTTAACCCCTTAAGGACCAAACTTCTGGAATAAAAGGGAATCATGACATGTCACACATGTCATGTGTCCTTAAGGGGTTAAATCCAGGACAGCATAAAGAACAATAAAACAGTTTTAATGAAAACAATGTTAGCAGAAACTAAATTATTAAAAAACAAAAAACAAAAGCTCTATATAATAAAACAATGTCCAGCTGTTTATTTAGTCCTTTGGAAACAAGGGTATCTGTGAGAGGTATTCATTTGGATTCAATACTAATTAAATGCTGTATATGTTCAGATGCAGATGTACCTGCTGGAATTAATTCAATGCTTGTAACACTCAACAGCTTAGGGTAATTGTTATGAAGTTACAAAAAAGTATCCAGAGGCACTATGCTTGGTTGATTTAGTTGCAACCAAACGTTTATGCTTCAAGAATTTCTCATTGAACTGTCTCAAGCTCTGACTAACACACAGCATACCACAGGGAGAGCTCTAGAAGTAATCTCCAAATGAGGAACAACAATCAATACACAAGTTGACCTCTTATTGAACTATTAATATAAATTCAGTCTCACTGTGTTTTATATGTACATTATGGCAACAATAAAGATCTAATTTCTAAACAGCAAATTGCAGTGAAGAAAGAAGAAAATTGCTAAATTTTGTCCAAATTAGTTAATGTGTAGAAAAAAAAATTAGATGTATTGAATTTAAAATGTTGTAACTTTGGCCACACATTTTTTCTTTTTTTTTCTTTCTAATTTATAAATGATTACAATTATATATGATTTTTAATAATTATTGTTTTCATTAATTTATATTTAAACTTCCATGCATCCAAGTTAGATATTAAATATAATTAAACACATTTTTTTTTTTAAATACAAATTATTCTATGTGGTAACAAATATAGATTTACAAATGTTACCAATTTATAATTTGTAAACGTTTAAGAGATTATATGACACAGTTTTGTGTTTGGAACGCGTATGCATCCCAAAATTCTGAAAGAGGACACTAGAGTACCACGTGATTAGTGATGTGCCGAGTTTGGAAAGCATTTGTAATCCACTAAGAGGAGTTGCGGAGGATACAGGAAATGGTGCATAAGCATTCCACTCAATACAACATCCCAGAACTAACAGAAATTGGCACAAATGGAGCACGTTATGCTAAATCACTGGAGAGCTGTTTGCACTGTTTTTTTTTTCCTGAGAAAGTCTTCGTAGTGAGATGGAACATGTTGAACTTTGTTTTTGTCATTATTAATGATTTATTATTTATTTTGTTTTGCCTTAACAACATATACTTTTAAGGAGCAGCATTCTATTTTCTGAGCACGTGCACTAGCATCTTGAGTGAATTCTTTTTTTTTTTTTTTTTATATAATTTTTATTAGAGAATTTTTTTCTTTTTTTGTACATATATAACAATAAACTGGTCTCACATTTTATCCAGCAAACAGCACAAATCGCATAGCAATCCATTAAATTTTACATCATCGAGATTTGTCTTATGTTCAGTTATAACTCAGCATATATCATATATCACATACAGACAGAATTACAAACATAAAAAAGGAACAAAAAAAAAAAAAAAAAACCCACCAAATCTAGAGCACCGGATCAATTAATTTGAATATTTGTATAATCGCTTTTGTGTATTATATTGTATTATATTGTCACTAATCAATATTCATCGCTTTCCCTATGCCAACTACTAAATTTCGAGTAGTGGTATAATCAAGAAAGACTATTAGAGGAGCAGAATATTGTCTTGTATTTATCCAGCCAGTCCCCATACCATTGTTTTTTCTTCGAATTCTCATTGCTGATCATCTCGTGTTCCATAGATATTTGGAACAGGACCTGATCAATCAATAGTCGTTTGTTATATGGCTTAGATGATTTCCATTGTCTCGCTATGATGATTTTGACAGCGACTAAACAATGAATCGCAAAACAAATGTCTTTATTAGAATCAAATGACAAGTTTAGATGTAAAAGAGCAGAAGCGGCATTCTCCATAATTCTATTAGTGGTCACCGTTGTAAAAATATTAAAGGCCCAAGACCATAGATTTTTGACAGCTGGGCAGGCCCACCAAATATGTATATAAGTACCTGGGTACGTACCGCATCTCCAGCAAGTTGGATCGGAATTATGGAACATTCTCGCCAATCTTGCCGGAGTATAATACCATCTATAGAGGACTTTAAAGTGACATTCAGACAAGTTCAGACAGTGAATATATTTATTCACCAGACTCAAAGAGACATTCCAGTCATCCAAAGAAATTTGCAGTTCTAGTTCTTGTTCCCACGTCTTAATCAGGCTGTGGGGAGACTCCTTAAGAGCTTCCAACATTGCTGCTGCAGCGGACGTAATCCTGTGAATAGATTGGAAATTGAATATAACTTCTAACTTTTTGGAAATAATGGACGATGATTTAATCACATTTTTGTGAATAAAGTTTTTTATGCGGAGATAAGTAAAAATTTCTCTGCGCGGGATATGCAGAGTGTCCATAATATTCTGGAAGGGTAGTATGTTATCTCCCTGCATAATTTCTGCAATTCTTATTTTATCCGCTCGGACCCAATTCTTTAACGAAAAATCTTGTATAAGTAATTGCATTATATCCAAGGCACATATTTATTAGGCCTAGTTTTTTTTTAATTAGTATCCACTCTTCTAATATTTGAGATAGTATCGCTGAGTTATTTATAGACGAATTTATTAAGTTTTTACTTGTAACTGTCCACATCAAATAGTGTAGTTTGTCTACATAGGCCACCTCAGCCTCCATAATATACCATGGTTCCAAGACCTGTTTAGGGTCCTGAAGGAAATATATATGCCTGATAATGCTAGCATGATAACTATAAACAATACTAGGAAAATGTAGGCCTCCATTTGTCAATTTTTTGGTTAAAATCTTTTGGGCAATTCTTGGTTTTTTATTATTCCAAATAAAATTATTAAAGTATGTTTGGATCATTGCCAACCAAGTTCTAGGGACCCCAAGCGGAATCATTGTAAATAAATATAGCCATCTGGGCAAAATATATGAATTAATAATATTAATTTTTCCTTGCCAGGAATTTTCTAGATTTCTCCATTTTCTAAGTTTGTGATTCATATTTCTCATGAGAATCGCAATATTCCTCTCCATTATTTCTGACACTTTAGATGTTATGACTAGTCCCAGATAATTTATTTGTGAATCAGTCCATATAAATTTATAGCTAAGGGCTAAACTGTTTACTATCTCCTTATTCAGATTCATAAACATTGCCGTGGATTTATTTATATTTAGCTTAAAATTTGAGATAGCCGAGTATCTGTCAATCTCAAACATTAAAAATTTTAAAGACGACTCAGGAGCTGATAGCGTGAGTAACGCGTCGTCCGCATAGAGAGATATTTTAGCATTCAGCGAGTTGATTTGTACACCTTTTATCAATGCGTTGTTCCTAATGTTAATGGCCAATGGCTCAATAGACAAGATATACAACAGAGGAGAGAGAGGGCATCCCTGTCGTGTGCCATTTTTAAGTGCAAACCACCCTGCTGTAATGTTCGGACCCACAGTTCTGGCAGAGGGAGAAGAATAGAGGGCCAAAATGGCGTTGTGTATCCATCCCGTAAAGCCAAAAGCATTAAGGGCTTCACTAAGATAACCCCTCCCGACCCTGTCGAATGCTTTCTCGGCATCTAATGACAGGGCCAGGAGGGGAAGCTTGTTTCTATTGGCCCAGTCTATAATGTCAATTATTCTCCTAGTATTGTTGGACGCTAACCTACCGGGAACAAATCCAATTTGATCAGGGTGAATCAGTGACGAAATGATTTTCTTAATTCTTTCGGCAATTATTGCCGCATATAGCTTCATGTCAGTGTTAATTAACGCTATGGGTCTATAGTTACTGGGATCAGAACTTAATTTATTTTGTTTCAGTATTGGAATAATGTTCGCCTGCAACAATTCAGATGGAAAAGTTTTATTTAGGGCTATCTGATTAAACATTTCTGTTAGGGGATTAAGTAACAAAGGCTGCATCTGTCTATAATAGACATTCGAAAAACCATCTGGTCCCGGAGTTTTATTAGTAGGGAGTCTATTTATTTGCAATTTGACTTCCTCCACCGAAATGCTCCTATTTAGAGTTATCAGCTCTTGAGATGTAACTTTAGGAATCTGGGTACCAGCTAGATAACTTTGAATATCATTTAAATTAGGAGACAATTTGAGATTATATAGATCTTCATAAAATTGATTAAATCTCTCCCCAATTGCCGAGGGTGTCGAATATATCTTTTGTCCGTCGGTCAATTGTTCGACTCTATTTTTTGTGTATTGATTTTGCAGTCTTTTTGTCAAATTTTTATTTGCCCTGTTTCCCGTATAGTAATTGTTTAATTTTAGTTTGTGAATATTTAATTTAATTTTTTGTTCAACCTTAGAATTGATCTGTTTTTTTAAAATGTTTAGCTTGGTTTTTAATACTATAGATGGGTTTTGTTTATTTAATTTAGATAAATTATAGAACTCAATGTATAAATCAGTCAGGGTCTTGCCATTAAGGACCCTCATTTTATGGGCTAATTTGATTAAATAACCACGCATAACAGCTTTATGTGTACACCAATTATTTGCCGGTGATGTATCCGAAGGACTATTTTCTGACCAGAAATTTTTTAGTAATTGACTTAATTCTTCTTTATTCTTTAAATCATTAAGGAGAGCAT
The DNA here is from genome assembly GCF_036172605.1 of Pelobates fuscus. NCBI lineage: Eukaryota > Metazoa > Chordata > Amphibia > Anura > Pelobatidae > Pelobates > Pelobates fuscus. The sequence continues at coordinate 183,864,119 of NC_086320.1, read as the reverse complement.
CATTTAGTCTCCATGTAGTACGGGCCATAGGGGGTTTATTTCCAAGGTCCATTAATATGAGGCTGTGGTCTGACCATAAACTCTCTTTAATTTCAATTGAGTTGCACAAAGATATCGTGTTTGCATCCAGGAGATAAAAGTCAATGCGTGCAAACGTACCATGCACACACGATTGATGAGAATAGTCTTTATCTGTAGGATGTAATAATCGCCATATATCATGGATATTATACTGTTGAGAGATGTTATAGAGTCTTTTGGCCTGCTTAATAGTTCTTTTATCACAAGGATTTCCAAAAAGATGCGTCTTATCCATTTTAGGATCCCATATACAGTTAAAATTGCCCGCTATGATTAAGTGTCCCTTAGATACTTTATCAACTCGATCCATGATGTTCGCAAATTTAGTCATAGGATCGACATTCGGGAGATAGACATTGACAAAAGTATAGGTCAATTTATCAATAGTACAGACAATAATTATGAATCTCGCTTCTGGGTCTAATTCGATATATTCAATTTCCAAGTCTAAATTACAGTTGAACACAACTGCAACTCCCCTTTTTTTATTATCTCTTAATGAAGCATGAATAATATTATGATATTTATGCCCTCCCCATCTCTGTTTGATATCTTTGAGCCAGTGGGTTTCTTGTATGAATGCCACCTGTACATTGTACTCATTAAGAGTGTTATACAGTCTTCTCCTTTTTTTGTTAGTATTCATACCCTGCACATTCAGAGATAGGAACCTAAGCATCTAGAGTTCTCGGGGGTTCAACATATGCTCCAATATTCAAAATCCTGACCTCTGGAAGCAGAAAAGCGTTGATATACTTAATATACTTAATTGTGATAGCTTTATCAAAGGTATCATGTGCTCTCAAAAAAAGAAACAAACAAAACAAAAAACACAAAAAACTAACAAAAAAAACACCCCTAAAAAAACAACAAGAAACACATACTTTGCTGAATCTCTGCGAATAAAATCGTAGTAGATCCAGCGTCAACAAACCACATAAAACAAAATTGAGAAGAACAAAGTTCTTTCTTCTCTTTTTTAAACCGTAAATTTCTGATTGTAGTAGAAATCAACGGAAACACTGCAGTAGTACTGCACCAAGAGGGGCAACCCATCAAAAAGCAGGAAGAGGGGAAGAGAGAAAAAAAAAAAAAAAAGCATCTTGAGTGAATTCTTATGATTTATGTTTGATAGGCCTGATTTATATTTTAATCTTGTAAGTGTATCACAATAAAGCAGCTAAATTGTTTTATAAGTTATTGCATGTATCATTTCTTTTACAGATACCTCTGTGTACTTTAAAGACGTTCCACATCCAGAGTTGATATCTCATGTGATGAGCTTATATATTCACCACAGATTGTGAGTTTAACTTTGAATCAGGTTCATGTATGGTGGACCAATATAACAAAGAAATACACCTTATACACACACTTATATACAATGATACTTATCAGTGGTAGGTGAAATACAGCCTCCCTCAGATCGCTCCCAGCTAGCAATCAACTTCAATACCAATATATACAAAACACAACGAGGGAACCGGCTGGTAGCCTAAATTGAGATAAATACAAAAACAAAATATAGTGTAATAAAGTTTGACAGAAATATCATTTGCGCAATATGAAATGCACTCACAGGATCTTGGACAGTTCAGGCATATATGGTGCCTCCCCTGATGGTATGGGGGGCTGGGGAATTCCCCTGGACACTTCCCTGGATCTTTCCACCAAAAAGCAGGACTCCGGGTGAAGGTATGAAAAAGCGGCTTTAATTTTCAATAAAATATATAAAAAATAAATACAATAGAGGTCCTACGCGTTTCGTCCCTTCTATAAAGTATGGGACTTCCTCAGGGACCAACAATATTAAAATTACAATTAATGCAGTACAAAAAAGCAGCCTAACCACCCTCCACCCATAAGTCCTTTAAATAGGGCTAATCCCTAAAGTCAATTTAGTCACATGTGCCTCTCTGTCCCTCCTCATTGGTCCTGTGTCGATCGGTATCATCTGTTGGCAATTGCATTCTTCTTCATTCACAGCTGATCTTCACTGTTGTATTGCAGTTAATTTCGGCATTTTCGTACATTACGGAAACCGGAAGTGCTATGCGTTCCAACTGGGTTCACAAACCCGGAAACCGGAAGTGGCTTGCGTTCCACCCTCGTTTTTTTTTTTTTTTTTTTTTTTTGCAATCCACCTGTATTGGGGGAAATCTAGCCACAACAAATACACTTAAAAACGCATGAAAGGTCTGTGTTATAACCCAAATGTTATTTTCACCATAAACTGTGTATCTTTATTGACCTTAAATGATCTATATAATATTCAATAATAAATTTTTTCATTATATTTGTGCAAATAGTTAGTAAAGTGTTTTCTAATGTAAATTAATTCTTTATCTTATAATTTTACAATATTTGCCATTTTTAATATCCTATTTTGTGTAATATTGTTTACATATAATGCTTCTAATTTATAATGTGTCATCTTGTTTTCTCCTTCTTCTAATCAGAGAATATATTTTTCTTTTATATGAATATATTTTGTGTTATTAATAAACCAAATTATTCTTATGACAAAAGGTGCTTTATATTAATCCCAACCTTATTCCTTATATTATAGTGACTATAACTAATAATAATGTGTCTTATAAAAAACATACTAGATCCACATCCACGTTTAAACCACCAGGTTCCAGAGTTTGTAGCTTATGGATCCAGTAGGTCTCCCTCTGGGATAGCTTGGTGATTCTGTCCCCCCCTCTCCAATCAACACATACCCTTTCAATGCCCATACATTTGAAACCCGTAAAAGAAAATTGGGGACAATGATTACAGTGTACTGGGATGGAGTGTGTGGCCAAGTTCTTTTTTATATTATTTATGTGCTCCAAGAGACGCACTTTTAGGGGCCTCTTGGTTCTGCCCACATATTGCCTGCCGCACGGACATTGCAGTACATACACTACATAGTCCGTGCGGCAACCAATTTCTGTTTTAATCTGGAATACTTCCCCAGTGACAAAACTAGAAAAAACTTCTGTCTTTTTTAGATTGACAATCCGACAGGCTTTACAGACTCCACACCCTCTGGAGAAACCATTTGCTATTGGTTTCTGACTATCTCTATGATTATTTATAGCATAGCTGGGTGCCAAAGAGTTCTTAAAGTTCTGATTTTTCTTAAAAATAAGTTTAGGCTGTTCTGGTAGGAAAGTGTTGAGTACAGGATCTTGTTGGAGAATCGACCAGTGTTTCTGCAAACTCTTCCTAATCCAAACATGGTCTGTGCAGTACTGTGTTCTAAAGGCCGCTGCATTGTCTTGATAGGATTTGGCACGTGGTCTGTCCATTAAATAATTGCCTCTATCGGTTTTCAAAGCTAACCGAATTTCTTTGTCGATGGTATTCTTCTTGTAACCTCTCTCTACCAATTTGTTCTTAATATGGTTAGATTGTGTTATAAAATCTTGAACTTGCGAACAGTTCCTTCTCACCCTAGCGAATTGTCCCTTGGCTATTCCTCTAAGCCAGGGGCGATGATGGCAACTTCGCCTATGAACATATCCATTGCCATCACTCGGTTTGAAGAAACACTTAGTTTTAATCTGGTTATTCTCACTTATCAATGACAAATCCAAAAAACTTATTTCTTTTTGATTCCACGCAGAAGTAAATTTTAGATTATATTTGTTTTGATTCAGATAATTTTCAAATGATTGAAATAATAAAAAAGGCCCCTTCCAAATTATAATAACATCATCGATATATCTCCGCCAGAGCACCAGGTTCTCCCTCCAGTCATGCCCAACCCAAACCGTTAGGTCTTCCCATCTACGCATGTAGATGTTGGCATAACTGGGGGCGAACCTGGTGCCCCCCTGGTCATGTATGGTGGACCTACTCTTGTGCCCTATTTGGTTTTATTTATGTTTGTAATATACTGTTTAATTTATAATATATTACCCTTACTTGTCAGACTACTCAATTAGGTATCAGAGTATATGATCAGGTACATGCAACATGATAATGCATAAAAAAGAGCGAGAAATAGGAAAAAAATATATTGTGTAATCCTGATGAAACAATTGTTTGCTCGTATATTTAAAAAAAAACATTTATGAAGCGCTAATATTAGTAGCTCCAAAATACTCCTGGGTGAATGCAGGCATAAGTATAACAAAAACCTTTATTCACAAAACTAATAAAGCAGCAAGGTGACCCTTGGAGAATGATCTCCTTCGGCAAGGCACAATCTCTGTCCCTCTGATTCGTTTCTGAACTATGTCAGATTTTAGAGGCCAGACATCAGGTAGCACTATGATCCATCCAGGAGGCAAGGGTTCCCAACTTGCATGCTAGTGATGTAGGTAACTTTATGACATATTTCTCTGTAATGACGGCTTCCTCAGATTCACCTTCCATCTGTGCGCTTTACTTTTAGTTCACTAGTAAGTCCACCCTACATGGCCGTGCACATAAGTGTGCAATTCTCATGATTTTATTGAATGTTTTACAAAACTACAGATTCAGAGTGGACTTTGCCGCAATCTCAAGCATATTAGCCACATACAATTAATTGCCAAATATAAAAGTCTATAAAAAAAATATAGGTAAACATTAACACAAAAAGGAAGGACAATTTTGATAATGGAGAAAACATAAATAAGGGGAAAAAACAGGGGAATATATTAAAAAAATTATATAATTATGACATACAATAAAAATTAATTAATCATATTTAGAGGTACTACAGAGGACATAATAAAAGAAATGATACTGTATATAAAAGTTAAAATCAATAAAACCTTAAAAATCTATATGATTAAAAATAAATAAAAACAATATATTCTACTTTAAAAAAGTAAGAAAAAGAAAAAAGGGTTAAAAAATAATCTTCCATAAAAAAACAGCTAATAAATGCATAACATAATTACATAAAAAAATTACAAGTGTTTTAGCATTCCACTGCAAGCCACCACCTCGCCAAACTGATGCCCAAACTGACTCTGAGGATTTTGACTCCCCAAGAAAATGTTCATGCTCAGTGAAAAGCCAATGGAAGGGCGAAATATCTAAGCTGAAAAAGGCAAAAGGCAAGGAAACCTGCGCTTCACCTCTCCTCAGATAAGGACCAAGAATTGCCCCGTTCCTCTGTTTTTGATGAGTGGTATCCGACTCTGGTGACAATGCGTAGAGCTACACTTCGAAGTCAAATTCCACCTTCATTAAAGAAACCTTCCTTGGGGGGCATGTGTACAAAGGAAGGTTTGCCTGATGGGAAACCTACCTCTCACACTGACACAGAAGTTTTTCTGGATGCCACCATAGGAACATTCATCACCCCGATCTTCCTACAAACTGACAGATCTCATAAAGAAGAGTTTTGATTACTGTCATTGCCACTATTGCACTGATAGAAGAACTCCTGCCAGGGGAGTCGAATCTCATAATGGATTGATTCTCTCGCCACTGGAGGGACAGCAGCAACCGGATCCTCAGGTCTTTGCTGCATTGGACTATGAGATGGTTTTATTTCACCTCAAAGTTTACCTCTAGCAACAATCATTGTGTTCCAAACCTTTAAAGATGCCTACCGGATCTAGAGAGCCTGGCAGTGGATGCATTCCTATAAGCCTGGCTGACCCACAGCGCTTACATCTTTCCTCCCTTCACAATTAAATCAAAGGTCCTCCACCACGTTCAATTACAAAGGGTAGTGTGACCCTCCTTATACCACTATGGTTGAGTCAACCCTACATCTTGGATCTTCTGGCATTGTCTTGCCGAGATCCTCTCCTACTACTGGACAGTCCAATGACCCTTAAGAACCGCACCTGATGCTTTGGAATGACGTCTTCCCCTTGTAGGTTGGACTATTTCAGGGGTTCCTGGTGAGTCAAAAAAGTACTGCAGATGGCTAAGGATCATCTGTGGGACTTCTGGGCTCGAAGGATGAGAAGATCCTACCTCTCCATCTAGCAAAACGTGTCCAGTTGTTGTATGGGATAGGACCTCTATCCATTTACGGCCACTTTTTCCATTATTAAGAATTTTATGTCTTCTATTTCTAGGTTTGGGAAATCCTGCCTCTCTAATAATGTAGTGTGGTCACCTGTAGGGCAAGATGCTCTCATTTGTTGATTGCTTTGTGGCATTCAACTTCAATGTCCGCCGGGTCCTAAGTATGCACAAATCTGTGACATCTACATTGTTCTCGAATTCCTACGCAATAGGCAGACAAATAACAGACTTTCTCTGCATCACTCATGGCCAAGATTATATTTGGTAATTATGTGCATAATGTATATCGCTCTGACTCCAATATATATCTCTATATGTGTATATAGTCTAACTTAATGAATATATACTTGATCTATTTCCTTAAATGTAAATATGTGACCAAAAATAAAATGTTATATTCATAACATAATTTTATGTTTTATACTATTAATAAATGCTACTATATATATATGTGTATGTATGTATGTGTATATATATATATATATATATATATATATACACAACATGATAATGCATAAAAAAGAGCGAGAAATAGGAAAAAAATATATTGTGTAATCCTGATGAAACAATTGTTTGCTCGTATATTTAAAAAAAACATTTATGAAGCGCTAATATTAGTAGCTCCAAAATACTCCTGGGTGAATGCAGGCATAAGTATAACAAAAACCTTTATTCACAAAACGAATAAAGCAGCAAGGTGACCCTTGGAGAATGATATATATATACACACATATATATATAACTTTCCACGTGTCCCGCACTCACTGCTCCCGGTCTTGTTAATGCCTCGGTGCAAACTCCGACCATAAGTATATATAGGTTCTTGTTGAAGTGCACTCACAGGACTCAATAATATTTCTAATTGTGCTGTTTATTCGAGCATCAAGTAATACAAAGAAATGCTTCCCAAAATCCACAAAGGAGGTAATCCTGGAGGACCCATAAATTCAGGAATGGAAACTCTCACAGAACAGATCTCAAGACCGGTAGAAAATAATTACACAGCGTAGTATTTATGGCCCCCACCCACCGCTAAGGGGTGGGGGCCAGGGTGGAGGACCTTAGGTCCCCCCCCCTTTTTAGTATTTAGCGCCCCCACCCGCCGCTCAGGGGTGGGGGCCAGGGGGGAGGACATTAGGTCCCCCCCTTTTAATATAGAGATACTGTGTGTAATACAGGGATACTGTGTGTAATATAGAGATACTGAGTGTAATACAGTGATACAGTGTGTAATATAGAGATACTGAGTGTAATACAGGAATACAGTGTGTAATATAGAGATACTGAGTGTAATACAGGTATACAGTGTGTAATACAGAGATACTGAGTGTAATACAGGGATACTGTGTGTAATATAGAGATACTGTGTGTATTACAGAGATACTGTGTGTAATACAGAGATACTGAGTGTAATATAGATATACTGTGTGTAATACAGAGATACTGAGTGTAATACAGGGATACTGTGTGTAATATAGAGATACTGAGTGTAATACAGGGATACAGTGTGTAATATAGGGATACAGTGTGTAATACAGGGATACAGTGTGTAATACAGAGATACTGAGTGTAATACAGGGATACATTGTGTTATACAGGGATACAGTGTGTAATACAGAGATACTGACTGTAATACAGGGATACTGTGTGTAATATAGAGATACTGAGTGTAACACAGGGATACAGTGTGTAATATACAAATATTCGGTATTTACAGCTGAAAATATAAAAATGTTCGGTATTTACAGCTGAAAATGAAGGAAAGGGACCTCTGTTAAAAAAAAGGATAAATGAGTCATTTATTACACGTGAGTTTACAGAGGAAGAGGTTCTATTTCAACTGTCAAAAGTAAAGACAAATAAGTCAATGGGACCTGATGGAATACACCCAAAGCTATTAAAAGAGCTTAGTGGTGTACTAGCAAAACCATTAACAGATTTATTTAACCAATCATTGTTAACAGGAGTAGTCCCAGAAGATTGGAAGTTAGCGAATGTTGTGCCCATTCACAAGAAAGGTAATAGGGAGGAGTCGGGCAACTATAGGCCAGTAAGCCTTACTTCAGTAGTGGGGAAAGTGATGGAAACCATGTTAAAGGATAGGATTGTTGAACATCTAAAAACACATGGATTTCAAGATCAGAGACAACATGGGTTTACTTCAGGGAGATCATGCCAAACTAATCTTATTGATTTTTTTGATTGGGTAACTAAAATTATAGATAAGGGTGGTGCAGTAGACATTGCTTACCTAGATTTCAGTAAGGCTTTTGACACTGTTGCACATAGAAGGCTTATCAATAAACTGCAATCTTTGAGTTTGGATTCCAATATTGTTGAATGGGTAAGGCAGTGGCTGAGTGACAGACAACAGAGGGTTGTAGTCAATGGAGTATATTCGAAGCTTGGGCTTGTCACCAGTGGGGTACCTCAGGGATCTGTACTTGGACCCATTCTCTTTAATATTTTTATTAGTGATATTGCAGAAGGTCTTGATGGTAAGGTGTGTCTTTTTGCGGATGATACTAAGATATGAAACAGGGTTGATGTTCCAGGAGGGATAAGCCAAATGGCTAATGATTTAGGTAAACTAGAAAAATGGTCAGACTTGTGGCAACTGACATTTAATGTGGATAAGTGCAAGATAATGCATCTTGGACGTAAAAACCCAAGGGCAGAGTACAGAATATTTGATAGAGTCCTAACCTCAACATCTGAGGAAAGGGATTTAGGGGTGATTATTTCTGAGGACTTAAAGGTAGGCAGACAATGTAATAGAGCAGCAGGAAATGCTAGCAGAATGCTTGGTTGTATAGGGAGAGGTATTAGCAGTAGAAAGAGGGAAGTGCTCATGCCATTGTACAGAACACTGGTGAGACCTCACTTGGAGTATTGTACGCAGTACTGGAGACCGTATCTCCAGAAGGATATTGATACCTTAGAGAGAGTTCAAAGAAGGGCTACTAAACTTGTTCATGGATTGCAGGATAAAACTTACCAGGAAAGGTTAAAGGATCTTAACATGTATAGCTTGGAGGAAAGACGAGACAGGGGGGATATGATAGAAACATTTAAATACATAAAGGGAATCAACACAGTAAAGGAGGAGACTATATTTAAAAGAAGAAAAACTACCACAACCAGAGGACATAGTCTAAAATTAGAAGGACAAAGGTTTAAAAATAATATCAGGAAGTATTACTTTACTGAGAGGGTAGTGGATGCATGGAATAGCCTTCCAGCTGAAGTGGTAGAGGTTAACACAGTAAATGAGTTTAAGCATGTGTGGGATAGGCATAAGGCTATCCTAACTATAAGATAATGCCAGGGACTAATGAAAGTATTTAGAAAACTGGGCAGACTAGATGGGCCGAATGGTTCTTATCTGCCGTCACATTCTATGTTTCTATGTTTCTATGTAAATACTGTGTGTAATACAGAGATACTGAGTGTAATACAGGGATACTGTGTGTAATATAGAGATACGGAGTGTAGTACAGAGAAACAGTGTGTAATACAGGGATACAGTGTGTAATACAGGGATACATTGTGTAATACAGGGATACTGTGTGTAATATAGAGACACCGACTGCCTATTGAAGTCTATGTCGGTTTGTTGGGTTTGCCCGTTCGCGAACATTTGCGGAAATTTGCGTTCACCGTTCGCGAACCGAAAATTTTATATTCGCAACATCACTAAAAGGGGGTTTTAAAAATATCCAAGCAAGAAAATATTTTGAAGCCAGAATGATCAAATTTTTAATGGCAAGAATAGAGGACTAAATATTGATTTGGGCTTCCTGTGCCACTACCAACACTTTACATGAACACTCATCCAGCATTATCTTACTGTTCTGTCATATGTATCAACATTTTAAAATGCATTCCAATATGTTTATTCTATCAATATACAAGTATATGTTTGTGTGTATGTATATGTATATGTGTTCAGATATTTATGTGTAAGTGTCTACATGTGTGTATTTGTGTGTGTATGTATAAAGTTCATATATAAATGCATACAAGTATGTAAATGTGAATAGGTGTGTGTGTGTATGTATATATATATATATATATATATATATATATATATATATAGGTCTATGTATGTGCAGGCACATTGGTATATGTGTAGGTACATGTATTGATGCTTGTGTGTGAATGGATATATAGGTGTGCATGTACATATATTTTTTGGCATTTGATTGTATTTATATGTATATTGTATGTACTTGTGTATAGAGTGTATGTTCTTGTGTATACTTTTACACATGCACTACTTGTGTATATGTACATGAGTGTGAGTGTGTACGTGTGTCTCTCTGAATTCTGGGTAGAGGCATTCATGCATATCCTGTAACTCTTGGATGGGAATTCATGCATTCTTTATATTAATACTCTCCCCTTCTAGCATCATGTAAAGCACTGTTCGATTGTTTTTTTTCTCTTTCATCCCCCTCACTCTGTGATCTTTGCATAAGATATTTACGACCCTCTCTGCAAGAATGGTGTCTATGTTCTATCAAACCTGTCTTATCTGCACTCATGTTGCTTTAACTCAATCACAACTCAACTTCAATTTATATGTATCTTCTTGCTCAGAAATGCTTCAGACTTGAGAAAAAGAGGTTCTCCTGAAGCTTGTAATTAAAAAATTCTGTTAGATCAATAAAAAGGTATTACAAGATATGAATTATATCTGTTTTTACATCTACATCACTAGACTAATATGGCTACAATCTCTAGTTGTATTTAGTTACAAGAGTGGCATAGGCTTGCTGGGAAGGGGTAACCATATAGAAAGTGGGATGGGCTCACTCACCATCCTCTCCTATAATGTTAGGGGGCTCAACTTGAAAAAAGACAGAAAAAAGACATAATAAAGACATATGGCGCTTAGGGAATTTATTCGATTAGGAGCAGATGCAATCTTTGCCCAAGAGACACATCTAAACAGACACCCTAAATTCCCCCAATGTTTATTAAAGCAATTTCACCAGAAGTAAATCAAGAGGGGTAGCCATCCTGATTGGTGCTAATGTTCCCTTCACTTACACAAAACACATTGCTGATGATGCTAGGAGATACATTATGCTTCAGGGACTTATTTTATCTTCTCCCATAACAGTTGTGGGGGTATACCTCCCGAATAAGCATCAATGTGGAACTTTTCAAAAGATCATGTCCATATTGCAAAACAACACGGTGGGTACACTAATCTTTGGTGGGGATTTTAATGTCTCCCTAGACTCCAATAAAGACAGCACTGCTATAAATGCTACACACTAGCTACCACCAGACACTAAATGAGACATATCATGCATACTCATCAACTGGTGGATTGTTGGAGAGCATTTCACCCAACAACGAGGGAATTTACCTTTTCTTCCACCACCAACCACACATATGCAAAAATAGATTACTTCTTGATATCCCACTGTGATCTGTCACTAGTGACTGACTCTTCAATTGGCACCATAATCTAGTCGGACCATTCCCCCATATTTTTACAAATACTCATACCTTCCTTGCAATGCACCAAAGGTCAGTGGAAACTGAACCCTAAGCTTCTGCAGTCTGATCAGATTAGATCTGAGTTACAAAACTCCAGCTACATTTCCTTATACTCAATGGGAGGCTCACAAGTCAGTGGTTAGGGGGCAACTAATTATGTGGAGATCACATTTCAAAAAAGAGAGAACTAATAAAATTACAAAACTCCTAGAAGACATAAAACAGACCGAAGAGGCCCATAAAGACTCCATATCAGACACTGACTACCGCTAACTCCTATCACTAAGATCTAAACTTTGTTCTCTATTACAGGATAAGACTAAAAAAGCCATGTAATGGATGAAGCAACAATATTACACCCATGGGACAGATGTGGCAAACTCTTGGGGCACGCTCTAAAACAAAAGCAGACATTGACATACATCCCAAAAATAAAGAAAGCAGACAACACACTAGCTCAGACAATGGAAGACATAGCTGAGACATTTTGTGAGTATTATCTCTCATTGTACAAAACCTACTTAAATGTTGAATTTGACAAAATTCTCCCATATTTAGTGTCCGTCTCTTTAGACGAGCCTTTCACCTTGGATGAACTCTCACAAACCATCAAATCAGCACCGAACAACAAGAGCCCTGGCCCATATGGTTTCTCAGACACATACTATACAACCTTCCAAAAAGAATTAGGCAAACACTTTTTAGAAGCCATCAACTCCATCTCGCTGAACTGCAAAATCCCCAAATCCAATCTGGATCACTTATGATATTGAGAAGCAATATCACTTTGCTTCTCAAATCAGGGAAAGACTTTGAGAGATGCTCGAGCTATCGCCCGATATCTCCTATAAACGTAGACGTTAAGATGTCCATGGAAGCAAATGATAACACCAACAAAATTATAAATGTTGTACACTTAGCAAAGCAAAAAATCACCCCAACCCTACTGCTAGCAATTGATGTGGAAAAGGCATTCAACAGGGTGTATTGGTCCTTTCTAAAAAACACCTTGGAGGCATTGGGGTTTGACAACCAATGGATCCAATGGATCCCAGTGATATACTCGGCTCTGACTGCTAAACTGAAGGTCAATGGGCAATTGTCAGGTTCTTTCCCCATTTCAGATGGAACGCATCAAGGCTGTCCACTGTCCCCACTTCTTTTTATCTTAGTTCTGGAACCCCTTTCACAGGATGTTAGTAGAGGGGAAGGGATAGAGGGCATCCGAGTACAGAATCAGGATTGCAAAGTTTTGGCATTTGCTTATGACCTTTTGTTTACCATCAACAACCCTAAGAAAAGACTGCCACATCTGATGGAGGCACTTACGACAAACAGTGAACTATCTAATTTCAAAATAAACACAGAGAAATGTGAGATTCACAATTTAAATCTATCAAACACTAAAATCACAGGCCTCAAAAAGACCTATCCTTTCCAATAGGCAAAACAGTCAATAAAATATATAGGGGTACACCTTACCTCTTCAATTGGGACTCTGTACAAATTTTCCATGCTTACTGTCCTCCATACAGAGGGATCTAGAGACATGAGACAAACAACACTTTAGATGGATTGGACAGATAAACATTATTACTATGAATGTCCTCCCACACCTTCTATATCTTATGAACACTCTCCCAATCTTAATTCCACAGATTTTTTTGACACGGTTCGACCATTCTTACCAAATTAACATGGGCCAAGAAATTACCACGCATAGCATACCATATACTAACTAGGCCCAAGGAGGGAGGAAATCTTGGCTGCCCAAATATACTTCATTATCACCAAGCCATACACATGGGAAGAATCATAGAATGGTCCAATGTTTAAATCCTGAAGGAGTGGGTACAAATAGAACAGACTCAAATAGATGCGCCCTCAGCTCCATGGGAATGAAAGCTCCCTGAGCCCTTGACTATTGCAGCCACTCTCAAAGTATGGAAGAAGCTGCAACAGAGTTTGCACCTACGCCCTCAGCCAAATACCCAATCTCCCACAACCCTTTATTTCCATTTGGAAAACCAGGACTACTTTTGAAAACCAATCCCCCTTCGAGACATACTACATATGTCCATGGTCTTTGGGCAGGAGGCTAGCCAGAAGGCTCCTCCAGAAATTGTGGCAGAGGCATCTTTGCCACCCCCCCCCCCCCCCCCAAGGGAAGACTAACCAGGTACAAGACCTCCTGCCGGTCTGTACCCGAGTTAGTCGAGAAGCCCACCCAACAACAACTAGCTGTCCTGGTAGCCTGCTGTGCCATGCTTGGCCTGGGTAGGTTCACTTTGCTATAGTTATAGCGTCCATCATCCCTGGTTTCTCCAGATACCAGGCACTGCCACTGGGGAGTGAGACCAGTTGTCACCACTCCCTGTAGGGGACACCTCCACTCCCAGTGATGCTAGCTGCTGTTGGGGAGAGGGACCGGTTGTCTCCTCTCCCAGCAGGGTACACGAAATCCGCTAACAGTTTAAATGATATGGTTTCCTGAAGGAGTGTGTTTTCAAAGATTTTTTGAAGGAGTGGAGACTGGGTGAAGGTGTAACGGAGAAGGTAAGGAAGTTCTACAGAAAAGGTGCAGCCCTATAGAAGCCTTGGAGATGAGCATCAGATGTGGGCGTACAGACGGAGGATAGACATAGGTCTGCAGCAGTGCTCAGGGGCCTCGACGGGACATACTTGTGTATTAGTGATGATAGGTAGGTAGGTTGGGCAGCATTATGTAGAGACTTGTAAACAAGAAAAATAGATACAAGGTGTATTGGATAACAAATATTAAAGATAGGCAGCTACATACATACACAAGCGTCTAAAATTGAGTGGTAGCTCAAACAGGATCTAGAAAAGTATGTGCGCTCAGAAAAGGATGTATGGGAAAATATAATAGCAATATTTATTGAAATACAACTCCTATACAATAAATATACTTGTACTTGAAATAAATCAAGACAAACACTAAATGAATAAAAATCACAATGTATGCATAGACCCACTATGATAAATGATGTACCAATAAACTCTCTACTATGGATATATGTTATAAAGTGAAGAGCAAATAGTTAACCAATTGACTCTATAATATATGTACAAAGTACAAAATAAAATATCAAAACAGCTGCCAGAAAACAATATCACAAAAAAGAAAAGAAATCACAAAAAAACAGTATAAAAGACAAATAAGGATAAAGCAAATATATAAAAAATCTGAACAATGATAAAAGTACCTGCCTCGGTGTGGGCCCCCCACCGAGGGAATCAAAGGAAAAAAAACAAAGAACTGGGAGGGAGAGTGGGACTTCTATGTAGCAGGCTTCCGACCCACTTCAAAGGGGATCCGTAGAGAAACGATGATATACACCGCGGTCGGGATCTTCAAAAAAGACCGCGGTGTAGTTGTGGCCGACCACCCACCGATACAGCTGGTGAATAATTCCCGAGTTGAAAACCTATACCGCGGTCGGGGTCTTCTCAAAAGACCGTGGTATAGTTGGATGAAACCACCTTCGATATATACAGACAAGTCCTCACCTTCCCGGGGTCAGGAGTTGGAGAGCACAGCAACCCTCACTCACCACAAAAGAAAATATATAGAAAACGGCACGCAACAATAAACACAAAAAATTATAAAAAATATATAGCTAATGAAAGGCAGCCAAAAGGGATCAAGTGGGACCAGCAACAAAAAGCAGCCACGTCTACGCGTTTCGTCCCGCCCACGGGACTTTCTCAAGACTAGATAGCTGCAAAAAAGACCTGATTTAAATACCTCCAGGATAGTGGAGTAATTAGACATGTGAGGGAAAAAAAACCCTTACGCTAAAAAAGTTAATCAAATAAATTTAACAAAATAACACAGAATACTAATAACAAATGTGAATGAGAAGTGAAAATACACTTTCCTCAGACACAGACTGATAACAAATGACAGGCTGTAAAATATAAATCACTAAACAAGTTATTAATCAAAACACTTGTAAGCAAGCACCAGAATCTTAAATTGAGCCCTATATCTAACTGAAAGCCAATGTAAGGACTGACAGAGGGGGGAGAAGTGGGAAGTGTGGGCAGACAGGAAAATGAGCCTTGCCGCCGCGTTTATAATGGATTGCAGCGGTGCAATCTGGGAACACGTATCACCATTGAAAAGGGGATTGCAGTAATCAAGAAAGAACAACGGCATGGACCAGTACCTTATCCGCGTCTGATGTTAAATAGGGGCGGATGAAAGCTATGTCTTTGAGATTGAAGTGGCAGGATTTGGCGATCGACTGGACATGAGGGGTGAAGGAGAGGTGGAGTCAAAAAGAACACCTAGGCAGCGAGGCTGCGAGGTAGAGGTGTTGGTGACGCTGTTGACTTGGAGAGAGACAGACATGGGAGTAGCAACACTTGAGGGAGGAAAGACCAGAAGTTCTGTTTTGGACAGGTTGAGTTTAAGGACGTGAGCAGCCATCCAATTGTAAATTGTGGAGAAGCAGCCTGTCACTCTCGCATACATAATTCTCTCAAGGATCTTGGAGACAAACGGCAGTAGCGGTATAGGGCGGTAGTTGAATGGGGAGTTGGGGTCGAGGTTGGGCTTTTTCAGAATTGGCATTATGGTTGCATGCTTGAAGGGTGAAGGAAATGTGCCAGAGGAAAGGAAGAGATTGAAAACTTTAGTGAGAGGAAGAGCAAGAGAGGGAGACAGAGTGCAGATGTGATGTGAGGGAATAGGATCAAGGGAACAGGTGTTGGGGCGGGAGGACTGGAGCAGAGTGGAACCCGACTGGAGCAGAGTGAATGAGCATAGAACAGTGGAGTGAGTGGGGCTGGGTGATGTATTGGAAGATGTATTGGAAGGGGAAAGATAGATATTAGAGATCTCCTTCCTTGATTGTAGAAATCTTCTCAGTGAAGTGAGTTGCACAGTTTGAGGTAGGAGGGGGGGGAGTAACAGGGCAAAGGAGAGCATTAAAAGTGAGAAATAGGCATTTTGGTTGGCGGGACAGTGTGCTTATGAGGGTGTTAAAGTAATTTACTTTCGCAGAGCAAAGAGCCAGAGTGTAGGAGCGCAGCATAAATTGATAGAGTGAGACTTTCTCCAACAGCGTTCAGCAGTTCTGGACCCTTTTTCTAGATATTGGGTCATCTTGGTGTGCCAGGGTTTTAATTGGGAATGCTTACTGTGTTTAAAAGAAGAAAGTGCCATGATGTCTCGTTGAGAGGAGAAAGTGGAGTTGTAGAGTGAGGTTGCAGAGTTAGGGCAAGTGAGTTTTGAGATGGATAAATGGAGAGTTTGGAGTTTGGTGGAGAAATGCTGGAAATCAAGACTGTGGAGGTTTCTGAGAGATTGGAGAGTTGAGGTTGGTGAGATTTGGGTATGGGATATGCCGATGTCAAAGTTCAGCAGATGGTGGTCAGATAAAGAAAATGGAACAATGGGGAGATTAGAGGTGGTTCAGAGATTGGTGAAGATGAGGTCCAGACTGTTTCCTGCTGTATGAGTTTCTGAAGTAGACCACTGTGTGAAGCCGAAGGAGGGGGTTACAGAGAGCAGACAGGTAGTTGAGGTTGTTGATTGGGATGTTAAAGTCTCCAAGTATGAGGGAAGGAGTGCTAGAGGAGAGAAAGTGGGGTAGCCAGGAAGAAAAGTGTTCAATGAATAATCTAGAATGACTGGGGGGTGGGGGAGGGGGGGTGCGATAGATGATAGCAATTCTTAAAGGAGTGGACTTAAATATGCGGACAGTGTGAACTTCAAGGGAAGTAAAGGAATGGGGCAGGGGCAGGGAGGATAGGTTGAGGAGAGATAAGGATGCCTACGTCACCGCCATTATAGTTGAGTCTGGGAGTGTGGGAGAATTGTAGTCCACCGCAACATAAAGAAGCTGGAGTAGCAGTATCAGAGGGGGACAGCCAGGTCTCAGTGAGTGCTAGTAGTGTGAGGGAATTAGAGAGTACACACCGAATGTTGGTATAAACTGCAGGGTATTTGGATGAGGTTTCTGTGGTCCTAGTTGTTTTAGTGTGGGCAGACAAGGTGAAGGACCCTGTGTGGCGAAACCAGCTTCGCCACTGTGAACTGGAGAGGCCTGCTTGCTAGCCTCCTGCCCGCTGACTATGGCCCCTGGACATATTGCACTTTAAAAACTATATTTGGGCATGTAATAATTTATATTACTGCTACTGGGCCTTTAAGGGCCATCCGTGAACTTATTGGGACTTTTGTGATACTGTACCTTTAAGACTGTGGAACATAGTACTTTAACCCTGCCTTTAATATCCTGTATGTATTTATGTATTGAGTTACCTGGGATATATATATGCAGTATTCATCTGATTGTTCGGTAGAATCACTCCGTTCAGTATATTGAGTGAAACTACCGAACAACCAGACCACCCAGGAATAAGTGTGCCTCCAATTACCGTTTGCAACAATGTTGCAAACAGGTAATTGGCAATCTATGCAATGTATTCTGTGTCCTCTGGGTGGCCGCCATTCGGGAGCCGAACACGTGGCGGCGGCCATCTTAATCTACCGAACAGCGGTGTTTTGCCGTCGAGTGTCTGGAACTGAAATCGGACACTCGACTAGACAAGCACCGCTGAGACCTCCAGACTTCCAGAATTTCGTGGGGAAACCGTTCGGTAGAGAGAAACTCACGAACTAGGGGATTCATGCGAATACCCCTTAGGCTCCATAACCCAGGCAATTCGTCTGTTTCGTTCCCTTTTCTGTGACCGACCGCAGGGCCAAAATACATGGAACTGGTTTCGGATACTTTACCCATGCGGTCGGTCAAATCTTTGGAACCCCATATCTCCCGAACCGTTCATCCGAATGACCTGATTTTTGAATATGTTGTCCCCCTGAATAAGGACTATCCAGATAGATGGATTTAAGGGTGTATCATATGTATTTGGGGTACATCCAGGAATTGGGGAAAAGGGTGTACGGTATAATTATGTTAAGTGTTAATCTAAGGGGAGGAAATGTGTGGGAGGTACATCCATGTGATTGGTTAATTTCATCCTCCCCCTGGGAGTGTCCTGTATGTACCTGTTTGTAATAAAAGCCAGGCTGGGTGTCCCAGTCCAGAGTTCCTGTTTTACCCTCAAAGTGATGTATCGTCTCATTATTGGGGGGAAGGATTTATTGCATGCTGTTCCAGTTGACTGCTAGGAGTACAAGCCTATTCGTATGGTTCCTATTCAATGGTCTACAGCATTCATATGCTTGGGAGAATTTAAAAGGTTTCTCGGATCCAGCGTTCGTGTGTCTCCAGTCGGTAGAGTGGTGTTTGCAGTAGCTGCCTGTGCATCTGGAAAGGGGGATATCGCCTAAACTGGGTTTTATCCTCTTGTAAGTGAAACGGTCCGTTACAATTGGTGGCAAGCGGCGGGATCGTTCCTACAACCAGAGGGACAGCTACAGACAACACCATTTCTGGATTACAAATTGAGGGCAACGCTAGTATCCGTACAGCGACCCTATCTACAAAGGAAATCAGGAAAATGGAAGGAGACAGAGTCGCAGCTGCTACAGCACCTCCGAGGGAGGAGGAGGAATCCGAGTTTGCCAGGGAATATAGGAGCAGGATGGCTCTATTCTCACCAGCCCGAGCGGAGCAGATGGCATTCCGGGTCTACAACGATGTACAGGCGTACCTCATGCTGCGAATGACGCAGAGGAACCAACAAGATTGGTCCTGTGAGGAACCACAACAGGCAGGTGGAGATGGGACCGAGGTCTCTCCACCGGGCCCAACGGGATGGTGGGCAGCAGGCCCAGAGCCCCAGCGGCAGAGTAAGTCCCAGGGAGATGAAGGTGCAGTCCCTCCTCCCCAGCGGCGGTGTGTACCCCAGGGAGCGGATGGTGTCGTCCTCCCTCCCCAGCGTCAGGCTGAGTTACAGGGGGCAGAGGTTGTTGTTCCTGCCCCCCAGCAGCAAAGTGATATGCCAGGAAGGCAGTGTGAAGTGAAGGGAGAGGAGAGCAGCGTCCCCCCTCCCCAGCGGCAGTGTGTGTCTCAGGGAGCAGAAGGTGCAGTCCTTCCTCCCCAGCGGCAGTGTGTACCCCAGGGAGCTGATGGTGCCATCCTTTCTCCCCCGCGGCAGTTTACAATCCAGAGAGAGGAGCTTGTTACACCCTCTCTCCCACGGCAGCCTAACCCACCAAGGGGAGATGTTAAGCCCCACAACTGTGCAGATGGGACCGTAGTCTCTGCACTTACAGCACAAGGGGTAGGGACGGTCGGTCCTGTCCCCCAGCCTCAGAGCGATGTATCCAAAGGGGAGACAGTCGGTCTCTCCCTCCGACAGCCGAGATGTGCACCTAAAGGGGAGACAGTCAGTCTCCAGCAACCAGGCGCCCACCAGACTACTCCCGTGGTAGTGCTGGCAACAGGACAGAGTACCGCTGGTCTCTGCCCCCTCAGCAACCTACCAAGGCAGCCTACCGGTCTCCCACACAGCAGTGGTGAGACACCAGAACCTGGACAAAATTCTTCCTCACCCAGATGTAGTAACCGGTTAGTGTGGGTGGGCTGCTCTGTTATTTCTGTTTTGTGGGTGGGTTGCTGGACTAACCAGGGCACTGACCGGCAGAAAGTCAGGTACCCTCTTAGTCTAATTGGCAAATGGGAGAAATGCACCTTCTGGGTGCTGGGTTTTATCCTCTTGTAAGTGAAACGGTCCGTTACACCCTGGGTTGGGAGAAATCACACCAGCTGCTAGAAGTAGGAGGAGAGATTATGACAGGAGGTGTGAATGGGTTTTATATGCACAGGGTCTAGGATGAGATTGGGTGGGAGCAGGAGAGAAAGAATAGAGAAATGAGTGCAGGGCATGAGATGAGAGAAGGGGGGAGTGTAGCAGAGATGGATTAATGTGGATGTGATTGTGTTGTTGAGGGAAGTGGGTGTAAGGAGATATTTTGATGCTGAGGTAGAGGAGAGAAAAGGAAAAGAGAAGATAGAGCATTGCTCAGACGAGTAAGTACTTTGAGAAAGCAGAGTGGGCAGACGTAAGGAGAATGAGGACTGAGTGTTAAGGGTTAATGCAGAGATAATAGGGTCAAAAAGGGCAGCAATAAAGCTATGGAATGGAGATGCACAGAGGAGGTGAGGATTGGTAAAGCAAGACATTTGGGTGTGTGTCAAAATAAGGGGGGGATGCAGAAATAACAGAGAAAGTCTTTATAGATAAGCAGATAGGTGAATAACATTTAAGTTAACAAGCCAACAATGTTGAGTGGGGCTGGGAACAACTAGCTTTAGCATGCAGGGCAAGACAAAGTAAAATACATATGTATAAACAAACAAGTACACATACACACCTACAACCGTGTATATATATATGGTATGAGTTGTGTAGATGAAAACAAACCAGAAATAGTAAAAAATTAAACAATAAATAAAAGTGTATAGAATTGATGTGTGATATATAGCTATTTGTAGGGAGAGAGGGGATGTATTCTAAATAGTTAAAATATTGGAAGGATGTGCAAGGAATCAAAGTTGTGTGGGAGACTATCTATAAATGAGGACATGAGCTTGGGTGGGTGGGAAACTCTCCTCCAGAAGGCTACCTGTTGATTATGGCTGTAGAACAGCTGATAGAGCACTGTGTTGCTTACAATTCCTGGATGCATTTTAAATCAGGCTTTTGCATATGGCAGTGGAACAGCTGATAGAACACTGTGTTGCTTGCAAGTCTTGGATACATTTTAAATCAGGCTGTTGCATATCGCAGTAGAACAGCTGATAGAGCACTCATCTTCCTGCAGGATACACTGTCTCTGGGGAATGAGTGAGATGCCTGCTGATGCTGGGAAGTGTGACCAGTTGTCACCACTTCCAGTGATGCTAGCTGCTGTTGTGGAGAGGGATCAGTTGTCTCCTCTCCCTGCATAGTACACTGCCACTGGGTAGTAAGACCGGATAACTCTACACCCTGTAACTCCAGCTGTTGTTAGGAAGAGGGCACGGTTGTCACCTCTCCCTGCAGGGTACATTGCCGCTGAGGAGTGAGACCGATTGTATCTACTCCCTGCAAGGTACACTTCCACTGAACCTAGCGGAACAGGCGGTGATAATACTGCTTCAGCTCCCATTCCATGGTGGCTAGATGGATCAGGTCTGGCCCTAGGTCATCAGCTCCATTAAGATCCGTCAGGGCTTCCCTGGTGCTGTGGATGTCTCAAAGCTGAAACTCAGCCAGACTTCCAAACTCAACGTCTTCCTCAAAGGCCTCCCACAACAGGCCAGGGCCGTTATAGTCCTCACCCTCTGGCACACTATCTTCAACCATCCATTGGTCGTGCCAGGCTGTGTACCAAGTCCAGTCACAGCTCCTTCCAGACCAGGTTCTCAAGCTCCTTCACCCATTACTCTAGAGGCTGCATCCGCAGAGCCACTTGTCCCTGCACCCACTGCTCCAGGTTCTCTCTCCGCCGAACCTGACATTGCTCCAGGGCCTCGTACCAGAGCTCCTTCTGAGTGGTATCCCTCCAGTCCAGTATGACCTCTTCTGAGACAGGACCATCCTCTCTGGCCAAGTTGCTCTCTAGTCTACAGAGGAACTCCTCCTCATATGGGGACGCTGCCCGGGGCTAGCTCGCTCCATCCTCCTGAGTTCTTCTGAAGACAGGGACGCTGCACAGATGGTAGCACTACTCCTCTTGTCAGTAATTCATACAGTATTCTGGTGTCCCCAAGATGCTTCTCCACTCGCTAGGAAGCCATCCCACTCCTGCCACCAGATGTGACGGACAACCTGGTACCCTGACTGGGTACCTCTGCCAAATACGCGTCCTACTTATCCCTGGGACACTATAAGCACTTTCAGCCCCTAGCCACCGCAGCTTAGCTGGGATTTTGCCCCCTCTTCTCACCCTGGATCCGAGTCCTGGCCCCAGCTCACAGTGGTTAGAGCTCTCCTCCAAAGAGTATAGCAGTATAGCAGCAATTAGAGTAGTTATAGCATTCCCCCCCACACACACACACATGAGCTGAGGCTTAATGCTGTGAAGTGATCTGTTTAATGCATGAACAGTCACGGAATTTATACAAACCGTAAACTCCTCCCCTGTGCCTAAGAGATAATTGAGTCAGGAACTGTAAAAACTCAATTATCTCCAGGTACAGAAAAACATACAATTTTGAAACACCCCAAAAGTACCCCCAAAATCTATGAAAACCCCTCAAGAGTCACATCCTTGCATAGCCCCAATCTGAGTGACCAACATATCCAAAAATCAGATCGGTCCAGTGGTTTGGATTTTCCATGGAAGTCAACTTTTGACCGGCCCCTCATGTGGCTTCTGCCCAAAATAGTTCCATAAGAAAGGTGGCAGCAGTCGGTTAATTTCGGGAGTGTAAAAACAAACAAACTATAAATCGTAGGCCATAGTTGTAATGTGGAAATTGTTCACCTAATCCATGTAAGGAAACAAATGCAGGCAATTATGGAAGTTCAGTGGTGTTCAAGAGTTAAAGTGTCCGATTTGAGTTCCATTAAGTCGACGACCAAACACTGCTGCCTGCGTTTGTGTAAACAAGATGGCCACCCAGCCGACCACTTAGAACACTGAGGTGTGAATCGTTATTGAGGTGTCAATGGGGGTTAACAAGCATGCGGGTGGTCCGCAGTTCAAGGGTTTGTTCGATTGCCGAACAATAAAGGGAAACCACATAAACAAAGTCTTTTAACAGGTCTTTTACATGGTCTTTGGGCAGGAGGCTAGCCATCAGACTTCTCCAGGAGCTTGTGGCAGAGGCATTTTTGCACAGGCCCACATTTTTACAAAGACAATGAGATCACATTCTAGAATATCTATACAGGAAATAAATGACAAATTCACCTCACAGTGGTATGTAACTCCCATGGAGGCACATAAATTCCACCCCCAAAACTAAATGTTATGTTGGAGGTGTGGGAGCGACATGGGTACTAACTAATGTATTTGGTGGTCTTGCCCAAATATCTCAGCATTCTGGAGGGATGTAACACAAAAACAGAACAACTATGCAAACTAAAACTCACTTTCAACCCAGAGACAATCCTATTTTTCTACATGCCAATCTCCCCAGAAAAATGTAAACAGCAGCAAAATTGGTCATAGCTGAAAAGTGGAAGTCACCCAGTAAACCAACCAAGAGAGAATGGTATCACAAACTGAATAATTTCCACAGAATGGAGGAGTTAAGCTTAACGGCCCTAGGTAAACATAACAAATTCACTTCTATATGGAAACCCTAGGTAAAATACTTGGGAGAGAGGGGGTAGTCAGGGAGGATAGGGCAGGGAAGGAAACACACCGGGACCAGCACGAAACAACCGAGCAAGCCACACTGAAGTTCTTCTTTAGTTATTCTTTTAATGTTGTTTTAAATCTTTTAAGGTTCATATTGTAAAGGCAGCAGTTTTTTGATTGGCTGGTTTAAGCCATTTCAAGCCACCCAATCACAGTGCTCTGTGTCATTTTACACAGCGTGGGAAAGTTCTTTGGAATTTTCCCATGCTGTGTAAAATGACTAAGAGCATACTGATTGGCTTAAACCAGCCAATCAGAGTGTTCTTAGCCTAATTGCAGGGCGTGGCACGGCTTTATAAGCCTTCCCCCGCCCTGCAATTAGGCTAAGAACTTAAGAACTAAGGCTTTTATTTGGCCTTTTTGGGGGCTGAAGAAAGAAGATTTTAGAAGAAAGAAAACATCGAATGGTAAGTTGTTTTTATCTCATTTTTTTTTACAGGTTTTTAGTTAAAGGTCCCCCCTCATTATTTTTAGGGTGAGGGGGGCAGGTAGGGTAGGGGATATATTTTTTTTGGGGGGGGAGGGGTGACTAGGGTCCCCCTCCCTTTGTATTTAGGGCCCCCACCCACCGCTCAGGGTTGGGAGCCGGGGGGGACAACAGGTCCCCCCCTTATTGTTATTTTTAGGGCCCCCAACCACCGCTCAGGGGTGGGGGCCGGAGGGGACAATAGGTCCCCCCTCATTGTTATGTTTAGGGCCCCCACCCACCGCTCATGGGTGGGGGCTGGGGGGGACAGTAGGTCCCCCCTTATTGTTAATTTAGGGCCCCCACCCACCGCTCAGGGGTGGGGGCCAGGGGGGACAGTAGGTCCCCCCCTTATTGTTCATTTTTGGGCCCCTACTCACCGCTCAGGGGTGGGGGCCGCGGGGGACAGTAGGTCCCCCCTTATTGTTAATTTTAGGGCCCCCACCCACCGCTCAGGTGTGGAGGCTGGGGGGGACAGTAGGACCCCCACTTATTGTTATTTTTAGGGCCCCCACCCACCGCTCAGGGGTGGGGGCTGGGAGGGACAGTAGGTCCCCCTTATTGTTTTTTTTAGGGCCCCCACCTGCCGCTCAGGGGTGGGGGCCAGGGGGAGGACAATAGCCCCACCCCTATTGGTATTTAGGGCCCCCACCCACCGCTCAGGGGTGGGGGCCGGAGGGAGGACAATAGGTCCCCCATTGGTATTTAGGGCCCCCACCCGCCGCTCTGGGGTGGGTGCCGAGGGGGAGGACAATAGGTCTCCCCCCCATATTGGTATTTAGGGCCCCCACCCACCACTCAGGGGTGGGTGCCAGGGGGGAAGACAATAGGTCCTCCCCCCTTTTTTTACTTTAGGGCCCCCACCCGCTCACGCTGCTCACTGTTTAATAGACATGCATAATTTTTACTTAGTATTAGTAAATTTGGCCACAAACAAAAAGAAATAGGGGGCGGACCGAACATTGCATATGTTCGCCATCCGTGGCGAATGTGAACACGCTATGTTCGCCGGTAACTATTCGCCAGCGAACCGTTCGGGACATCACTATTATTGTGCTGTCCTTCACTCTGGAATCAGCCTTTGCACATCTGTATGCAGATATTCGCATGCTAATTCTCTAATCTGATCATATCTTGTGAAGTGATCTGGTTTTTGATTCAACTATTTATGTGTATATTGATATATTATCACAGTTATGTCAAACAATTTACCTGAGGGAACACGGGCCAAGCTGTGCAGAGGGCAGTGGAGCCTACATGTTGCGACACTATGAGAGAGGCCGCACACATTGGCTGATTTAACCCCTTAAGGACACATGACGTGTGTGACACGTCATGATTCCCTTTTATTCCAGAAGTTTGGTCCTTAAAGGGTTAAGCAACAAGCCTGGGACGTACTGTCTCTGGTCCTGAACCTTCTGAAGCATCATTTCTCTATCAGTATACGGGTAAATTGTTTTTTTGCCAGAAGGGGAGGCCTCCTGGGGGTTTCACTCTACGCTAATGATAATCAACATCTCTTGCAGTACCTACCTGTTTTATTTTGCTATTTCCTCCTAGTGCATATGCTCTGCTTACTTACCTCTTGATTTCAAGCCTAGCATTGGGTTGCTTCTATCTTGTTTTAAAAACAAATGCATTATTTGCTAGCTTACCATCCAACGTCTAATATGTTATTATTGTACCTAATCAGCATATTAAAAAAATCCTTAATGTTGAGCTTAATTTGACCAGAGGATTATTGGTCAATGTGCCAATAATTAGTGAGAGTTGATACAAATTACTTTTCCTTGACTTTTTAGCCTATTATTGTTGTTCTCACTGTTCCTTTTGGCATTTTATTTTGGAAAATATTCTGGAATGCCATTCAAACAGCAGCAAAAATGACTGTGCAGGCAGACAAAAACAGCTACAATATTGTCTGGCCCAGCTAGCAGCAATGCAATTTTTTCTCTGAAAATTTTTTGAGTGTACAAAATTACATTATATATATAGAAAGAATTAGGAAGTTACAAAAGGTTTATTATGATTGATTGTCACCTTTTTTCCTTTTTCTATCTTTTAATGTGCAAAATGGGAAACAGTAGTGGTGATCACCAAGATTCTTCTGACATGGATTTATAAATCTATCTAGCCAAGGTTATCTGCCTTTGGGGGTACTTTGTCCATGAGCATACAGTGACCACCGCAGGGGCATTGGCTGACTGAACGGAGTTTTCACCGGAGGGGCGAGCTGGGTCCTCTGCAGCCCACAGGCACCATCCTCACCCAGGACTCTTGTTAGCCTAGAGGACGCTGGACCAGATGACATTCCCTCGCACCCTACCTGGGGACACTCATATAAGGGGTGTATGGCATACCAACCGTTTTAACAGGCTAAATGTCAGGAATGCGGGGATCGACATTTAATAATGATAATGTGCTATCTTCATCTTAAGCAGTAAAGTACCTAGCTAAACTGTCTGGGTTCGGGGCTACGCTTTAACTAAATGTTTAACTGAATGTTTAACTACTGAACTAACCTACGTAACCTTACGCAACCTCACTGCATAGGCTTTGTTTTATACTTACTGATTTGCTTTCTGTTTGCTAGTCTAGTACAGTTCTTGATAACCCTCATACAAAAATGTGTATCCATTCTCTATGCCACAACTGTTATACTCTGTTAATTTCAATGTATGTTACTGCTGTTGGGGCATGATATGAAGGCTTGTTCAATTAATCCATGCACGAAAAATAAAGAATTAAAAAAAAAAGAATACTGTGTCAAGATATATTTTGTGGTCTTAAAAAGTTTCCTTGCAGGGTATTGCAGCAAATGATCTTTAAGCCTTCAAGTAGTCATTTTGAAAGTTCAGAAAAGGGGATTTATACTGAAAAGGAAAGCTTAAATTCAGTAAGCAATTGACCTCAACCCACTCATCCCTTCCAACCTGACAAGGACACAGATTTACCTCACATCCAGTTAGTGGCATCAATGACCTTCTTTCAGGGTGAAAAAACACAGATTCTTCCAATTGCAACTGCAGCAGGAGCAGAAACTGCAGAAGTCAACCAGGCAGTGTGAAACCATTACAATGCAAGGCATTTGAAAAAAAAGTAAAACAGCAGCAGCAATATATCTTTTTTTAGAAATAACTTGGAAGGGAAAGGTGAGTGGCCAATTACATCTCAGCTAGCTGATAACACCTCAAGCATTTAGGGAGGAAATTATTTCCATCCGTGGAAGGAAACATTTGTGAGTGTTGGGAATTCAGAAGGTTCCACATTAGAGAAAACACTAGGCAACCATACAGAGGGTAGGACTCACAGTCTTCTTCTCATCCAAGTAGCTCGGATCCTTCTCAGTAAGTCTGCTTTAATACCTGCAAGCATGTTGAAATGTTTTATTTACCCCCTACTTCCAAACAGTAAAGGAGGGCTCAGCAGGTCATATCATTCTTACTGTCAGTGGGAGGAGTGAATTGAGTCTACTATTTAACTGTTAGCACTATCTTAGCATTCTGGAGATTGGTGAAGATTTATATATAATTAAAAAAATATATTTTAGAAATATATCATTTAAATGCATTTACTGTGTTTAGGCATGTGCTCAAATGCACACATTCTTTTTACATTCTGTTCTCATTTTCAGTAAGCTGTAATACTAATAATGCTATCAGGGTCCTTACAATAACATGTAAGGAAGGTATATGAAAAATGTTATTTATCTGTTTTTCGGCACACCTTTTGTATGCAAATAAATACAAATACAAAAAGAGAAGTCCTGCGCTTAGTCCCTTTACTACTGGGACCAGCAGCAATGACTACAATACACATCAGCCCCAATATATAGTAAAAACCAAAGAAAAGAAAATGTTACTTGCGCTTTCGGCTCCACCCGCTTAGGGGGGTCTGCCTTGACGTTGGCAGGCGGGCATTCCCTCCAATGGCCATTGGAGCAACTAAATGACCTCCATTTGTCTAAATATACATAGGGATTAAGGAGAAAGCGCAAGTAACATTTTCTTTTCTTTGGTTTTTACTATATATTGGGGCTGATGTGTATTGTAGTCATTGCTGCTGGTCCCAGTAGTAATGGGACTAAGCGCAGGACTTCTCTTTTTGTATTTGTATTTACTTTGTATCACACAGCCTGGTTACAATGCTGCTGCCCATCCCATGTGTTCCCTATTAAGGGTTAATAAGTATAGGGGTGTATATAAAAAATACCCCTTTCTGTCTCATTAGAGATATCTTTGCCAGAAGCTCAAGGAAGCAGGCTGAAGGGTCAGTGTTAGGACCCGCTTAGGGGGGTCTGCCTTGACGTTGGCAGGCGGGCATTCCCTCCAATGGCCATTGGAGCAACTAAATGACCTCCATTTCTCTAAATATACATAGGGATTAAGGAGAAAGCGCAAGTAACATTTTCTTTTCTTTGGTTTTTACTATATATTGGGGCTGATGTGTATTGTAGTCATTGCTGCTGGTCCCAGTAGTAATGGGACTAAGCGCAGGACTTCTCTCATAGTGGATCAAGACTGGATTGGACACTTCCTAACGTATCAATACTCATGAAGAAAGTTGGATCAGGCATATATACCGTAGATGGCATTAAGACAAATTTTATTGGAAAAACGTACAATGTTTTGTCTCCCATAGGAGCCTTCATCAAGCTTACACAAACACAGAGTGAACTCATTCGAATAGCCAATAAATTAAAAAAGAGGGCTGTGTGTAAATACAGGTACGTGTGCAAAACAATAGTCACATTAGTATGACATCACACAAAGTGAAATACATAAATTACATACAAAAACATCATATAAAACATGTGCATATAAGAAAAGATCCAAATGTAGTACAATGTTCCTTTATTTATTCCAAAATATTAGAAGACATTGATATTTCCCGTATTGTCACATTATCAGGTCACATAATCCAGTTGGGAGTACTTTTTATTTCATCCATTACAAAACAAATCTAGGTCTTTGCCTAAGGGGGGAAAATACAGTAGGGTACAATTAAAACCCCAAAAGCAAAAGAGATATTTAAAAAATATATTGCCTAAATCAGGATTGCATGATCGGTTGCATGAACATTATTTAGAAGAAAAAACAAATTTGGTCACATGACCAAATTACCAAAACTTAAAAGTAAGAAACACATAAAGAAACAGTTATTCTAAAGTATCAATTCTGTCCATAAAGTCATATATTAGATCTCTTCAAATTAAATTCCTAATCTTATAAGTGAAACCATAAAGTTGAATTGTGGTTGCATTACCACAATTTTACAAAATGTGCTTCTTCATCAAAATGCGATAATGTGAGTAAAATAGCATGTTTGCCATTATAGTAACATTTTCAGACCCTGTGTGAAATAATGCAAAATAAAGAATACTGTACATTGTCTAAAACTTGGAATTACCCATATATTTTTTAAAAAGCCGAAACAAATAAGTTAATTATAAAAACTAGGCAAATTTACATCATTTTAATTTTTATGTTTGTATGAAAGACAATCTGCACACAAAATTGCTCCGTTGTGATACGTTTATATGCAAGCTATGTATCCATAACTTCAAATAAATTTTATGGTAACATTTTCTCAAGTAAAAAAGTACTAGGTAGTGAATTAAGCCTTTAATCTATAAATTGTGAGTAGTGGCCTATTCTTTACAAGTTGGTTGACAGTTTAACAACTCACTCCTTAGTGAATAAACACTGCATGAATAGTAACATGTTATCCTGTATGTATCAGCCGTGAATTATCAAGTTCTGCAGAAAAGCACAGTAGGTCAGGACAAATGTTTGTCCTTCTGGTCTTATTACAGACTGAGAATTGAAGAAGCTGTTATGTTTTGTGTTTTCTCCCTTGAGAAGCTTGAGTGGCAGGCAGAAGGATAATCCTGTTCACAGTTAATGTGCAGTAACAGGATTGAGTGAAATTCACTTTAGAGACTGTCATCTCGAGCTGGGAGTAGAGATAAAGGGGACTGTGCATCAAGCTCTTGGGAAGAGCATCTCAATGTGCAGCAGGTTTGCTCCTTGTGACAGCATCAGATGTGAGAAATGTGTTAATAATTTTCTTTCTATTTCTTCTGACAGTGATCCACTAGACTGATTAAATACAATTTTGTGATACACGGAAATGGAAAATCTTTGCAGTCATATCATATGTAATAGAAAATGCTCAAAAACATTTAGGGACCTATTCACTAAACTGTGATATTACAGACACACAACAGAAAGACAGTTTAATGCTGAACTAATTAAATTAACACAATCAGCAAAGGCGTGCCATATTATGTTGATTGCCAATAAAAAAAGGTCTGACCAGTCCAAGGTCGAATTTCCTATTAGGCAGGGTAGTCACCTACCTACAGGCCCTTGTCCGGTAGGTGGAACTTATTTGCAGCGCTTATGATATGCCTTCTTGTAGGTTAGATGGGCTTGTGAGGGGAGATAAGTACCAAAAACCTTGGCCACTGTATAGCAGTTCTACTATCAATCACATACTTGTGAACTGTCCTGATTACAGTTTTTGGCCATCTGTCCCTAAAATAAAGGTCCTGTGACTGTGTCCCTCATTTTAAGGATTTGTTTCTCCAATGGTTGGTAGGTGTCTGTATCTACTAGGCAGAGTTCTCCAGAGTGTCACAATCCATGTGTGCCAAGGTTTGACTGCTGGAAACGGCACTGATTGCTGATACCTCCTAGTGGCCCATCATGCTGTATACATGTTACTAACTATGTTTAAAGTTTACAAGCTGCACAGAATTTTTACACCTGTGTAGTGTTTCTTTTTCCCTCTTCTCAGCCAGCATGGTGTCTGACATTGTAACAATGGACTCTGAGATCCCACAAGTCGTGGTGAATTGTTTATTGTAGTGTTTCATATTTCCTTTTCACCTGGCTGCCAGAGGCTTGAGCTGTTAAACCTACCATGAAGTCAACCTATAGACTTTACACAGGACAGCATGGAGCATTGTAAAAAGCAAAGTGGGCTCTGAGGACTGGAGGGCACCTATATATTATTTTCAAGCTCTTTTGCTTTGTTTTCAACATAAATAATTAAAATTTCCTGAGCCAACATTGCTGTTAAATGCTCTGTACTGTCCTATCAAATAGAATAATTGACAGCCTCACTCTCTGGCAGCAATGGGAAAATCTGACATTTTAAAATAAATAGTGCAACCACATGCCATGTGGCATCACAGGACCGGGTGTTAAGATGCTAAGAGCATGTTGAGTGTGTCTGTGTCTAAGGGTATATTAATATGTTTCTGAGGGTATAACGGAATGAGTGTGTGTCTGATGTAATTATATGAGTTTATGATTGTTTGTGTGTCCGTGTAATTATATGAGTGTGTGTTTGTCTCACTCCCTAATTGCAGTGAATATTCCAGGGAGGGGAGACGGCCGGTCTCACTCCCTAGCAGCAGTTTGCGTTCCAGGGAGAGGAGTGTATTGTCCTCCTTCCCCAGCGGCAGTGTACAGTGCGGGGAGTGGAGACAGCCAGTCTCACTTCCCAGTGGCATATTGTGTTCCAGGGAGGGGAGGCAGTCAGTCTTACTCCCCAGCGACAGTGCTTATTACAAGGAGAGGAGACAACCAATCTCTCTCCCAGTGGCAGTGTAAGTAACTGGGAGTGGGGACAGCCGGTCCCACTCCCCAGCGGCAGAATGTGTTCCAGGGAGGGGAGACAGTCAGTCTCTCTCCCCAGTGGCAGGAGTTATCCCCTAGAGAGGAGAATTGCCCCTTCTGTCCCCAGCGACAACTTGGTCCACAACGAGTGGAGTGCAACTATTTTCCTTCCCAGCAGGGCACTGAATTTACAGAATGGATCTTGGGTCAGGAGGCTACCATGCAAACTGAACATTTTGGGGCAGGTTGCCAGACTAACTCAGGCACAGACAAATTTGAGGTCTGGTACCTGGTTAGTCTACCTTTGGGAAGCCTGTAAAGCATTGCTGTTGTTAGTAGCAATGTGCACTACCTTAATAGCAAGGCTGGTTAATTAGCATTTTCAGGTAGATTTGCATATTGCTAATTCTGCACGCAGGAGAGATATTTTGTGTTGGTTATTGATTTCTCCACTCCTTTGTAGATATGTCATTGTGTTATTATAATTCCCTGAATGTTTTGTGATATTTGTTGATTATTTGTATTTGTATTGAATTGTCACCATAAGTTACATGTAAGGAGCATTTGGGCCAGTGCTAAGAAAAAAATAAAGTTTGGTATGTATGTTCCATTTGGGATGGTGTCCTGTGTGGATATTTAGGGATCCCAGACACAAAGCTGCCTGAAGGAGAGCTGCAGCCTGGTTGGGTGGAAAAGCGTCTGAGAGTCTGAGAGTGTATCTCAGCAACTATATTTCTATATTTTATGTCTACATATTCTTTGTCTTTTTGCGAAAAGAAAACAACTCAATAAAAATCAGATTTACAAAAATATTTTCAAAGTATTCAATTTAAAAGAAAATCATGCAACACCAACAATTTTTTAATTCTTTATTTTGGATGTGCATGCAAAGAAAAGGCAGACTCACTATGTGCCTAAAAAAGAATATAGCACATAATTTGCACTGATAAACAACTGGAAATTATATATGATAAATGGTTACACTCACAAATTCCAGAGCCGCCCCAGGCGGCAATGTAATGGATAATGACCATGGACCACTTCAGATGAAAGGATCACAGAGGTAAGTAAGATGTTGGCAGCACCAGGATGAATAATCCAAGATTTATTAGCGTGATACAAAAACAGATAAAAATCTATAAAAACAAATAAAATAATCCTTCTGGATAATTCTGTATAGACGATCAGACACATTTCAACTGTTAAGTCTTGCCAGAGATTCCTGTGTGTTGTGCTGTAAGAAGCCCACCAGATTGATTATTCTTTCCACCTGTGTGGGTTTCGGTACGTATGGCATGTGGCGTCATTTCCTGTCTGCAGAATAAGGTGTCATATCCTCTATGGGAAAAAGTATCGGTAGAAATCAGTCCTATTCATGGAATTTGTTGGCCATATTTGTTAAGGGCTATTTGCCCTAAGGGTCCTTATTATGTCCTTATAAAGTGTAAAACAGAATATACATAAAAGAGGTTGACTATATAACATTAGTGGCTAATATCCTGTTTTATATTTTTCTAAACCAGTCAAAAGATATAGTGTAATTTACACAGCCATCATCCTGGCAGCTGGAGAGATTAAAAGCTCTGTCTATGGAGGATCCTGCAAACTCATGGAATCCACCATAGACTTCAGTGAGGTTCTAATGCAATCACAGTGGTAGATGATGGTAATCTACCACTGTGATTGCTTTAACTGGACAGTTTGCTGTCTCTCAGGTGTTAGGGTCCAACATGTTGCTGACAGATTGGATTGATTATTGAGAGGGCTGGGGATGACCTGACTGTCTTGGACCATATTGGTACCAATGAGGAAGATGAAGGACCTTAAGGAACAATTTCAGGGGATTAGGTAGCAAACTTAAGAAGAGGACTTCCAATGTGGTATTTTCTAAAATATTACCTGTCCCATTTGCTACAGTGGAAAAGCAACAGGAGAATAGAGAGGTCAATGCATTGATGAAGTCTTGGTGTAGGAAGGAGGGTTTGGGGTTTTTAGAGCTTTGGCACAATTCTGTGCTTTGGTACACTCTTTATAGCCATGATAGATTGCACTTAAATGGAAGAAGATGGTCTCCTGTGCTAGGGGACAGGATGGCTAAAAGGTTGTAGGAGATTTTAAATTAGTGGTAGGGAGGGACATATACATTTACAAAATTGAGATAGGACAGAAATGAGATGGGATTTAGCTCAGTACAAAGGGGAGGGGAGATAGGAAGAGGGGAATGGTCAGAGCAGTGGAGCTATGGAATAGTAATAAAAATTAATATAAAGTACAAGTGACTTGTGATAATTTTAAATGTATGCTTACATTCAAGGAGTCTTAATAACAAAATGGAGGAGTCAAAATAACAAAATGGAGGAACTAGAGGCAATAGCGTGCACTAAGCAATATGACAATGGGCATGAGAGAAACAAGATTGGATGAGACACACAAGTCAATCAGATTTGATGAGACACACAAGTGGGCAACTTAAATGGTTACACATTAATTAGAAAGTATAGAAGAAATAGGAAGGGTGGTGGGGCATGTTTGTATGACAACCATGCGATAAAGCCAAATCTCAAGCAAGTGGAATGTGATGAGGAAAATGTGGATGTTTCATGGGTAGATATCTGCTTGGGGCAAAAGAAGGGAAATCCATTATTGATTGGGATATGTTATAAGCAAATTAATGTTACTAGTGATAAGGAAGAACAACTGTATGAGCAAATTGGGAAGCTACACATATGAGTAACAGGCTAATTATTGGAGTTTTTAATTGCCCAAACATAAATTGGGATGGAGGGACTAGTAGTTCAACAAAACGATTTTTGAACCTGTTAAATTACACCTTTACGTCACAACTTGTACAAGCACCAATAGAAAGGACGCTTATCTGGATCTGATTATAACAAACAATGTTGATCTTTTGACCAACATTCAAATAGGGGAGTACTTGGAAAAAAGTGATTACAATATATAGTGTCCTTTGAAATAAACTCAAAAAAGCAAAAGCACACTAAAACATATAATTCTAAAAAGACCAATTTTAATAGGATAATTGTATGTTTACAATATATTTAATGGCATAAACTCTTTAGTGAAAAAACACTGAAAATATCTTCAATAAATTTTAAAAAGCTACATTTTTCAGGTGTACAGTTAAGTAATATAAAAGAAACAAATTGAAACCAGGGTGGCTTAGAGTGAAACTAAATCAAGAAATTAAAATAAGAAAAGGGGATTTAAATATTTTAAATATTTTAAATCTGACAAATTAAAGTCATTCAATAAAAGATATAAGAAAGCCAATAAAACATGCAAATAGGCAATTACATTTGCTAAACTACAAAATGAGAAAGTCAAACAGTGCAACACCCCCCAAAAAAATTAAGTACATAAATTAATAAAATAAAATGAAAGTGTAGGCACACTAAAAACCAGGATGGGGTGTTAGTTAATGAACAAGCGCTACGGAATCTGTTGGCGCTATATAAATGGCAATAATAATAATAATAAAAAAAAATAAACACATGTCTAATGGGTTGTAAAGCCCAAAAGGCACAAAAGGCCCCTTATAATATAAGAAGTAGTATAAAGAAAAACAATTGTATTTAATATAAACAAAGGGACAGTCAAAGAGAAAGACAAAGAAGCCCATTAAAAAAAACTATGTTTCTAAACGGGTAATAGGAGAAGGAGAGTGAGGAAGGGATCCCTATGATGATAATATTTATTTACCCACCGTGGGAAAAAGCTACAATGGGAGATAAGACTCGCTGGTGATAATGATTATATATGGAAAACCTGAAAAGGGTTACTCTGAAGGATTGTTTCTATAGACAGATGTGGCCCCCACAAAAAATAATAATACATAAAAAAAATAAAGAAACGCTAATGATAGTAAAAAAGATCCAATTCCCATAAAATGGAATGCAAAACCCTGTGCTTCCTGTCCCGTGGAATGCAAGCCAGAAAAGGATATAATCAAGCACCTTCATGTTGATCTAATTGCACTTTGTTATTGCGTAAGTGTGAGAATACACAAAAGAAAGGAAAGTGAATGGCGCTTACACAGTTAAATAGGAGCACAGTTGGAGTGGTAAGGGTGTTCCCCAACACCCTAAAATAAAGTAATAACAGAGGGTACTAAAAGCAACAAGTGTCAAATACACACACCACTCCCTGTGTATCAGAACAGGCAATATTAAAACTTATACATGTACAGGTACGTATAGGAGATGTTCCATATAAAGACCTATAAAGATAAAAAATAGTACATAGTATACATAGTATAGCCTGTATATGCAGAAAAAAGAAATGTGGAAGTGATTGAATACACTCACGAATTCCAGAGCCGTGCCAGGCTCTGTATATGATGCCCAAGGGTGCCTCAGAAGGCTCTGTGGAGAATCTTGAATGGTATCCCCCAGAAGTAGGAAAAACAGCAGCAAAGTGATGAATAAAAAATAATAAATTTATTGTAAATAAAAGTTCAAATAGTAACTGTGCAGGTCCAGGGGCGGACTGACCGGTCGGGCACTTCGGACATGGTCCGAGGGCCCGGCCGGGAGGGGGGCCGCCATTAGGGGGCCCGGCCGCCCCTTTAAATGCTGCAGCCGCCTGAGTGCTCTCTTAAGAGCGCTTAGGCGGCTGCAGCTTCTCACCTCCCCTCCCCGTAGCGTGGCCGAGCTGCTCTGCGTCCGCGGTGCCGGCCGGAGTGATAGGAAGGTGCACACACACTGAGTGTGCACCTTCCTGTCAGTCCGGCCGGGTACAGGAAACAGAAACTCCTGTTCCGCGTGGAACAGGAGTTTCTGTTTCCTGTACCCGGCCGGACTGACAGGAAGGTGCACACTCAGTCCGGCCGGGTACAGGAAACAGAAACTCCTGTTCCGCGTGGAACCCGAAGGTGTGTGTGCACCTTCCTATCAATCCGGCCGGCACCGCGGACGCAGAGCAGCTCGGCCACGCTACGGGGAGGGGTTAAAAAGAGAGAGGGCGGGAGGGAGGGGGGGAGGGGGGGAGTTAAAAGAGAGAGGGGGGTTAAAAGAGAGAGGGGGGGTTAAAAGAGAGAGGGGGTTAAAAGAGAGAGGGAGGGGGGGTTAAAAGGGAAGGGGGGTTAAAAGAGAGAGGGAGGGGGGTTTAAAAGAGGAAGGGGGGTTAAAAGAGAGAGGGAGGGGGGGTTAAAAGAGAGAGGGGGGTAAAAGAGAGAGGGGGTTGTTAAAAGAGAGAGGGAGGGGAGGTTAAAAGAGAGAGGGGGGTTAAAAGAGAGAGGGAGGGGGGTAAAAAGAGAGAGGGAGGGGGTAAAAAGAGAGAGGGGAGTAGGGGGGTAAAAAGAGAGAGGGAGGGGGGTAAGAAGAGGGAGGGGGTAAGAAGAGGGAGGGGGGTAAGAAGGGAGGGGGGAGTAAGAAGGGGGTAAGAAGAGGGGGAGGGGGGAGTAAAAGAGGAAGGGGGGAGTAAGAAGAGGGGGAGGGGAGAGTAAGAAGAGGGGGGAGGGGGGTAAGAAGAGGGGAGAGTAAGAAGAGAGGGGGGAGTAAAGGGGGTAAGAAGAGGGGAGGGGGGAGTAAAAAGAGGAAGGGGGAGTAAGAAGAGGGGGAGGGGGGTAAGAAGAGGGGGGAGTAAGAAGAGGGAGGAGTAAGAAGAAGTGGGAGTAAGGAGAGGGGGAGTAAGAAGAGGGGGAGAGTAAGAAGGGGGTAAGAAGAGAGTGGGAGTAAGAAGGGAATAAGAAGAGGGGGAGGGGGGTAAGAAGAGGGGGAGGGGGGAGTAAGAGGAGGGCAATTGCCCCCTCCCCTGTCCGCAGGCACCGTGCGGGCAGCCGGCAGGGGAGGGAGGAAGAGAGGACCCGGGAGCTCAGCCTGCAGCTCCTCTGGGTCCTTCTTGCGCGAGCACAGATCGTTGCCGCGGTTACCACGGCAACGTTACGGCTCTTGCGAGAGTAAACTACGGGATAGAGTTCACTCTTAACACTGTGACCACCAGGTATTCCTGGTGGTCGCAGTGGTGAGAGTGAACTTTAGCCCCATAAACACACTGCCCTCACACACCATACACATTCACACACTGCCCCCCCATACACACACACTGCCCCCACACACACCATACACATTTACACAAATTGCCTCACACACACACACATACACTGCCCACCCATACATACACAGCCCCCCATGCTAACATTGCCACACACATACACAGCCCCCTCGTACACACATTGCCCCACACACCCTACACATTCACACACTACACCCCCTCACACACACTGAACCTTTCACACACACTGCACCCCTTACACATTGCACCACTGCTCCTATACCCTACTACAGCCTCATATCCCAGCAGACCCCAGGTAAGTTGTCAAACTGTTCTTAAACGGTTTGAGTACTTACTCTGACAGGGGGGCCCGGCCCTCCTGGCACCATAACGACTACACAGAGCAGTAGTGGTTATTGTGCATGGATTATTTCTTTAAATAATCTACGAGTGCCCCAGTAGCCAGCAAGCCAGCCAACCCACAGGCCAGCCAGCCCACAGGCTGGCCAGTAGACAGCCAGCCAGCCTACAGGCCACCAGTTAGGCTTAAAGCCAGCAAACCCACAGCCTGCCAACCGCAGCCAGCAAGCCACAGCCTGCCAGCCAGCAAGCCACAGCCAGCAAGCCACAGCCTGCCAGCCGCAGCCAGCAAGCCCACAGCCTACCAGCCGCAGCCAGCAAGCCCACAGCCTGCCGGCAGTAGCCAGCAAGCCCACAGCCTGCCAGCAAGCCCACAGCCTGCTAGCCGCAGCCAGTAAGCCCACAGCCTTCCAGCAAGCCCACAGCCTGCCAGCCGCAGCCAGCAAGCCCACAGCCTGCCGGCAGTAGCCAGCAAGCCCACAGCCTGCCAGCAAGCCCACAGCCTGCCAGCCGCAGCCAGTAAGCCCACAGCCTTCCAGCAAGCCCACAGACTGCCAGCCAGCAACAGTAATTAAGGTAAGAGGAGCCAACTTGGCCTAGGTATCAGCTACGTTGTGTTGCTATATTGTGAATAGGAACCAGAGTGTTGGAGAGACCCCCCTCCAGGCCCCATTAGACTCCATTGTAGTCTCTAATGGGACCTGGAGGAAATTCTTTCTAACACACTCTCTAAAGGACACTGAGATAGCCTCTGCTAGAATGCTCCCCCCCTCCATGGCCCATTAGCCCTCAATTGTAGTCTCTACTGGGGCCTGGAGGCGACTGTTTCCAGCAGGGACACTGAGATGGCCTCTGTTAGAAAGACCCCCTTCCAAGCCTATTAGACTCCATTGTAGTCTCTAATAGGGCCTGGAGGGGATTCTTTCTAACACACTCTCTAAAGGACACTGAGATAGCCTCTGCTAGAAAGACCCCCCTCCATGGCCCATTAGCCCTCAATTGTAGTCTCTACTGGGGCCTTGAAGGGATTATTGCACTTTTGTTCCTTGTGTCTAAAGATTGTGTAGGGTGTGGCTGGAGGCGGGACATGCGTGGCGCTTGCTGCGGAGTATGGGTGGGGCCTGTAAGGGGGCCCTTGATTTATTTTGCCCGGGGCCCTGAGGGTTCTCAGTCCGCCCCTGTGCAGGTCCCATATGGTGACACACAGAGTCACCGTCTTGCAGACGCGTTTCAACTCAGTCCGAGTTTTCATCAGTTCATAAGACATCCAGCTGCTGTTCTGTTTTAAAATCACTGCTTGTTCTGATTGCTGGTCACGTGGGCAGAAGTTCGGGTGGCCGGCGTCTGACGTCACTTCCGGTATTCGTTTTCCAGATTGATTGTGTTCAAGGAATTTGCCCAATTGAAGCTGAAAACTCCATATCGTGAATGGGCATCTTGTATGGTTATTAGAGTGCATACAGGAACAATGATTTATACTGAGAGAAATGACATAATTGTCTATACAAATAGCGGTAATCTTACAATGATATGTATAAAAGAGAAAATTAATTGGTAAACAACATTATAAACACAGTATCCATTAAATTAGTTTCAAATAGATATATTAGTACATTTGCCCAAATGAAGCAGGGAGCTCCATATTAAAGATGGGCACCTTTCATATCTTATAGAGTGTGTACATATAGGTAGTCATTTGTGACATAAAAAAGAGACATAGCTATTTGTGC
This sequence comes from Pelobates fuscus, assembly GCF_036172605.1. Lineage (NCBI taxonomy): Eukaryota > Metazoa > Chordata > Amphibia > Anura > Pelobatidae > Pelobates > Pelobates fuscus. Next base: position 183,824,060 of record NC_086320.1, on the reverse strand, counting down.
AAATAGCAACCATTGCAATAATGCATACAAAAGAGAAAAAAAGGAAAAGAAAGGAAGAATATATATGTATTAATAAAAAACATATGGGAGCATAGTGTATAGTATCTTAAAAAATACATCACATCTAAGTTATATGGATGTAGCCCATATAGAATAGGATTGGTGAGTGGAAGAACCACATAATAAAAAAAATGTATATAAAGCCTGTAAAAATATATAAAAAAGTATAAAAAATATATATATATATAAAAGATAATTTTTTTTTAAAAAAAAATGATATATTATAAAGAAATGATATATTATAAAAAATGAGCCAACTCAAAATCTAAATTCAAACCCTTATGGGATAAAGTATTTAATTCGAATATCCACCTACTTTCAATTTTGCAGAGTTCTTTGAAATTATCTTCACCCCTCCAATCCTTTTTCTTTTGGGCAATGGCAATAAAATTGACATGTGAAGGATCACTGTTGTGACATTGTAGGAAATGTGCGGAGACACTGTGTTTGGCATACCCCCTCTGTATATTGCCCAAGTGTTCCAGCATGCGGGTTTTTAGTGTTCTCGTGGTCATTCCCACATACTGGAGTCCACAAGGGCACCAGAGGAGGTATATCACATTGCTAGAGTGGCAAGTAAGGATAGAATTGATCTTATATTCCTTTTTGGATAGTGTGAGAATGACAGGAAGAATAGTCCCCACAGTTTATCTCCTGTTCGCACGTGCGAACGGCAACAATCTTACGTTCACAGTTCATACATGCAAACATATGAACATTGCGTCCCAATGCAAATATTCAGGCACATGCATTCGATAAGAAATGTGTTGAACTAGTAAGAGCATGCGTCCAACGAACAGGGGGCAACTCACGAACGTAAATGAGTTTGTGTATATGACAAAGCAATCTCGGAGAGGAAGAAAACAAATAAGAAAAAAGTGGGAAAGATAAAAAAAAAAACAGTGGACAGTGTAAACTAATTGAAATTATTGACTAAATGCAAACAAATATATGATATAGCACAAAAATAATAATAAACTAAGAAATAAAATAATAGAAACAAATAAAGAAAAGAGAAAATAAGAAAAGAAAATAAATAAAATAAATAAATAATAAAAAATAAAAAAATAAAAAAAATAAACATAAAAAATAAAAATGTATAACATATAATAAAAATAGGAAAATAATAAAAAAAAACAGAGTGACAAAATAAAGAAAAAAAGAAATAGAAATAATAAAAAAAAAAAAAGGTTCATGACAAACTAAAAAAGGATAAGGGTGTATGAGAGAACCAGTACGATATTTCCACTAAGTAACCTGTGAAATAAAAATGTTAGCTGAAAAAGCAAGACATAATAAAAACAAGAAAAGCAACCTTAATCACTTACATTTACATAGTCAAATCATATTGGTAATTATGACCTTTAGGATGTAATGTATAAAGTTCTTGAATCCAGTGGCCCTCACGTAATAGTAACTTCTTACATCTATCACCTCTCCTAACCGATTCCGTAATCTGTTCCAAAACCTCAGTTGAGAAACATTATATCTAGCCTCTGAGAAGTGAGCTATAAGGTGTAAATCAATTAATCCCGTGCGGATTGTGGATTTGTGTTAAGAAAACCTAACTTTTTTTTTTTTTTTTTTTACTAGTTTGGCCCACATACATGATACCACATGGAAGCTTAAGTGCATAAACCACATAATCTTAGTTACATGTCAGAAATTGCCTAATTGGGTATTTCTTGCCATTCTGTGGATGATGTATAACATTACCTGTATTATAGAAAGGCAAGAATTACAGTTATAGCATGGGAAGTTTCCTTGTTTGATAGTAGTGACAACATTATCTGTAGTGACAAGAGTTTTAACCAATTTGTCCTTAAGCGAAGGTCCTCTATTAAAAGCAAGCATTGGTTTCTCAGCAAAATCAGCAATATGGGGGTGACAATGTGAAAGGATGTGCCAATGTTTATATACTATTCCTCTTAAATCAAACAAATATTTCCCAAACTTCAAAACAAATTTCAGACTGTTATAATTTTTTCCTGATCTTTGTAGGTGTAAAAAATGTTCCCTTTCCTGATCCCTCACCTGATTCAATTGACTCTTAAGTACTGTTGGGTGATACCCACGTGTAACAAATCGCATGGTCATTTCATTAAGGTGTTTTCCACTACTGCTGGATTAGACACAAGTCTCCTAACCCGAGTATATTGGTTTTTCGGTAAAGATTTAAAGAGTGCTGGAGGATGTGAACTGGTATAAAGAAGTAACGTATTTCTATCAATAGCCTTCCTATAGAGGTCAGTAACCAATTTCCTCTCATGTTTTTTAATCAAAATATCAAAAAATGTAGTCACCAAATCATATGTCATTGTAAACTTGATAGTTTGAGAACAAGTGTTCAAAAAGTATAGAATTCTTCCAGAGACTCCAACGTGTCACTCCACAACACCAGTATGTCATGAATGTAGCGCCACCATCTGGTTGCAAAAAGTTGGAATCAAATATGAGGATAGATGGATGTTTCCTCTAACTCTGACATAAATATACTGGCATATGTGGATGCCACATTGGAGCCCATGGAAGTACCCTTAAGTTGGAGGTAAAACTGATCCTGGGAGAGAAAATAATTATCCTTTATCACTATTTTCAAAACCTCCAGCAAAAAATCCAAAACATCATCTCTAAATCCTAATGCCATCAAAGCTGATTTGGCTGCCACTAAGTCTACATTGTGCTCAATAGATATATACAAGCTAGTAATATCAAAAGTGACAAGGATCAAGGTATCAATTGCTTCAACATCCTCTAGCTTCAATAACAACTCAGTTGTATCCTTCACATAATATTTAATCTCTGTCAAGAAAGGTCCCAAAATGTTATAAAAAAAAATAGCTAACAGGGTAGTAGGTAGCCAATCCCTGCCACAATGGGCCTAACTTGGGGTTTAATCAAGGATTTATGGATCTTAGGCAGAATATACAGAGCTGGTATAATAGGAGTAGTCTCGAATAAAAACTTAAAAAGATCCTTATCAATTATTTGACTATCCAAGGCCCAAGTTAGTAGTATTTCAATTTTAGATTGTAAAGCTAAAATGGGGTCACCTGGCAAACATTTATACATTTCATTGTCTCCTAGCTGTCTGAGAATTTCATCTGCATAATCCACCATGTTCTGAACCACTATGGCCCCACCCTTGTCTGCAAGTTTAATAGTTAGATCAATTCATCAAGGGCTTTCTTTTCTTTTTTAGAAATATTAGGGTGATGTCTGTTACCAGATTCAGATGTAACCAAAGTGTCAACATCATTCATTACCAGATTGGAAAAAAAACTCAACAGAATAAGTATTCCTCTTTCATTCCTCAATCTCCTTTCTAAGTGTGTCAACATTTTTATTCATTTTATTTTTTTGTTTCAGTCAAGTCCAATCCCTGTGATGCCTGGATAAGTTTTGCTTCTAATCTTAATTTTTCTTCTTTAGTTTTCATAATTGCTTGTTGAAGAAACTCTAAATTGAGAAGAATCCAATCAATGGAGCATTTATTCAGAATTGCCTCTAACCGGGCACAGTAATCTCTATCATCCCTTAAACATCCCAAAAGACATTCATCCTCATCCCCCATGGTATTCAATGTACTCTATAATATCCTGCCAGTGTAAAACTATGCATTTTATAGCTTAAATTCTTTTTAAGACATTTTTCCAAACTTTTAGAAATATTATCTGAATTTTGGGACTTGTAAAAATGAATGGTTGCTTTCCAGAGCTTGGAGGATATGTATAGCACCCCCCTCAGAGTAGTAAAAGGTACTGGAAAACACATTTTGTTCCATATTGCCAAACCAATATAATCCGAAGAAAGGTGTTGACCCCCAAAGATTAAAAACATAAGGAAGGAACAGGTTCTAGAATGAAAGAAATTGTCCCATTCTTTTTTTTGCCACTTTGCACATTCACTTGTTATGCATGGTTGATTTATGGGATCTCAGCTACTGGGTGGGGGGGGGGGGGTTCTGTGATGGAAGGGTTATAATATTGCTGCACTTAAGAAGGGATTTCAGGCTGGAAAGGGTTAGGGAACCAATAGGCTCAGCCGCAGTGTTATTTAGAAGTCTATAGGCAGGTTAGAAACTTAGCCACTTCGCAATAGCCGTATTACAGCTGTATGGTCTCTATTTATCTGGATAGAGTTTTAATTTAGCTGCAGCAGATCTATCTTATTTTTCCAGTTTGCTACAGTCCCAGTTGCAGTGTTATTTAGTAATCTATAGGCAGGTTAGAAACGAAGCCACTTCGTAATAGCCGTATTACAACTGTATGGTTTTTATTCAACTGGGGAGAGTTTCTATTTAGAAGCAGCAGATCTATCTTATTGTTCTGATTTGCTATTTATTTAGTAGTATGTATACTATATATTGATAGATCACAATTAAGGTTTTCTGTCTGCTATTTCCAGAGCAGCCACAACTGGCTATAGAAACAATCCTTCAGAGTAATCCTATTCAGGTTCTCCATATATAATCATTATCACCAGCAAGTCTTACCTCCCAGTGTAGCCTTTTCCCACGGTTGTATCATCATAGGGATCACTTCCTCACTCCCCTTCTCCTATTACCCATATAGCCACATAGGCTTTTTAATGAGCTTCTTTGTCTGTCTTGTTGACTGTCCCTTTGTTTTTATTAAATAAAATTGTGTTTCTTTATACTCTTTCTTATTATATTATAAGGGACCTTTTGTGCCTATTTGGGCTTTACAACCCATTAGACATTTATGTGTTTATTTGTATGTAATATTTAGGGTTACCCCCTTTTAGGCTCCCTTATCACACTAGCGAGTCCCCTATTAGTTAATGAAGACAAGTAAAAAAGGCAGACATTTTAAATAACCATTTCTTGATTGCTGCACAAAACTTACAGAAAAATTGTAGTTGGATGCCTCAAGACAAGGTGTTGCAGCAACTAAAGGAAGTTAATATAAACTAAGCCCTGGGCCGGGACTTACTATATTCACCCATGTGTACTCTAGGAGCTAAGTGTGGAAATAAGTGAACCTCTGTTTTTAATCTTTGAAGATTATTTTCTTTTAGGAAGTGTACTAGATTATGGTTCCTATATTCAAAAAGGGTTCAAAATGCTTGGTTGAAAATGATAGCCCTGTGAGCTTAACTTCTGTGGCTAGGAAAGTATTTGATAGGTTATTCAAGGAATATATTCAGGAATTCATTGAGAAGAACATTGTTAAAAGCAAAAATCAGCAGAGTTCCATGAAACATGTCACGTCACACTAACTCAATTGAATTCTACAAAGAAGTAAGCAGAAGTATAGAACAGAGTGTTGCAGTTGATGTGATCTATTTGGAATACGGTTCCACACAATAGGTTAATGTTCAAACTAAAAACAAAATTGGTCTAGATAAAAATTCTTGTTCTTGGATAGAGCATTAGCTTACACATAAAGTACAGAGAGTTTGTATATACATTTTTTAAGCTGGACAAAAATGGACACAATTCTGTTTAACATATTTATAAATGACCTTGAAATAAAAATGTAAAGTTGTGTTTTAGTGTTTGAAGATGACACAAAACTCTGTAAAGTAATACAATGTGAGCGAGATATTACTTTGCTGCAGAGGGAGTTAAATAGATTGGGGGACTGTCTACTCAAATGGCAGATGAAATTTAATGTAGAAAAATGCAAGTTATGCACTTTGGGGTAGAGAATGCACTAGCCATTTACACCCTAAATAGTAATGAATTAGGAATAACAACACATGGGAAGGATTTGGGAATTGTTATAGGCAACCAACTAGGCAACAGTGTGCAATGTCAATCAGCAATGGATAAGGCCAGTAAGATATTGTCTTGTATAAAACAGGGCATTAATTCTTATGATGAAAATATAATTTTGACTGTTTATACATCACTGGTAAGACAACATCTTAACTATGCTGTGGAATTTTGGGCACCTGATATACTAAAATGATATTATGGCACTAGCAGAAGTGCAGAGGTAGACTCCAACATTAATAAAAGGAATTTAACATTTCAGTTAAAGTTTAACAAATGTAAACCTCTTTAGTTTAGAAAAATGGGGGATATGATAGCATTATACAAATATATTTGGGGCCAATACAAACCATTGTCTAAAAATCTATTCATCATATCATAAACAGTGTGACAGAGCTTCTGTACTCAGACCGAGTATCTTGGGTCAATCTGCTACCTAGCCATTGGGGAGGGAGCCTGGAATGCTTCAGATCCAGTTGCCAAAACTTGACTGGGGTCTCTCCGGAACTCTTCTCTTCCAGGAAGGTATTGTCCTTTCTGCCTATTCCTCTGCAGTTTTCCTTCCAAGCAGGTATGCACTTTTGCCTGCTATGTGATAGCTATTGCTTTTGTGGACGCAGAGGACACAGCAGAGTTATCCAGTAACAATTAGTTTGTTCATTGACTGCTGCTGTCACACATCTTTTCAGGTACATAGACTGTGGGTAAGAGACTGGCCTTTAAGCCTCTTTAAAAGGCCATGACACGGGAGGTTTTGTCAGAAACAGGGCTATACATAAGACACAAGGTCACACATATAGGGTGTAAGAAAGGAGATGTTTATTTACATTAAAAACAATAGGGACATGAAATCCTCACCTGAAGAAATGTTTTTTTTTTTGGTTTTCTTTGCACATTTTTATTTTGTCACGTAAAATTGGGGGTACAAAAAAGATAAGGGTATGGGAGTTAACGCATCTAGCACGGTGCATCCATACAACAAGTACATATTTTGTTCAATCGGAACAGGCAATACGAAATTTGCAATGTATGCAGGAAATAAATACTGTAATGTCATGTGATGCCTTACACAACATAGTGTTGGGCCTAGATGCTAGCCTGTCGCTAGAAAAAAAGGGGGAAGAACTGAACTTCTCCAACAGAGCAGTTGTTGTTACATGAACACATTCCGCTACTCGTGGTATTCTTCTGTGTTTTATACTAGCATTTATTCTAATGGACTGATCCATGTGGAAAAGAGGGGTGGGGAAATACAGGGGAGAAAGGGATGGTGTGTAAGGGATAACTCACATTATACAACATGTAGCACCTTAGGCATTGTTTTAGGCCTCCGTGGATGCCCCGTGTAGTGGATGCACAGTGTGTGTGCCATGAGGCTTTAAGGGAAATAACGTGGTCAGGCGTGGCCAATTGGGGCCACTAGGTCCGTGGGAGACGGTTTGTTGCTTTCTCAAAACAGGGGGCGTCTATGGAGTGTTCCATGATGATCTTAGTGCTGCTGATATGGTAAAAGCGGTGCTCATTTGGGGGAATGAAGGGGGGAAGTACCGTATATACTCGAGTATAAGCCGACCCGAATATAAGCCGAGGCCCCTAATTTTACCCCAAAAAACTGGGAAAATTTATTGACTCGAGTATAAGACTAGGGTGGGAAATGCAGCAGCTACTGGTACATTTCTAAATAAAATTAGATCCTAAAAAAATATATGAATTGAATATTTATTTACAGTGTGTGTATAATAAATGCAGTGTGTGTGTATGCATGCAGTGTGAGTGTATGAATGCAGCGTGTGTATGAGTGCAGCGTGTGTATGTATGAATGCAGTGTGTGTGTGTGTATGAATGCAGTGTGTATGTGTGTATGAATGCAGTGTGTGTATGAATGCAGTGTGTGTGTATGAGTGCAGTGTGTGTGTATGAGTGCAGTGTGTGTGTATGAATGCAGTGTGTGTATGAATGCAGTGTGTGTATGAATGCAGTGTGTGAATGAATGCAGTGTGTGAATGAATGCAGTGTGTGTATGAGTGCAGTGTGTGTATGGGTGCAGTGTGTGTATGGGTGCAGTGTGTGTATGGGTGCAGTGTGTGTGTATGAGTGCAGTGTGTGTGTATGAATGCAGTGTGTGTATGAATGCAGTGTGTGTGTATGAATGCAGTGTGTGTGTATGAATGCAGTGTGTGTGTATGAATGCAGTGTGTGTGAATGAATGCAGTGTGTGAATGAATGCAGTGTGTGAATGAATGCAGTGTGTGTATGAGTGCAGTGTGTGTATGGATGCAATGTGTGTATGGGTGCAGTGTGTGTGTATGAGTGCAGTGTGTGTGTATGAATGCAGTGTGTGTGTGTATGAATGCAGTGTGTGTATGAATGCAGTGTGTGTGTTTGAGTGCAGTGTGTGTGTAGGAGTGCAGTGTGTGTGTAGGAGTGCAGTGTGTGTGTAGGAGTGCAGTGTGTGTGTGTGTATATGTGCGTGTTGCAGAGCCTTGGTGGGGGGTGGGCATTTTTTTTATTATTTTAATTTTTTTATTATTATTATTTATTATTTTTTATTTAATTTAATTATTATTATTTTTTTATTATTTAATTTCATTATTAATATATATTTTATTCGTCCCCCCTCCCTGCTTGATATATGGCAGGGAGGGGGGCTCTCCTTCCCTTGTGGTCCAGCATTGGCAGTTCAGTGGGGGGGAAAGGCGGGCTGTCAGAGAGTTTACTTACCTCTCCTGCAGCTCCTGTCAGCTCCCTCCTCCTCCGCGCCGTCAGTTCAGCTCTTCTGTCAGCTCACACTCTAAGTCTCGCGAGAGCCGCGGCTCTCGCGAGACTTACACTGGGAGCTGACCGAGGTGCTGAACGGACGGCGCGGAGGAGGAGGGAGCTGACAGGAGCTGCAGGAGAGGTAAGTAAACTCTCTGCAGCCCCCACAGCCCCTGTCTGTATTATGGCAATGCAAATTGCCATAATAAAGACTATTGACTCGAGTATAAGCCGAATTGGGGTTTTTCAGCACAAAAAATGTGCTGAAAAACTCGGCTTATACTCGAGTATATACGGTAACTTGGAATCTTGAACTTGGGTAGTATTTGTACTGGTTCCCCAGTAGTGGCAGTATGCGCTTGAGCTTTGCTCGTGCGCTAAGGAGTTAATGAAATACTTTTGTTGGGTTTTTGGGACTCCCACTGTTCCCATGCCTCGTATCAATATTTGGCATATGGACAGGAGCGTCTAGCCATAAGTTCGTAGTGTATGTTAAGTTCAATTGTGGATACGCACTGTTCTATTTCAAGGGAGTGCGCTACCTTCCATTGTCTGCTTATCACCGTAAGGGCTGCAATGAGAATATGGTAGATTAGATACCATTGGCTTTTTTGAAGTAGTTTCGGAAACAGCAGAAGAAGGAATTTTTTGGGGCGGAGAGAAAGGTCGACTCCCGTGCAACTTTTTATCAAGTTTGCCACTGCGTGCCAGTATGTGCTAAGCTGTGGGCATAGCCACCATATGTGGAGCATGTTGCCACTGTCCCTCTGACACATCCAACACTTGTCTGAGGTGAAAGGGAAGCTTTGCATGGGGACCACGTACAACCTGTATGGGATTTTGCATGATAGTTCAATGTGGGTCGAGCATAGTGTCAGCGATTTGTGAGCTTTGAATATCTCTTTTCATTGGGGGTCAGTCAGGGTAGTCTTGATATCCCTGTTCCATGCCCTTTTAAAGGAAAAGGAGTCTAAGCAGGGTGTGGGATGTTCTGATGCATAGATTAGTGAGATAAGTTTCTTGGAGGGTTTCAGTTTAAGGCTGAAATTTTCAGCTTTGGACAGTTGTGGCCCTAGTGGGACTATTGTGTGTGGTGACAGTTGTGGTGTGACCCAGGATTTCAATTGGAGATATGAGAAGTGAGCTGTATTGGGGATGTTGAATTCAGATTGAAGATCTGGAAACCCTTTGAGGCAGAAGCCCTGAAGTAGTTGGAAGAGTGTGTGGACTCCGTGTCTCTCCCATATTTTGTGTTTCAGGCACAAGAAAATAATCAACAGTAATAATTTTACCAGAGTTCTCACAAGCCTAATTCATAAACACCCTTGATAAAGGCAGCCAGTTGGTGCCGAAATGTCGGCAGGTTATTTTGATTCGTGTTTCTGCCCTATTAGGCTTGTGAGAACTCTGGTAAAATGATTACTGTTGATTATTTTGTTTGCCTGTTTATGGTCATTCTATGTGTTATTGTAATATATATGATTAACCAATTGTTGGTTCATTAAACTAAGATAGATATTTCTTTTGGTTCTGGTGTGCATTCTCTTTTAACTTTAACTGTTGTTTATGTTGGTATTGGAGGGGGTACCAGTGAGGAATAGCATCCACGTGGTTACTATCTCTATTATTATATAGTCTCTCCATACATTGTTTATTGTATGAATATCGCCTTTACTTTGTCCACAGTAATGCTTTGTCCTGAGACTAGGTCAGTGCATGCCGACTCCACGTGAGTCGTTCTGGCAGTTAAGTCCTGGATTTCTTTTTGTTTTTTGTCCTCCTTTGTTTGTCACTAGCGGTTATGTTTTGTAGACATTACGCCCAGGGCCTGTTCAAAGTAGCTTTTGGTTAAGTTGTCCCGTGCTGTGAAGTCCTCTGTAGCTGGCATGTGGTTGCTAGAATCTGAGTCATCAGCTCCATCTTGCAACTCTGATTTCTGGCCAAACAATTTAGCTTTTCAGCTCTGGAGATGTTCTTTTTTGTTTTATGTTGAGACATTATTTTGAAGAGGTCGATTTCGGTGGTTCAGCATGTTATATGTTGGTTTTAGAGGAGCCCATGTGCCGGAGCAAAGTTTTAAGCGGCCATCTTGTCCAACTGCTAACCACGGCCCCTGAAGAAATGGTTTTATAAGTGGTCTATACAGATGTTTAAACAGTAATTGGATACTTGCAAAAACATAATATGTAGGGATATAATGTATAATTTGTGGGGTAAGAGGTTTTTAAACCAAGGATAAATCTGATTGCCATTCTGTAATGAAGAAGAAATTTGTTTCCCCTAGTTTGTTGCAAAATTGGAAATGCTTCAATCTGGTTATTTTTACCTTCTTTTTGGTCAACAACAAAAACAGATTTGAGAAAGGCTGAACTTGATGGACACATGATGTCGAATTCTGGCAGTTGAAGCACAAGTAGCTGAAGAGGATGCCGTAGATCAATATGACAGTGCCTGTGAGTGATAGTTTCAGGTAAGCAAATCTCAAATGATGCAAAGGCACTAGATGGTAACAGAGCTGCTATAAGGAAATAAACCTCATGGTTATTAATCATTTATAATTAATAACTCAAGAGTTAATGTATTCATGTGAAATACATTTACATTATTTCACATGTATTTTGGTATTAGTTTAAGAAGATGTTGTTAGTGAGTTATAATTTTATTATGATAATTTTGGTACACTTTGTTCTCCTGCGCTTCCTTAGGAATTCATTCTCAGGATATGGATATAATAAGTGTATGTGTGTAGTACTTAACTTTCTTATTTCAATTAGAATAATCTCTATAGGAAAGATTTACTCAGCCGGGAAAATGTAATAGACAAATCATGTCTTTGTTATTGTAGGAAACCTATTAACATCTTCTTTAAATGACATGGACATATTCTTTGGATATTTCACTCTTCAAATGTTTTGCCTTTAGTACATTTACTGAGTCTGACAAGTGCTGTGATGTGAGTAGAGGCAGAGATTTTTTTTTTGTCTTAAGTGTGCTTTATTCAGTAATGGTACAATTGTTAAAATATTATGATTAAACTAAAGATGAGCATGACAAGGTGTAAAAGCTGCTCAATCAAAAACAAATAAAGATTAATTGTTTTATTCTCACATGGGAGCATTGCTAATATGTTTTAAACAAGAAGTTAAAGGGACATGCATTACTTAATAATTATTATGTTAAACCAGCAAGCAAACACTTTTAAACAAATATACAAAAAAATAACAATAAAAACTTTGAAATGTATGTAATAAATGTATATAACCATACTATAATCTAGGTCAGATGGACCATTGGCTTCAATTAAATAGTATTTGTTTTTTGCTAATCTGTTTTCTTTTTCTTTATTTTAATTAGTTGCGCTGTTTTTCTGGAGTTCAAATTAATTAAATTAATTAAAATTAATGAAATTGTAGATTATACTAGTTTTAGTGTCACTATAATCTTAATTTTATTAATGACAGGAGGCAAATATTTGCCTAAGTCACTATTTACTAGAACTCCATAGCAGCACATTAACATAGAGAGAAAAATACCAAAGACAAAAAAGTAAGGAATCCATAAAAGGCTCCTCCCAACCAACTATTTCCTCTTTCACGCTGCAACAAAATAAAGTACATGAACAATACACTACTAATAAAAATAACAGAAGAAACAAACATAACATAACGAGGAATGCCATCCGAAATTGAAAAACGTGGAACCAGTGGATGGAATCTTGACCTTATGCTGCAGAAAACTCGGATCTAAGAACTGTAGTCAAACCATTAAACTGAAACGAGATAAACAGTGTCAAAAACACCTATTACTGAATTAAATGTACTGAGAAAACATGAATCCCCATCATCAAATACTGACAGTACAATAACCTAGATGAACACCCAACTCCCCTAGGAACACTAGCAGACCTATCAACCCTAGCCTAGGAGACCGGGCGAAAAAAACACTAGGTCAGTCAAAACTAACAAACAAACAAACAAGGGGAGGGAGAAACTGGGAGGGAAATATTTGCCTCCTGTCATTAATACAATTAAAATTATTGTTACACTAAAGCTAGTATAATCTACAATTTTATAACATGACAGGAGGCTTCATATTTGCTGTTTTAACGCTCAGATAGCAAAGCAAAGAAACACTATCCCCAGTCTAACTAAAATAGGCAAACCGTACCTACTAGGAAAACCCGAAAATGTTCTGAAAACCGAATACAGTCCCGTCAATGCCAACCCCAAATCCATCGCACTGAGGAAGGAGACGAGACCGGATATCTCTGACAAAATACATCACCAACTGACCGGAACGAAAAAGGCGAAGAGGGGAAGGATCGCTATCTACGAGACAGTGTCATCACCACGCAGAGTCTAGGCTGGTCGTGGAAATATGGGTAGGATATAGCTGTCAAATCCGACCAGTACGTATAGACATCCCGAAAGGAGAACCTTTCCGGAGAGGAAGAAAACGCGTCGACATCTAAGGCCTGGACACCCGACACACGTCTGAAAGAAATAAAACATAGCAAGAGGGCAAACCCAACGTCGACAAAGGGAAGTGTTGCAAAATGCCTTTTGTAACTGTCTCTTTTAGTGACAAATTGCTCTGCTTCCTTGTATTATAGAGAAGCCTTATTGGCAGCCTCTTTCCTCATGACTATGGCCCTGGTGTGTATGGCCCTTTTAGAACAGTCTGTGAGCATATTGGGGCTTATGGACTTTTATGGGACTGGTGCTGGCCCTTTAAGCACATTTTTGGCACATAGGGAAAATTGGGACAATGCCCCTTTAAGATGGTGTCTCCAGACTTGTTTAGGACACTGCCCCTTTAAGCCTGTGTCCCCAGTGTCCCCAGACTTGGTTAAAATACTTTATTCATGGCTTCTTTGCACTTCGTTCAGTAAATGGGGCTTACTGAACCAAGTACCACACAGGCGGACCACCCAGAAGTGGAAGTGTGCAGGCAATTTACCTCCCAGGCTGGGAGCCTGCTGTAGGTAAATTGCCGACGGCTGGGCGGCTGCAGTTCGTGCAAACGAACATGTGGCGGCGGCCATCTTTGTTCATTCGAACAAGGTCAACGGTATGTGTAGCCAAATTCAACGAATGAAATGGCTACACATTTCAACGAACACCGCTGACCCTTACCTTCTCCTACACTAAGTTTGAAGCCGCAGAGACTAAGTCTCGTTCAGCAGTTTGAACTCACTGTTATACTGAGCCAAATGCATGAACGGGTCTCGTTCGTGCATTGAAATGAGACTTAGTAATTTTTCTGCCTGAAATAGACCGACCGCACAGCCCAAATCTATGGAATATCTATTGGACGTATATTTTTAAAGTTACAGTGTATGCATAAAAAGTGTATTTTTCCTGCCTGTGATAATTACTTTAACCCATTGTGTTCAGTAATTATATCACAGGCAGAGGGGAGGATTTGTGTGTTATTAATGGGTGTGTTTTTACTGTATGTTACGTGTTTATTGGTTGTTCTGCAAAACCCTGTGGGCGGTCCTGTATGTCTAAGACATCTATAAAAGAAGGCCCTTTGGTGCCAATTAAAGAGAACTACTTGACCCTCTAACTCGCAGCCTCGACTCGTGTTTGCAGGGGACATCTATAATCATTACAAGGATTGCTATGCTCTTCATACTCCTTTAGCTACTGAGCTCTTGTAAGAGCTCTTGTTTCTGATCCTGCTTCGCTCTACAGAAGGAAGAGGTTCACCTCACTGGAACCTGGAGCCTGGTCATAGGTCCAGGGCGGATAGCAGACGGTGAGATCCCAGCCCAGCAGCGGCAGTTCGTTGAGTCTGCAGTAGTTATGGTGCCTACGGTACTGATGGTCCTTTGGTGAGGCTAGGAGCATACTTTCTATGGTCCAACTTCCAGCCAGCCTGGAGGCAACCGTAACAGGAAGGTCCCGAGAATCCGGCCAAACCTAGAACGACCAAACCGCACGTATGTCCTAAAGTAAAGAATACCTAGGCCCCGGAGGCCGCGACAATCACATACCTCTGAGACACCCGCCAACCAGCGGGTCCTGATCAAAGGACAACCTCTAATTGGTACGTAAACCGCCGATCTAGCTACCGAAACCCAATGATACGAGCATCCCAGGTCAAAAAGGAGTGACCTAAAAAAAAAAAATGCTGGTAACAGGGCCCGTAAAGGAAACTGTGTCCCGTGCCAGGTACAAATACACCCGGGCACCCATGGCAACAAAGAGCATCGCCTCGGCCCGGGAGTCCTGGCCGATCGCGATAACACCTCAACACTCCAGTCTACTCTAAAGGAACCAGGCCACTACTCGGAGGCAACGCCTCATCTCCCCAAGGCGAACACGCATGGGGAAGGGTGTCCATCGCTGAACAAACCTGGTGCGTGAATCCTCCGAAGCAGATCGTGACACGCTAGTCCATCCGTGAGGCAGATAAGTCCACCGGGGCGGACACCTCCGGTCTGCGATCCTGAGGATAGTGGGACAAGGGGTCCTTCAATCGCTGGCGTCCCTCCAATGTCTGGAGCACCAACCCATCGTCAAGGCCAACCCTCAAGAGAAACCGGGAGCCGACCCCTCCCAGGCGGCTGAAGTCTTGTACTGCCGAAGCATTGTCCATCCGGAGGGGAACACAGCAATCAGGAAATGATTCGCCGACTCCTAATTATGAACTAACCCGCAAGCAGTTCCCGGTCGTTCATGGGGAACTCTGACTCCATCACCAACCATGGATTGTCCGGATTGACGCAGAGGGGAGGTCCACCACTCATAGGTCTACAGGATGACAGGTGAATTGGTAGGGCCACCACCGCTCGAGTCCTCAGCTGCAACAAGTATTCCTGGGTAGAGGGTTCTGTAGGGGGAACTGCAGGCAGCGGGACATCCAGGCGTATAGAGAAAAGAGTGCCACCAACAGTGTAGATGGGGCAGCACCCCAAGGCAAGTCAGGCAATGCATGTTAGTCCCAAGTGTGAGCATCTAGTGGGTAGGCTTGGCGTTCAGAGATAATGGCACAGACAAAGCAGGCCAATCCATGGGCACAGACAAAGCAGGCCAATCAGTGTGGCACAGACAAAGCAGGCCAATCAGTGTGGCACAAACAAAGCAGGCCAATCAGGGGGAACAGACAAAGCAGGCTAATCGGTGTGGCACAGCCAAGGCAGGGCAATCAGTGTGGCAGAGACAGAGCAGGCCAATCAGTGTGGCAAAGTCCAGGTAGGTCAATCAGTGTGGTACAGTCCAGGTAGGCCAATCAGTGTGGTACAGTCCAGGTAGGCCAATCAGTGCAGTACAGGCAAAGCAGGCCAATCAGCATTGCACCATCCAGGCAGGCCAATCATTGTGGCACAGGCAGAGCAGGTTAATCAGTGAGGTACAGTCCAAGCAGACCAATCATTGCGGCACAGTCAAAGCAGGATTATCCGTGTGTAGGCAGCAGTGCTTGAGGAGTGAAATATAATCCACAGTAATAGCAGGACCCACTGGCAGCACTGACTGGCAGGCCCGTGGAGGTCTCACAAGTAATTGGGCCGTGCACCCTATAGAGGGGTCCTCCGCCTACAGGTACCCATGGTAACCAGGGGGTGCATGGGACTAAGACCGTCCAGTACGTGTAAATAACGTGTGCTCCCACTCAGGGGTAGCAGCACTGCAGAGCTAAGAACAGGGACACATAATAATAATAATAATAATAGTACCCGGGGCGGAAACAAACCCACGCATCAAACAGGCACATAGGAAATACATGATCTAAATTTAGATCGCCGGGTCCCCACGTCACCTACCCCAACACCAAGTGTAACCTTCCAGGAAAAAACAAGGTAAATAGCAAGGCACAGAGGTGCTTAAGTGAAATGCCAACTCCTGTTTAGTGAAAAAGCCAAAGATAATAAACTAAAGCACCAAAGAGCAACTGGATCTATAGCCTAATCAAAAGCCATAGGCCTCTGTGTAAAATCATACAGTATATAGCCACACATACAATAGACAGCGTACTGACCTATATGATGGGCGAACCAGAAAAGATCCCAATGAAGAGGATGATAAATAACAGGTACAAAACGTAGGAAGGAAACATATACCAAAACTCCAAGGTGACCAGATACGTATCAGTGCTTCCTTAACCCCTTAAGGACACATGACGTGCCTGACATGTCATGATTCCCTTTTATTCCAGAAGTTTTGTCCTTAAGGGGTTAAGCAATATGGAGAAAGCCAGAGTCCTGAAGGCAACATCATATATCTCCAACTACAGTAGTATATGGAGACAAAAGTAGGCGTACGCTATCTTATATACAGAATAGGGTATTTAGGGATTTCACTGATGTGCCTAAAATAAAGGACAAAAATACGTAGTGCAATATTGTCTGGAATCAATTATAAAACAAAATATTCCATTACACTCACAAATTCCAAGTGTTAAAAGCATGTTAGAGGTGCCTCCCCACAATGTAAATGGGGGGTAATTATGAATCCTCCTTCAATGATGACCACAGGGTGCCCCGGTAAATAAGGATAATCCAATGATCCAGCCACACCAAACAGCTCCCATAAAAAACGGTTTAATTGTAAAAACGAATGGAGGATTACAAAATTACATAAAACATAAAATAAAACATCAAAGTCCACAGGTCCTACGCGTTTCATTCTATATACGAACTTCCTCAGGGAAAAATTATTAAAAATACATAAATCAAAGAAACAATGTAACATCTCACTTTCCTAAACTGTTTTAAATAGGGCTAGTCCCTTGAGTCCATTGGTGAGGACTGATGGGCGTCTCCTCTTTGGAACTTCGTTATTTGCTCGTGGATTCTTCCTCATCTGAAGATCGTTGCCGGCTATCCTCTGGCTTAAGCACAGGTTTAACCTGGTTTCCCCCTTCCATTGAGTCCGTGGTGGAGCTCCAACTCCCCACGCTCTGCACCCGCAGAGCAGACACATGCCAGATACCATTATGAAGGACACTGGGGCCTTCACCCACTGAACAATAGTCCCCCCAGGGGTATCCATATAAACGTGCGGCTGGGAGTATCAGTGGGTGTTCCCCAGCAACAGTAGTATGCCAGCCCCCAGGGGGACACAAGCGAAGGAAGGACAGGGTGATACAAGATTAATGTACACCCTCCATGCAAGAAACACAAAGGCACCTCAACCATATTGCTGCAATGTCAGCACATACATGACTGATAGGACACAATAATGTGTATTCTCCAAATATAGGTAGATGTAAGCTAAATCGTTTGCAATGACTTGAAAGGAGACAGTAGCCTCCATACGGCAAAGTGATATACAAAGATGGAACTAAAGGCTGCACATGTGCTTTTAGACCCAAAGCACCATTGCAGCAAACCTGGCACCGAACCGGCCCCACCCCTGTCCAACCACGCGGCTCGGGGGGTGAGTGCCCGGAGGCCAGGGCCACCCATGCCACTCCAGCCCCGGGAGAGCCTACACCACGAGCGGATGCATGGGTCGGGTGGGGGTTGGAAGAGGATCCCACTCGGCGGCCGGAGCCAGCGGTGGGATCCAACCGTAGTCTTACTCAGCGGTCCCGGCGGTTGGCACTGGAAGTGGTCGGGTGACCGCTTTCTGGTGGCCGCAAATGAACGAGCGAGGGGGGGGGGGGAGGAGAAGGGAGAGGTGTAAAAAAATCCCCGGCAAAAAGGCAGTGAGAGGAAGGTTAAAAGTCCCCAAGCCCGCGAGACAATCCCCAGACAGAAAGCCCCAAGTAGGGGGCGGCAGAAGAGGGGAAAACACACGTCCCCAAGATACAAAATGAATCAATAAATCACTACAGAAAACACAGACAAGTCCATAGAAAACAGAAATACGATTAAAATAAATAAATTAATGCAGTAATAAACAGATAAATACAGTAAATACACTATAAATAAATAAATCAATACAGGAGTAAACAGAAAAATACAGTAAAATATCCACAGCCACCCAAAGTAACAGGACTCAGTGGTACTCTGACCTGTACTGATGCGGAGCAGCAAAGAAAGAGGGAATAGTTGGTTGGGAGGAGCCTTTTATGGATTCCTTACTTTTTGTCTTTGGTGTTTTTCTCTCTATGTTAATGTGCTGCTGTGGAGTTCTAGTAAAGAGAGACTTAAGCAAATATGAAGCCTCCTGTCATGTTATAAAATTCACATGTGTTGGGCCCCCTCTTCACTATACAAGATGCCAAGGTCCCATAGGGACTGTTAAAAACAGAGATAAAGGATGGCGCTAACAATTAATTATAATGTATTAAAATATCATATATAAAACCAGTGCAGCACACATAAAAAACCACCCAAGTGTATAGTCACTGTATAACACTTACATACAAAGATAAAAGGAGAAAGGGCGGTGGTTGCGCACACAGTAAATGATATCCTTAGTCTTAAGTGCAGACCCCTAGGTTCTGTAAATATAAAAAACCAACATAGGGCAATACATCTTAGACACAATAAAAGTATAAAAAACTTGGAAAACTCACAATATTTAGAGCCTTTCTGAGTTGGCTCTAAACTTTTAAAGCAGTATGATCAATCTGGTGCAGGTAATGCAGTATTGGTCCCTTGGGAAAAACGTCAACCGCCTTCTTTATATAGAAATCAGGAACCAGGATCACCAGGTGAGTAAAAGGTAAATACTTTAATTTAGAACATAAAAAGTATATATAAAGCACAACGCGTTTCGACCTAATCCAATAGGTCTTTCTCAGGTGCATAACAAAAACGGACTAACAACTTTCTTATATACCATGCATAATACATACAATTATTGATAAAACATTAGCAGCTGTGTGAAGTCCGTCCTTACATCCATATAAGGAGTGTTTCCGGCGAAGATAGTAATACTTGTGCCTCCTCCAAGATGGCCACCGTCTATTAGTGTCTATAGGAGTGTGTGCGACCTTCCCAAGATGGCCGCGCGTCATTACCAAAAGGATATGTGTTTTCATTTCCGGTTTCGCTTTACTCCGGTCACGTGGTACAGCTTCCAGTCACGTGACGCCGGAGGGGGGCGTGGATAGGTGATTGCACATACGGCCAAATCATAAATAAGGAGGATAGTAAACCCTATCACTCCAAGTCCGTATTATTAGTCCATATCACATAAAAATTAAGAGAGAGAGAAAGTAGTATCAGGTAGATGTATCCAACAATAGTGTCATTAAAAGAAATAAGTGTCATACATCTTCATAAATAGAATAAATATAATAAAAGCATTTAGATAAGTAAAAGTGGTAGAATAAAAACCTACATATCGAATTTAACTATAATAAATTAATAATATCACACACATAAGGGGAAATTTATAAAATTGAGCTTATTCCAAAATCAATGTTTAAGCCCTTTGGGCATAATGTTTGGAGCTCAAATATCCAGTTTGATTCTTTTCTATTTAAATTCATAGCACCATTGCCACCTCTCCAATGATTTTCTATTTTATGGATTGCTGTAAATTGCAACTCATTAGGATTAGAGTTATGTCTTTCTAAAAAGTGACTGGATACACTATGATTTAAAAACCCAATTTTTATATTTCGAATGTGTTCATAGATCCTAGTTTTTAGCGGTCTTGAGGTTTTACCTACATACTGTAGGCCGCATGTACATTGCAACAAATACATGACGTTAGTAGACTCACATGAAATAAAAGAATTAATATTAAAAGTTTTTTTTTATGTTTTATCAATAATTGTATGTATTATGCATGGTATATAAGAAAGTTGTTAGTCCGTTTTTGTTATGCACCTGAGGAAGACCTATTGGATTAGGTCGAAACGCGTTGTGCTTTATATATACTTTTTATGTTCTAAATTAAAGTATTTACCTTTTACTCACCTGGTGATCCTGGTTCCTGATTTCTATATAAAGAAGGCGGTTGACGTTTTTCCCAAGGGACCAATACTGCATTACCTGCACCAGATTGATCATACTGCTTTAAAAGTTTAGAGCCAACTCAGAAAGGCTCTAAATATTGTGAGTTTTCCAAGTTTTTTATACTTTTATTGTGTCTAAGATGTATTGCCCTATGTTGGTTTTTATATTTACAGAACCTAGGGGTCTGCACTTAAGACTAAGGATATCATTTACTGTGTGCGCAACCACCGCCCTTTCTCCTTTTACCCGTAGGGACTGTGCTAGAACTTGACAGGGTGCAAAAATGTATTTTGGTTCTCCAATACCCATTGGGCCACAGCATACAGGCCCAAGTGCAGTGCACTGGAGTTTTTCTGCCACTGTAAAAGTGCACTTCACATTGGGAACTAAGGACCAGGGCTGCTGAGCCCCCAAGGACTACCAGGTAAATAATACTTATTGAGTTGAGGCAGATTTAGATACAGTAACACCATTTCTGCTGTGAAAACTAGATTGTAATCAAGTAGATTTTGATGACGGGACAAGTCCACCATTCGTGGAGAAAATTTGCGGCATCCTGGGCACCACATCTCCAACAAATGTGTGGGGTGTCTAAAGATAATTTTTCTATTTTTTGGGACTAGTTACTATTAGTTTACAGAGCTCATAATGAAGTTAATTCAGATTCATGCAATGCATGTTTAAATATACTATAGATGACGCATTACACTATTTTTAAAATAAGATTGTCATTCCTAAATCTTGTTCCCATTTATATATAGTAGATGTAATTAATTGTTTTCCTTACTTAAATAACAGAGAATTACATGCAGAGAACATCTCTTTTTTTTGGGTTCTGGAATTATTAATAACTTGATCAAAAAAGATGAGCTCTAATGTTAAAGCAATTGGAAAATTCAGTGTTTAACATTTTAAAGCTGGTATTTAAATCTTGAAATGTTTTTACTTTAATATGGCTCCTAAGGTTATGTCATTAGATATAGATATCCACAAGGTTAAATCAATGTCTTTCAACCAGTCATTCAAAAAACGAGTTTCTACAGATGTTGAAATGATATCCCTTAGTCCCAGTGTCTTTTTAATTGTTTACCAGATTTGACTCAATGAAGAAATATTCTTTAACTAAGGTAATGTTTCATAGAGTCAAGCAAAAACCAAAAAACAGATGCCAAATGTCTCTAGGAGTGTAGTCTCTTTAGTTTGAGTCTGTACCAGCTCTCTACTTTAGCAGATTTGTGTAGAGACCTAATTTCATGTGCTAGTAAAGAGACTTGAATAAGTGAATAAGTCTATCCAAACAATGTGTCTGCAATCTGCAACTCTCTTTTTTTCTTTGACATCAATTCCAAATTTAATCTAGGTTTCTTCCCTAGCCATATAAAGTTTGAAATATGAACAGTGGTTTGAATACAACATTTGTATATCATACAAGGTGGTACAATGCATTACAATACAAAGACATAGATTGTGATGGAGAATGAATTGTTTTACCTATGCAATGCTTAGTGAATATTCCCCTAGAAATACAGAGCTATATATATTTATATTATGTTACAGGGTGTCAGTCTCATGTCATACTTACGACTTCTGTATTTCTTATAACTAGCTAAAAGTATACACTATATACATGGCTTGAAAGACTGAATGGTCAGTAGATACTCATGCTTTGAAAGGGTTAAACTTGCAATTTTAAACATACAATATTTTCTGTGTTCAAGTGCCTGACACAAGCTTCCACTATCATTAGAAGCATCCTGTAGTTAAAAAAAAATAACATTCTCTCTAAGCACCTAAAAATGTTAATTAAGTTCCTATATCACACTGTTAAGTACATCCATGAACAGAAGACGTGAAGTTAATAAGTCTTTCCACGTCTGCAGGGTTAAAAGCAAGAATGTTCTCTCATGGCACAACATCCCTTTTTATTTTCAAGGCAAATTGACACAAGTCAAGATAACCCTGCTTATTTTAGAAAAGACATGCTAGACATGCGCAGTAGAATAACTGTAATATGTAATGTTATATGAGGAAATTATACTGTTTGCACTGAAAATGCTATGATTGGTTAATGTTGTTGCTGTTGTATAGACCTCTGGTGTTTCATAAACACAATGGACACGCATGAAAAATACACTTCTTACTTAAGCTCCATCATGACTGGTCTCATTAATTCTTCATTGCAATGAACATACATACAGATTAAGGAAGCAGGATATGTCAACTGTATAAATCCATGACAGCTTAAGGGTTTCCAGACCCTGTACATTTTGCAGCCTAACAGGTTACATAACTATAGATTTAGTAATGAGTTACTCTAAAGCACTAGAGGTTGGTCCAGATCTCTCTTTCCATGTGTGCATAATGCATTATAGTACAGGTGTATGATGAATAAAAAGGTAAGTTTTTAGTACAGATTCTGAGAAAACAACATAAGAACATGTAAACTCCAATAAAATAAAATATAAGAAAGATGAAAATGCAGCAGTAGAGATGTCTCTCTGAGAAATGACCATACACTGATTGTGAAACTTACTAATTTGGTGGATTCGTTTGAAGTTAGCATGATGAGGTGTAGAGGGCAAGCTCAGTGTGGAAATTATGGAAAATAGGAGAGTTATATTCATCAGGTTTGTGTGGTCCCCTGTCTTATTCTTATTACGTCTTATTGTCCCATTGATCCATGAGTGCCCATCCCTTTCTGTAGATGGTTCAGTCAGGGCTTGCCAAATGGCTTTATATTTATTGTTCTGCCTATTGGTGCCCATTGCAACTCTTCAAGGGCTCAGAAATTCTCTATTTGTGTGTACCTTTCTCTGATCGTAGAGCTGGAAGTAGTTTTCCATTTTTTAGTTGTGACAGTTTTCGCAGCTGTCAGTAGAAAATAGCATAGGGATATTTAAGTTTAGCAGGAGTAGTATGTATTAGAACAAAGAGAAGAGTTCCATTTGTTCTTGGGTAACTCCACAGTTGTAATTTTCCTAGTTTTATTCCCTACCTCTTTCCAGTACAGGCCCACCAGATGTAGCGTAGATTACCCACTTCCTTGTCACATCTCCAACATGAGAAGGATTGAAGGTGTGGATATCCACCGGGATCATATACAATTTGGAAACTAGCTTATAGTTGAATGAATAAGTGTGAATGAAAAATAACTTTAAAACCTTAGCCCACTCATCCTTATTTAGCAGAGCAGCCATTTCCTTATTCCTGGTGTTAAGTTATGTATGAAGAGCTACCAATTTGGGATAGTCGGCATCTACCTGAGTCGCTTTGTGTGTTTCTTCCAATTTATGTATGTTGTCTTATAGTTACTGCAACCATTTTACATGTTCTTTTTTGGGATACGAACCCCATTTAATTACCCCCCCTCCACCCTCCATGGCACTTTTATTTGCCTCCCATTGTTTAAATTAGGTGGTATCTGATAATAAATGGGTGGCTCACCAGTTGTATTAGTGGAGTATTTGGCCCATCATAAGTATTTGTAGCTGACAATGGAGAGTGAGCCAGTGTCAGTTTAAATTATGGATGCCACTAAGAGGTCTCATTCTCCACACCTATCAAAAATCAATCAAAGATCAAATGTCATCGATACCTGATACATGTGGGTATTAGGTATGTCCATAGGACATAGTTGTAGCATTAGATACATTTGTCCCAAGCAGTGAGTGCAAATAGATAGGTTGTTTACATAATATACTACTAACAACGGTACAAGAGATATACATATGAAGTTTACAAAAATAAATATAAACGGTAATATTGTAGGATGTGTTTGGGAAAGTGAGTTACTATTCAGTATATACATGAAACTTCAAGGGACAGGTGGTGCCTCTCTTGCCTGCAGAGTTGACTGATATGGGCATGGTTAGGTGTCGGGCATTTCATGCCATCTATCCATCTATCCCTTTGAAGTACAGAGGATACAATGTTATGTACAGATGGTTTGCACCAGTCCTGTACATCCAAAAACCTCAAGGTAGGTTGATATATCCTTATGTGAGGAGATAGTGAACCGAGATCCTAGTGAACCGAGATCAGGGAAAATGGATAACTCCAACAATATATTATCTGTCTTCCTTGGAAGGCTTGAGTGATTGCCCATGGAGCCATCTTGACATGAAGCATAATAGACGATAAATCTGGGTATATCTGTATTTGAGTTGTGTCTGAGTACATAACTGGGGAGTTCTTTGATAGTCTCAGTATTCCTTCCTTGAGTTTAAAGTAATAAACTCTACAACTTACATCTCTTGGGGAGTCTTCAGCAATCTCAGACCTCTATGTGCTTTATCTAGAATAATATGGGTGTCCAAGGGCCGCTGGAGTATGAAGTTGAAGAGCTTTCACAGGGTGTCATGTAGGTCTTCCTGTGGATCTGAAGATTCTAGGAGTCCCCTGATTCGTAAGTTACCTCTACCCCTATTGTCAAGGTACCCAATGTTTCTTACCATCTTGGACATTCTGCCTTTTAGGGAGTCTTGATGCTTTACTTAGTTTTGTAGCGTATCACGAACTGATTTATTTTCTTCCTCAACGATGTTCACTCTGTGGCCTATGTCAGTGGCTAATGCCAAGATTTTTTCTTGCATCAAAGTCTCCAGTCAGGCCAACATCAAGGTTATATTTTCCTTCAACTATATGCGTTGTATGAGCTCTTTTAGGTCAAATTCTCTCAAATATTTTCACATTTCCAAATATGTGAGACTCGGTGGATACTGTCCTCATCATCTATATACTGTTTTTGCTTTAAAATATTTGAGTTTGCTTGCTTTTAAGGCAGAACCTGCATCTAGATGGTCTTGGGGAACCAGAGGTTTCTTCTAATTCCCCATAATTGCTTTTGGTGTTATCAATGGCCTTAAATAAAATCAGCACTCCAGGAGCATACAGAATATGTGTCTGTTCACATCTAGTGTCAAGCCCCCAGCTTGTATTAATTTTAGCTATTTCAAAGGAACATTTTGAGGTACTAAACTCAGCAAGTATGTTAATTCAGACATTACATATGACTTAACTGTAATCCTGCACCACTAGGAAATGTTTTTATTTTACCACATTTTTAAATTAATGTTTATTTTTTTAAATGGCAGTAATACATTAATATCCTTTTTGAGGATTTGAAGATATCTTCATGCCTTGATAAGCAAAACTCTTTTTTGCCTAGATAAAATTGAATCTTTCAGTAATAGCTAATCTATGTGTTTATGAACATATAAAGAGGTATTGATTTAGAGGTATTTAACTTGATGTATCTATTGCACTCCTTAATTCCTTAACTGAACTTATAGGGTCTTTTACAATTATCAGTATGTCATCAGCTTATAATGACATTTTTATTTCTATATTATCTCAAAAATCCTTTTTTTTTTCATTATTCCTGATATCTATAGCAATAACTCTGTGGTTAGAACAAATAGCAATGGAGATAGTGTGCAGCTTTGCCAGCTCCGTTCGTTAAGTTGAACCAGTTTGAAACAATTCCATAGCTAATTATTCTCCCTATTGGATTCAAATACAAGACCATAATAGCATTAAGAATTTTTCCTTCAAAACCAAAGAACTTCAATGTGTTCACCATAAAGTCCCTGCTGACCTTGTCAAAGGATCATTTCGTTTTTCATTTATCTAAATATCTCTTTGTTTTGTTTGTTATTTGATCATATTTTTTTATTTAAATCTTCTGGAAATGTAGATGTTATATCGGTTGATTTTATTTGATAATTTTTTGTATATTTTGCAAGTTTAATATAAAGTTCCAAAAAACTCTTTTCTCTAAGTGTTTTATCATGTGCTTCAAGTTTAATAACATTCCCCATATGACATCTATAGTCTTTATTCTGGGGCGCCTCAAGCAAAAATTATTTTTATTTCAACTCAGGTCTTTCTGTAGTGAACTGGTTTTTAAGTTCCATAAAAATCATATTGTGATCATACCAGGATATATCCACAGTATTCACAATCTGAGTTTTCTTAACTCTTGTGCAATACCATAGTCAGTCAAAATTGTGTCAATTCTCCAAGAGGAATAAAAGACTTAGAAATCATACATAGTCTTTCAGGAAAGATACGTCAAATATCCAGAAGGGTATTGCTATGAATAAAAAAAAAATATTTGCCTGATATAAATTATTTCTGTCTATTATTTACCTGTGTAAGATTGTTTCTTTTCTCCAGTCCACAACACAATTAAGGTCATATAGCCAAATAATTGAGCTTTGTTTTATCCTTTCCAACTTCTTCCAGAGACTAGAAACAAAATTAATTATTGAACTATTGGCTGCATAAATGTTTAGGAGATTTTGTTTATATCACAAATCACAATTATACATCTCCCCTTATAATCATATTCCACATGTTTAATCTGTAAATCTAGATCCTTTGGGAAAAAAATGTCAACACCTCTTTTCTTTTTGTCTTTCAAGGAGGATGTTAAAATGGTGGAGTAATTATTTGAGGAGGTATTACATCTATCCAACTTTCTTCAGTGGGTTTCCTGGATGGCACACATATTAATTTGCTATTTTTTAGCACCTGGAACAAACCCAATCTTGCTAATGTAGAATTACGTCTCTGCACATTTAATGAAGCAATCATAACCATTATCAAAAATCTCAATCTACCCTCCTCTTTCCATTTTTTATTTTCTTTTTTACCATTCCTACTTCTTATTCTAACCAGACTTGATTTTCAAAGAAGGAAAGAAAAATAATAATAACAATAATAAAATAATAGAAAAATAAGCAAATAAATAATAATTCAATAACAAATGTCTCCCATTGTCTCTTTAGTGTTTTCTCTAGCGAAAACTTTAGGATATATATGCATAATGGGTTTTCTTAAGTTTGATTCACTTTTCAGTAGTCCTAGGTAAAATTGCAACATATATATATATAAATTTTTTGCTTAAACCACAGCTATGTATTCATTGGGAATGCAGTAAATATTTTTGCACTACAATCAAGACCTAGTGTGCTCCCTTTATTGCTTTTTCATATATATATATATATATATAAACAGAAATAAAGAGATGCACTCCAAGGACTTGGTAGATGAAAAAATGGGTAATTTATTCCAATAGGTATAGCATTAAAAAATAGCCGACGTTTCGACCCGTTAGGGTCTTTCTCAAGGTCAATGTACCTAGCTACAAAAGTTATATATATATATAGGAAATAAGAAAATGTACTCACCAATCACGAAGAAACCCCTGAATCCCTTCGTGCACACCCGGAAGTGAAACAGGAAGTGAAAACACCATGGTCACGTGATGCGTGTGTGATGACATGGTGTTGCTAGTTTACCGATAAACAAACACAATTATAAGATCGGTATAATGTTCTGGCATCTATATATCGAGTGTGCCAGTGAAATGCATGAAATCTCTTCATGGATTATCTATCTGTTATCATAGAAATATAGAAATGTAAAGTGCAAAGTGCAATAAGCAAAAAAATTTAAAAAGATGTGAACAAAAAATAGAAAAAGATCGTGCCATCATATATACTATGGAGGTGTCACTTAATACCCAATAAGAAGAGTGACCCAGAATAAGTTGTGTTAAAAGCATTTCACATACCATATCAAGATTACGGGCATTACTTAAAGTATCTTATAATGATTATAAATCAATTTAAAGAGGAGAATCAAGGCTATTAAGGCAAAGACTCAGAACACAGAAAAGAACAGCAGGCATGCAAATAGAAAAAAATGAGTCAAAAGACCAATACAGCACATCATATAGATGTCACAGGCAAAATATCTCTAATAGAGTACATTCTATATACAATTATAAACATCTCATTAAATCATAGATCTCATAGATCTCAGAAGCTCACAATATTAAGACTAAAGCAATCAAAAAGCATGTCTAAACTGAAAAAATATATACAACTTATCAAATATTTGCAAAAAAAATAACCAAAAAGATAGAAAAACAGGCAAAATTAATCGACAAATGTACTAAAGTAAACCAAATAAAAATAATAATAAAAATAAAAATAATAATAATAAAACGGTAGATAAAGATGAAGAAAAAGACAAAAATAATATTAAAGAAACATGGAGAGCACAATATTTTTGTTAAGTCCTCTTGGTGTCACTGTGTCTAATCGATGAATCCATTGTGCCTCACATTGAAGTAGCTTCTTTGATCTATCGCCTCCTCTAGGCATCGGGGGACATGGTCAATGGCCAGAAAACGTAGCATAGGGAGTCTGTGTTGCATATGTAAAAAATGTTTGGCAACTGGCTTGTCGCTGTATTGATCCCTAAACGCTGTACTTATGGTCGACCGATGTCCCCTTATGCGTTCTCTTAATGTCAAATCGGTCTTACCCACATATGAGAGTCCACAGGGGCATGTGATCATGTATATCACATGGTCAGTGATACAAGTGATGTAATGTGATATTTTGATTCTCTGACCACTATGGGGATGTGCAAAGGTCGTGCCATTGACCATGTGACCACATGTCACACATCCACTCCATTTGTAGCAGCCTTTCTTGGTGATAATCTCAGGTTTTTGATAACAAATTATCGGATCACTTTTCACCAGCAGGTCCTTTAAGTTTTTATTCCTTCTACAGCTGATGACTGGAGTATCCATAAATATACTGGGTAATGACTTATCTGATCGTAGTATATCCCAATGTTTTTGAAAGGATTGTCTTACTTTTGATGTCCCTGTGTGAAAGGTCATGGGAAGATAAATTCTTGGTTCTTGTGATGCCTTCTCAATTTTGTCAATCAGTTTTTCTCAATTCAATATTTCCAAGGCTTTGGTCTGTGCTAATTGGAGGGTATTTGGATGGTACCCACTGTGACGGAACCATCCGTCTGTCTAGTACTTTCGTGGATTCGGCTATTTTAGGCCATCCGTCTAAAGGACTGAGTTGTGACATTATAAAGCATGTTTTACCGTTCCAGCCTGTTTTCCAGCCGTTCACCTCCTTTCGCACGAACTCTCTGTCTAACATATGGGTGGCCGCCATTTTCGGACTGTTGCACGTGTTCGCGGCCATCTTGCGTACGAACAGCGGTGTTTGCCTGTGAACGCGTGGAACTAAAAACGGATACCCAAACAGGCGAACACCGCTGAGACCTCCATACACCCAGAAGTTCGTGCTGGAATTACCGAACGACGAGCCATTCGGTAGTTACTTGTAATCAGCTATGGGGAATCCAGCGAACTCGGAGACAGTTGTGGATGATGAGGATTTCGTATGATTTTAACCGGCGAACGGAGACCGACTGCAGGGCCAAAACTTGTGGAACTCTTTTCGGCTAGAAGATCCGTGCAGTCGGTCAAAACTTCAATCGTCCATAACTCCCGAACCCCTTTACCGAATGGGCTAAGATTTGGACAGAGTGTTCCCCTAAACAAGACCTTTCAAGCGGTGCTGGACTCAAGGGTGTACCCCCTGGTTTTGGGGTACATCCATAACTGGGGTAAATTATTGTACAGTTTAATTGTGTTATGTGATTATCTGAGGGGAGGAGAGGTGGGGGTATTACCCTGTGTATAATTGGTTATTTTCATCCTCCCCCTGGGAGTGCCCTGTGTGTGCCTTTTCCTAATAAAAAGCAGGCTGGATGTTCCAGTCCTCAGATCTTGTTTTGACCCTCAACACGGAGCTTCAGTCTCGTTATTGGGGGGATTCTTATTTACGCTCAAGGACTATTATTGGGAACTTATGCCGTTTGGTGGATATCGTTACTCGAGAGATTACTACTTCCCCTGGTTATGGTTCGTGGATTATACAGTATACGAACAAGGACTTGATACGGTGAGAGGGGAAGGTAGACTAAACAGTGACTTACTTATTAAGACAAAAGGTGTCTTAACAATTGGTGGCAAGCGACGGGATGAATCCCACAACACAGAAGGAAAGAAATGCAGTATGAACAGTTAAGACGTGCTACTCTTAAGGACATAATAGAACGCCGAGGTCGATCAGCAAGCAATTTAAAGAAACGAGAAATTATTGCTTTGCTAAGGGAAATGGATGCAACACAGGGAACGGAGAACGCTAATGTGCCCAGCAGTTTGGATTTAACACCCGAGGAGATACAATTTAACCGGGCAGTGCAAATAAGGCTGGCACACTTTGGCCCCAACCCCTCAGCAGACATTGTGGAACGTGTGCAAGCTGCAGTAGCAGCACACCAAGCGCTCCAAGGAAGAGGAGCTGCAGCAGCAGAGGTACCCAATAACGATTCCGGAAGGAAAAAGGTACCATTTGCTGCATTCAAAAATTTTATTGAAAATGAAGGAGAGATCGATGGGTTCCTGGCCGATTTTGAGAGGCAGTGTGCCCTCCATCAGGTACCCACAGACCAATGGGTCACCATCCTCTCTGGGAAATTATCCGGCCGGGCTAGTGACGCATTTCGGGCCATCCCAGAGGAGGAGATCACCAGCTACCGGGCAGTGAAGGATGCGCTCCTAGCCAGGTATGCGGTGACCCCAGAAGTTTACAGACGGCGCTTCAGGGAAACCAACAAACAAAGTGGCGATTCGTATGTGGAATGGGCCTGCAGAGTTCACCGTACTGCAACCCACTGGATGGCAGGATGCCAAGCAGTATCGGGGGAAGAGGTACTACAGGTATTCTTACTGGAACACTGTTTCGAGAAATTGCCTACCGGGGTCCGGGAGTGGGTCAGAGATAGAAAACCCTCTACCCTACCCGAGGCGGCCCGGTTGGCAGACGAATATACTGATGCTCGCAAACTGGACAGTACAGTTGTTAAAGTTCCGACCAGAGTGGAATACCGACCAGCAGCCCCTCCGATTCCAACAACCTACCAACCCCCAGTGCATCGCAGCCCAGTAGTACCACCGTCCAATAATTATGTACAGCCATCCAAATTTAATGCCCGTGATTACTCCCAACCCATCCGGTGCTTTCTGTGCAAACAGTTGGGACACAAGCGCCCGGAGTGTCCGCTGAACCAAGCTAACCAAGCTCAGTCCTGGAGGAGATCAGCCAACCCGAATCAGCGACCACCACAGCCTGCTGCTCACTGTGTAGAACAGGAGGAATTCTGGGGTATCTTGCACGAAGCCGACCCGGTGCAAGCCGCCCATCAGGACAATCGCCAGCAACACCGGCAGACTGTGAAACTAAATGGCCGAGTGGTAAATGGACTTAGAGACACAGGAGCCACCATGACACTGCTCCAAAAGAACTTGGTCTCAGAACACCAGCACACCGGAGACACAGTGGCCGTGAGGGTAGCAGGGGGAGCCGTATTCCGGTTACCTGTTGCCCGTGTTCACCTGGACTGGGGAGTGGGCGCTAGACACGTGGATGTTGGGGTTATGAAAGACTTGCCCGCTGATGTGCTTCTTGGTAATGATTTGGCCCCTTTGGTTTCGGCCTATGCTCCAATGGGCCCCTTGGACGTTAACCCAGTGACTACTCGCTCTCAGACCCGTGCCTCTGGAACCAGCCCACCTGCCGAGGAGGCCCAGGTAAGACCCTTTTCCCCGACTGACACCTTAGCTCAGACCCCCTTACGTTGGGATTCCCCAGAAGAGTTTGGGAGGGAAACCCGGGCAGATCCTACCTTACAAAAGTACCGGGACAGAGCAGATGCTGGAGAGGAAGGGATAGACGGGGAGCGGTATAAGTGGGTGGGGGACAGGCTATACAGAATCCCGAAACCTTCCCAGAAAAAGATAGCCCCTCCGCAGAACCACCAGCTGGTGGTACCCGCGAAATACCGGCAGGAGCTTCTGCGGATAGGGCACGATGTCCCTTTAGCAGGACATCTAGGGTCACGTCGCACAGCCTATAGGATCTCCCAGAATTTCTTTTGGCCCAACTTCAACCAGGCTGTACGGATATATTGCAGTACTTGTGACACATGTCAACGGGTAGGAAAACGGGGGGACCACCCTAAGGCTAAACTATCAGCGATGCCTATTATAGGGGAGCCCTTTTCCCGCATAGCTGTTGACATTGTGGGTCCACTGGCCAGGGCTAGTCCATCAGGCAAGAAGTATATTCTTACTGTAGTGGACTATGCCACTCGCTATCCAGAGGCAGTAGCGCTGTCGAACATAGAGGCAGAGACAGTTGCTGATGCCCTGGTTAGAATTTTTACCCGGGTTGGGTTCCCCAAAGAGATCCTCTCCGACCAGGGAACCCAATTTACTGCGGTGCTCACCCAGCAGCTGTGGAAAGTATGTGGCATTAAACCCTTGCTTAGCTCGCCTTACCATCCACAGACTAACGGTCTCTGCGAGCGTTTTAACGGTACCCTCAAGCAGATGCTGAGGACCTTTACGGACACTTGCAGGGACTGGGAGAGATTCTTGCCGCACCTTCTGTTTTCATACCGGGAGGTGCCCCAGGAATCTACTGGGTTCTCCCCTTTTGAGTTACTGTATGGGAGACGGGTCCGCGGACCCCTAGATCTCATCCGGGGACACTGGGAAGGGGAGACTGAGCAAGAAGGGACCCCCATAGTACCATATGTTCTGGAACTTCGGGACCGCATGGAGAAACTGTCCCTGATGGTAAGGGAGAATCTCCGGGCGGCCCAGGGGAAACAGAAGAGATGGTACGATCAGGGTGCCCGACAGCGAGCCTTCCAGGTGGGGCAAAAAGTATTAGTGCTCAAACCTGTGAAGGCCAACAAGATGCAAGCCTCTTGGCAAGGCCCGTACAGGATAGTGGCGCAGATCTGCGATACTACCTATTTGATAGCCAGCTGTTCAGACGAAAGGGTCCAGAGATCCTTTCATGTGAACATGCTGAAAGAGTATCAAGAACGACCTGAGAACATTGCAGCTGTATGTGCCCCAGCTGCAGATGACCCTGAGAATTTGCCTCTCCCTGATCTATTAGAAAGGGACCCCCAGACTGACCTCACCTCCCTCGTACAGTTAGGAGACAGGTTAAACCCCACAGAAAGGATCCAAGCGAAACAGTTGTTATGGGAGAAGCAAGCAACTTTCTCCCAGGAGCCAGGTTACACCCACCTCGCTGTACACAAGGTAGAGACCCCCGGACAGACCCCCTTACGACAGCCGCCCTACCGTATCCCTGAAGCAGTCCGAGATGGAATGCGGAAGGAGATACAGGAGATGACCCAGCTTGGGGTCATCGAACCCTCGGACAGCCCTTGGGCTTCGCCTGTAGTCCTAGTACCGAAGAAAGATGGGACCACCCGGTTCTGTGTGGACAAAAGGTGTCTTAACACCCACGTGCACAAAATCTATCCCACATCTCATCAAGTTGAATTTTAAGTTTTTCTGTTTCTGTGTTGTATCTCAATGTTCTTAGAAATTGAGAGATTGGTAATGATTTCTTAAGTTGCTGTGGATGGAAACTGGAAGCAGAGAGAAGGGTATTGTGATCAGTGTTTTTACGATATAGAGTAAACTCCAAATTGTTTCCCTTCTTATAAATAGTAACATCCAAAAATTGAATTGACTTTTCATCAATTTGGTGACAACTGGTATAGGTGATTGATTTATTTCCTTAATCATTTTCTCCAGATCCATAGTAGTGCCTGTTCAAATCATAAAAAGATCATCCACAAAACGATAATAGTGTTGGATGTAATGCCCAAATTTTGCCAAAATATGGGTGCGTTCAAAGGTGTACATGAAGGCGTTGGCATATGATGGTGCCATCACCGCCCCCATCGTAGTTCCAGATAATTGCACGTAGAACTGGGTTTCAAATTTAAAATAATTGCATGTAAGTGCAATCGTCAAGAATTCCAACAGGTACTCAATAGGCGGTCCTTCATATATGGTTGATTCAACTAGGATGTCTCTCAAAGCCTGTACACCCTCACCGTGAGGTATAATGGTGTACAGGCTCTGAACATCCATCGTGACAAGTAAAGATGTAGAATCCACGTATGGGGATCGTTGAATTCTGGACATAAAATCTTGTGTGTCGCGCAAGCATGTAGGAAGAGCCATAACACTATCCTTAATAAAGGTATCAATGTATTTGGCAACAGGATCGATTATGCCATCCCTAGCCGAAACTATGGGTCTCCCTGGTGGTTGTAGTGGATCTTTCTGGATCTTTGGCAACGTGTAGAGCACCGGGTGCCTAGGGTGCTCTACTGTAAGATATTGAGCTATATAAGTATCCAGATATTCTAGTTGTAGCCCAATTCAACATGGTTTTGAATTCTTTTCTGGAATTTTGTGGTCGGATCAAAGGTGAGTTTTGCATATACCGAAGTATCACCAAGTTGTCTTAATATTTCTTTCCGATATTGATCATATGATTGTATCACCATAGCTCCACCTTTTTCAGCCCCACGAATTACAATATTAGGATCTTGACTGAGGTCTTTCAAGGCCGCTTTTTCTCCTGGGGTTAAATTCTGATGAAACAAAGGTGGATTTTTCACAATTTTTTGAGTGTCAGTTTTGACAGTCTGAATAAACGCTTTAATAGAAGAGTTAGCAGTCCGAATATCCTTCATATATTTACACGCACAAAGCTCTGCATCAGGGTCGAGCAGAGCTTTGTGCGTGTAAATATATGAATTCTGAGGCAGTTTTTGCACTATCACAGTAACTTTTGATTAATGAATTTCAAAAGATTGATTTTGAGACCATCTCTTTATATCAAGTGCAAGCATAACTTAAATATATGAATTTTGAGGCACTTTCTGCACTGTTACAGTAATTGTCAATCAATGAATTCCAAGGATTGATTTCTAGACTATATATATATTTTTTCTATTATATATATATATCAAGCACAGGATTGTTTTCTAAACCATATCTCTTGTCATCAAGTGGAGGCAGAGCTCTTTTTGTGTGTAAATATATGAATTTTGAGGCAGTTTGAGGCAGTTTCTGCTTTG
Organism: Pelobates fuscus; assembly: GCF_036172605.1. Taxonomy (NCBI): domain Eukaryota; kingdom Metazoa; phylum Chordata; class Amphibia; order Anura; family Pelobatidae; genus Pelobates; species Pelobates fuscus. Next base: position 183,788,781 of record NC_086320.1, on the reverse strand, counting down.
TTACAATAATGTTCTATCAATGAATTTCAAAGGATCAATTCGGATGAATTTTCAAACTAAAATTGAGATCATATTTCTAACTTGGATTGCAAAAATATATATTCCATTAAATTATTTTTTGTATACTAAATCATACTTGATTATTGATTTACTTGTTATACAATATTTAGAGTGCGGTATTTTTATTTTATTTTTTGGATTTGTCGTTTGAGAGGTTATAGTAGAGGAAATACCTCTAAAATACCAGCACCACCGTGTAATCGAGGGCAAACACTACCCAGTTTTTTGTAATATTTAATAATAAATTGCTCGGAAACAGAGCTGTAACTACTCAATTGTGCCTCAGCTCTATGATCACAAAAATCTATTGGGTTTATATTGAGTCTATTCATACAAATCTTGAAGAAAAAAGAATGATCCAATCCCAATTCAGCGCATCTAAGTTTTAGCACAAGTTCATTAGTTGGTTGTGTAGGAGTCTTGAGGATTGTATCAAACGTATGTGATCTATGCAGAATGCAACAAAAAATATCTCTTCAGTCTTGAGGAATATTTAGTTATTATTTTTTTATAGAGATGTTGCGAACATAAAATTTTCCATTCGCGAACGGCGAACGCGAATTTCCGCAAATGTTCGCGAACGGGCGAACCGGGCGAACCGCCATAGACTTCAATAGGCAGGCGAATTTTAAAACCCACAGGGACTCTTTCTGGCCACAATAGTGATGGAAAGTTGTTTCAAGGGGACTAACAACTGGACTGTGGCATGCCGGAGGGGGATCCATGGCAAAACTCCTATGGAAAATTACATAGTTGATGCAGAGTCTGGTTTTAATCCATAAAGGGCATAAATCACCTAACATTCCTAAATTGTTTGGAATAACGTGCTTTAAAACATCAGGTATGATGTTGTATCGATCAGGTAGTGTAAGGGTTACGCCCGCTTCACAGTGACAGACCAAACTCTCCGTTTAACGCACCGCAAACAACCGCAAACAGTCTATTTGCACAACCGCAAACTCCCCAGCCACGTACAACACCAAGGGTCCCCGAAAGGTAACAACAAGCCCCCTGGGACGCCTGCTGTGTTAGGTCTTCCACCTCCTCAAAGCCACCTTACTCCTCTGACTCCTATTCTTCAGACTCCTCTCTCTGCATTGCCTCTCTCTGCGTTATTATAAGGTGTGTTAAGTAGTACTACTCCTATCAGTTTAATCCCTGTTACGTCCCCTATCAGGGAACGTGTATATGGCATCGATTTTAGGAACCGGGAGATGGAAAAAGATGCTTGGTCGTTCCTCCTACTTCAAATTTGGGGCACTGCGCGTGCAATCTAATGTGCCACCAGATACGAGTGGTGTGTTAAGTAGTACTATTCTTATCAGTTTAATCCCTGTTACGTCCCCTATCAGGGAACATGTATATGGCATCGATTTTAGGAACCGGGAGATGGAAAAAGATGCTTGGTTGGTCCTCCTACTTCAAATTTGGGGCACTGCGAGTGTAATCTAATGTGCCACCAGATACGAGTGGTGTGTTAAGTAGTACTATTCTTATCAGTTTAATCCCTGTTACGTCCCCTATCAGGGGACGTGTATATGGCATCGATTTTAGGAACCGGGAGATGGAAAAAGATGACACTACCATAAACCCAATACCAAGCACATCCTCCCACATCATCACGCCTGCACATTTCGTACCCCCGACAATACGCAAAGACATTCTGGAAGGCAAGGACATAAACCTGGTTTCTCTGCTAATCGCATCACAAGATGTCGAACAAGGCTTATTGCTACGGCGATCTTTCGGTTGTGCTAAAAGCCAGAGATCCCAGGCTCAACCGGAAGCTCACCATACCGGAATTCGTCCTTGCCTTCGGCCTCTACCGTGACGTAATCTGTTCCACTTCCCTTCACCGTAGGGAGGAATTGGACTTGTACATGCACAAGTTGGTGGACTTAGAACACAAGTATGGGGGTTTTTCCTTCTATGATTACCACAAATCTTTTTCGGCCAAGGCGGCAGCATCCATAACTCAATTTAACACTCATACCAACTGGAGTAACATGGATACTGAACTCTTCTGCCGCCATTTCGCGGGCCAAAAGCCTCCATCCTGTGCCCTATGCGCCTCTATCTCACACTCCACCAACCTGTGCCCAGTCGATCCTAACCTTCCTACCACTAGTCGGGCTACCTTCGGTTCCTCCACTACAGAACACAGAGGATTGAAGGACAAGTTGGGCAGACCCATTATATACCTTGGCAAAGCGCAGATCTGCAACAACTTCAATTCAGGAAGTTGTGGGTTCAGTTCTTGCAGACTGCTGCACGTCTGCTCAATCTGCTTCCGGGCACATGCAAAAACTATGTGCCCTAATCGTCTGTACCCCAAACAATGACTAACCGAAGTTAGCATCGACAACCTGGCATTCTACCTCCAGGCACACCCTTCCCTTCACTTAGTCGACTTCCTCATTCAGGGCTTCACTGAAGGTTTCCACACGGGTCTAGTCACACTCCCCACTGGGCTCTGCATGTCCTCCATCAACAACACGTCTGTAAAGCGTCCTGTCCTTGCCGGCGTGGTCGTGGCAGGAGGAGGATTACTTTCACCTCTTCCTCTGTTAGATTCCCGTTGTGCTGTGACATCACCCTTATACGCTGTGTAAAGCATACTTTTTAATTTATTTTGGAACTGCTGCATCCTTTCCAACTTGCGGTAATTCTGTAACATTTCAGGCACTTTCTGCTTATATCGGGGGTCTAGTAGCGTGGACACCCAGTACAGGTCGTTCTCCTTCAGCCATTTTATACGAGGGTCCCTCAACAGGCACGACAGCATTAAAGACCCCATTTGCACAAGGTTGGATGCCGAGCTACTCATGTCCCGTTCCTCGTCCTCATTGATCTCACTGAAGGTATGTTCTTCCCCCCAGCCACGTACAACACCACGGGTACCAGATAGGTGACAACGAGCACCCTGGGATGCCTGTTGTGATTGGTCTTCCTCCTCCTCCTCAAAGCCACATTCCTCCTCTGACTCCTCTTCCTCACAATCCTCTTCCACTGTTGCCGCAGGTCCAGCAAGCGATGCTGATAAGGCTGTTTCTGGTGGTGATGGTGACCACAACTCTTCCTCTTCACGCTCATCTACGGCCTGATCCAGCACTCTTCACAGGGCACGCTCCAGGAAGAAAACAAATGGTATGATGTCGCTGATGGTGCCTTCGGTGCAACTGACTAGGTTTGTCACCTCCTCAAAAGGACGCATGAGCCTACAGGCATTGCGCATGAGCGTCCAGTAACATGGCAAAAAAATTCCCAGCTCCGCAGAGGCTGTCCTAGCACCCCGGTCATACAAATAGTCGTTAACAGCTTTTTCTTGTTGGAGCAGGCGGTCGAACATTAGGAGTGTTGAATTCCAACGTGTCGGTCTGTCGCAAATCAAGCGCCTCACTGGCATGTTGTTTCGCCGCTGGATATCTGAAAAGGGCGCCATGGCCGTGTAGGAACACCTGAAATGGCCACACACCTTCCTGGCCTGCTTCAGGACGTCCGGTAAGCCTGGGTACTTATGCACAAAGCGTTGTACGATCAGATTACACACATGTGCCATGCACGGCACATGTGTCAACTTGCCCAAATTCAATGCCGCCAACAAATTTCTTCCGTTATCACAAACCACTTTGCCGATCTCCAGTTGGTGCGGAGTCAGCCACTGATCCACCTGTGCGTTCAGGGCGGACTGGAGTGCTGGTCCAGTGTGACTCTCTGCTTTCAGGCAAGTCAACCCCAAGACGGTGTTAAACTGCCGTATCCAGGATGTGGAATAGTACCTGGGGAGCTGGGGGGTGCCGTTGATGTGGAGCAAGACGCAGCAGCAGAAGAGGACTCAGCCGAGGAGGTTATGGAAGAGGATGGAGTAGGAGGAGTAGAGGAGCTGGCAGCAGGCCTGCCTGCAAGTCGTGGCGGTGTCACCAACTCCTCTGCAGAGCCACGCATTCCATGCTTGGCAGCCGTCAGCAGGTTTACCCAATGCGCAGTGTAGGTGATATACCTGCCCTGACCATGCTTTGCAGACCAGATATCAGTGGTCAGATGGACCCTTGCCCCAACACTGTGTGCCAGACATGCCATTACTTCCTTTTGCACAATCGAGTACAGGTTGGGGATTGCCTTTTGTGCAAAGAAATTTCAGCCGGGTACCTTCCACTGCGGTGTCCTAATAGCTACAAATTTTTGGAACTCCTCAGACTCCACCAGCTTGTATGGTAAAAGCTGGCGGGCTAACAGTCCTACCTCTCAAGCGTCATGTATCTGATGGAGTTGATGTTGGAGGGAAACTCAAAGGATGCAGCTATAAGAAAACACATACTCTATGCTAATCTCTTTATCTAATGTATGCATTAATCTTTCAAGTAAATCCATACGCCCTAACAGCAGTGTCCAGTGAAGCAGGAAGTCAATGGGCAGGGTAAAAGAGTGGGCCACTGACGCAAAGCACGTGACCAGAACTGCAAAAAGGGCGAACATGCCCAAAAAGGGGCATGTCTGTCCAACGAATTGGAAGGCCAGCCTGGCATCAGTGTCCCTATGTATCGCAGTGTCAGTGCCCCCATGTCGCTCAGTCCCCTAGTCTCCCAGTGTCTGTGTCCCCATTTCTCCCAATGTCCCCATGTCTCAGTGTGTCCACTGACACTAGGATACTAGGAGACACTCAGAGACATGGGGACACTGAGAGACCCAGGGACACTGAGAGACCCAGGGACACTGAGACACTTGGGGACACTGGGAGACATGGGGGCACTTGTGGATACAGACATGGAGACACTGAGAGACATGGGGACACAGACATTTGGGGACACTGGGAGAAATGGGGTCCTAGACACTAGACACAGACACAGAGACATGTGACACAGACACTGGGAGACATGGGGACACAGACATTTGGGAAAACTAAGACACTAAGTACACAGAGACATGGGAACAGAGACACTGGGAGACTAGGGGCACTGGGAGACATGAGGACACAGACACTAGAGACACTGGCTGGGAGGCATGGGGACACATACACTTATGGTCACTGGGAGACATGGGGGCACTTATGGACATATACATGGGGACACTGGGAGACATGGGGACAATAGGGACACAGAGACATGGGGACACAGACACTAGGGACACTGGCTGGGAGACATAGGGACACTGAGAGACATGGGGACACTGAGACACTGGCTGGGAGACATGTGGACACTGCTCCCAGTGGGGACACAGACAATAGGGACACTGGCTGGGAGGCATGGGGACACATACACTTGGGGACACTGGGAGACATGGGGCTCTTATGGACATAGACATGGGGACACTGAGACATTTGGGGACACTGGGAACACAAACATGGGGACACAGACACTGGAAGACATGGGGACACTGGCTGGGAGACATAGGGACACTGATACACTGGCTGGGAGACACGTGGACACTGGGAGACATGGGGACACAGACATTTGGGGACACTCTGAGACATAGGGACACTGGGAGGCATGGGGACACTTAGACACTGGCTGGGAGACATGGGGACACAGACACTATGGACACTGGCTGGGAGGCATGGGGACACAGACACTTGGGGACACTGGGAGACATGGCACTTATGGACATAGACATGGGGACACAGACACTGGAAGACATGGGTACACTGGCTGGGAGACATAGGGACACTGAGACACTGGCTGGGAGACACGTGGACACTGGGAGACATGGGGACACAGACACTAGGGACACTGGCTGGGAGGCATGGGGACATAGAAACTTGGGGACACTGGGAGACATGAGGCACTTATGGACATAGACATGGGGACACAGACATTTGGGGACACTGGGAGACATGGGGACACTAGGGACACAGAGACATGGGGACACATACTGGAAGACACTGAGACACTGGCTGGAAGACATGGGGACACAGACACTAGAAGACACTGAGACACTGGGAGACATCAAAATACAGTGACCCTAGTGTCTCTGTGTCCCAATATGGCTCCCTATGTCTCACAGCATCCCCTTGTGTCTCATTGTCTCCATGTCTCACAGTGTCCCTATGTTTCCCAGTGTCCCCAAGTGTCTCAGGCCCCCACGTCTCCCAGTGTCCCCTAGTGTCTCAGTGTCCCCATGTCTCCCTGCTGCCTTTCCCCCATCCATCACTTCCCTGAGCTGTAGGCTGTCTCTGCAAGCTGGGAGCTGCTGTCTGGACTCTCAGTGCTGCGTAGCTGCTCCCCCACGGATCAGTGAGTAGATAGAGGAAGGGATATGCTGTAACTTCCTATCCCTGCCTCTCTCCATACACAGTGACCCCTACTGGCCGGTGCTGGTATTGCAGAGTAATCTCCGTTAATACTGAGAAAAATATTTGCATTTGTATTGCCGGTATTACTGCAATACCGTCACGGCCAGGCAGCCTCAAGTACTGGCTGTGCCTTAAAATACCAGTCAGGTGGCAAACATAAGCATAGTGTGTTAAAAAAAAAAAGTTAAAAAACAATTTAACTTTTTTTTTTTTTTTAAATGGGCCTATTCCATGGGCCTGGGCCTGGAGCTGCAGCTCCATCTGCCCCTATGTTAATCCGGCCCTGCTGTTACACCAGATATGAGTTGCACTGGTGTGACACTGTTCCCTGGCAGGCCCTGAAACGCACACGTGTGAAGGAAACTGACTGCTATCATGTTACAGTCAAAAAAGTTATTTATTTTTTTTAAATGCAAGCTATTGTGACACCGGATATGAGTGGGCACAGTATTCGCTGTGAGCCTGACACACACGCTGGCAGGCAGGCAACTGCAATTAGATTACACAGAAAAAAAAAAAAAAGCAAACTGATGTTCTAGCCCTAAAAAGGGCTTTTTGGGGTGCTGTCCTTACAGCAGAGATCAGATGAGTCCTTCAGGACTGTAGTGGACACTGAATACACTAGCCTAGCTATCGATTTCCCTATTAAATCAGTAGCAGCTACACTGTCCCTCCTCTCACTAAGAATGGAGCTTCCGGGGGCGGGGCCTAGCTGTCACACTTCGTGTGAGCTCCCTCAATATCTCACTTTAAGCAGCTATCAACAAGCAAATTTCACCCCAGAAGGGGATGACCCACCAATGTTGCTCCAACCTGACCGACCCAACATGCTTAATAGCGGTCAGCAACTCGACAGAGTCTTAATTACCTCCGCGTGGCAAGTGTGGCCTGGTGCTCACCGGCGGGATAGGCGGCCGATCTCCCGATCCTGGGATGCCCAGGAGCAGCTACTTCCCGGCAGGAGCTCCGTTACCACCCCCCCCCCCCCTCGGACCGGTGGGGGTTATCCCGGTCCACACCTGAGAGGCTGTCTGGAGCTAATGGACGCACAGAGCACAGCCGCCCAGGATGACATACTCATCTGCGACTCTGCCAATATGGCGGCAGCCGCGTGTCCTCCTGGTACCAGCAAAGCATGGCAGGATATTGAGTCTAAGCTAGACAGACTCTTTAATCAATTTTGGATGCAAATAACAGGCAGAAAGCCCCAACAAGCTCCACCACAGCCACAACAAGCACACCATGCCTTTGATCACATGAACTGCTCTCTGCACATTAACTAACCGTAAAGTAGCAAGCGTTTAAACATGTCATTATTTCACCTCCTAAAGAGTTTATTGTCATAGTACCTTACATGCCTTTACTTTAAACGTTCATGTATTATGTTATTCACTAGTCTCATCTGATGGGGCGACTCACACTTGATTTATAACTAGTGGTGGAGCTGCTGATATAAATACACAGTTGATAACGTGCAAGCTACACCCTAAACATGACAGCCATCTTTCACAACAATGTACTGCTATATACTCATACCCTCAGTGCAACTAGCCATGATATACGCACGTTCAGCCTAGCATGCTCAAATATAACACACTTCTGTCTAAAAAAAAAAGAATGCAGCTTCCGAATGAATCTAAAATGGATGCTGTCCAGGTGGTGGGAGGGTCTGGGAGGGAGAGTCTGCTGCTGATTGGCTGGAATGTGTCTGCTGACTTTGAGGTACAGGGTCAAAGTTTACTCAATGATGACGAATAGGGGCGCACCGAACATCGCATATGTTCGCCATCCGTGGCGAACGTGAACAAGCTATGTTCGCCAGTAACTATTCGCCAGCGAACTATTCGGGACATCTCTATTCTTTTATGCAAATTTTCATTTTTTCTGGTGGTGTATAGAAAAATATATATTTATATATATTCAAAATAATCTTCACAGGGAAACCTCATCTATTGTTTATATGATTAGCTCTCGGAATCTATGTTGATTGAGCATAATGTGTTCTTTTAGCATGGTGTAAAATCTGGGAAGTTAATTAATTTTTTTTTTTGTCAGCAAAAATTATCTAGTACCTTTGAGTACAAAGGAATGTTAGGAATAGGAATGTTTGAAGTTGTATTGTGTGGTGTGGTATACAGTGCCAGCGTTCCAAAAGGTGGCCATGTTCTTCACTTCTTATATTAAGGCTAGCAAAGAATATTAGCAGACCTTCTTCAAAGTTGCTTGACATATTCTTTAATAATATTTTTTTTTGTCTTGTCTTGTTTTCCAAATCTGCAGTTTTCTGTTCCAAAAGAAGGATCTCAGATTTCTGTTGTTGAATATCTGTTTGATATTGTATAATCTTTTGTTCAGATTTCTAGATTTTCTCAGTATTATCTAAGATTTTTTTCATTTAAGACTGTCAAATCTTTTTTATAGTCATTTGTAATCCTAAGATTTTTTTTTTTCAAATAGGGATTTCATTGTGCTGTTCAGTAGATCTAAATTAATGCTTTGAGATTCAGAATATTTGGTGGCTTAACTCCAATCAGTAGGATCAGATTCCATACTTCTCTATGTGTCATCTAGGTTATCATTTTGAGATCCAGAGTTAGAGGAATGTGGATAGAAAAATTATAAACTTTTATCTGAATTTCCAATTTAAATTTCCATTTTCTTTATGATGGATTTCTGATCATTGGCTTTTGTGTTAGCCATTTTATTATCTGTTTATAGCTGAGGAATTGTTAACCTTATATTTTCAGGTGGGTTTACTCTTATTATTATTTCTCCTTTTACCAGATTCTTAAATTTCCAAGAAGGCTTAAAAGGTCAAAATTCCAATGGGTAAGCCCCCCCAGCTGTTATATAGATTTGAGTGTAGAACAAACACTCCTGTTTATTTTTAAAACTCACAGTCAAGATTATAACAGCAAGTTTCAAGCGATTCTGAGCAATGAGAAAATTTATTTTTTTAATAAATACTATAGAGATCTTCTGGTAAGAATATATCAGGAATGTTTTTCTTCCTCCTTTCATTCCACTTTTTTTCTCTGCCTTCATCATTATTTCTCACATTAGATCTGATATAAGTGACTCTCAGTTTAGTCCAATGTCTCAAATTCTTTCTATTGATTATTGTAGTGGAAGTCTGTTATAAATCAGAGCATCCTGCCACAAGGTCCAGAATCAATTCTTAACCAACAGAAGTCAACTTTACAAATTTCAATAGAAAGTTATTGAGATTCCACTTCACATGTTTAAAGCAGTTTATCCACAAATACTAAGGACAGAGAACAGCTTGTGTAATGCAGTCTGCTATTGTATTTAAAGTGTCCTTGTTTGTTTAGAAAATCGCTGTCGTATTCTCTAGTTTTCATACATCTTGAATTATTAAAACATGCTGAACAGAAAAAAAAAAATATTGAGGAATATGAACACATTTAATTTTTCATTCTGTCCTTTGCTTCCCCATTTAACTCATTATGTTCACATGCTCTGCATTCCTTCCTCTGAGGGGATAACCAGGATCACAAAACCAAGGTATTGTATCATATCTTCCCTTTTTTTTCCAAAATCTTACCAAATTATTTCTAGTTTGTACAATACAATACCAAAAATAATGAATTTGAAAAAACAAAATGGATGTTTAAAACCCACCCAGGCTCTACTTATCTGTGCTGCATAGGTTATCGACAAATAAGAAGATAATCATATAGTGCGATGCTCTTCTCAAACATAATAACCATCAATATATTGCCAAGGATTTCTAGGAGTATTTGAGTTGTTGTAAATATATTTATGTCTCCATTGTGCTTCCAGAGATACCCTCACATGTGTGTGAATGTGTGTACATATATATATATATATATATATATATATATATTTGTAGTCGGGGACAAAAGCCGTATACATGATAAGTTAGATATATGAGCAAGTCGGTTGTAGTGTGCCGAAACCGACGTATCGGGTAGGCCTGTAATAAAAGAGGGCCCACCTGTAATAGTAATATGTATAAGGGGAGAGGTGGGAGGGATGAACCAGGCAGCATCAGCCCTGTGGTGTAGGGGGCCTGAGTTTAAATAGCCGGGTAACCCCTCCCACAACTTCAGGCTACGCCTTCCAATTTGTAGTCGGGGACAAAAGCCGTATACATGATAAGTTAGATATATGAGCAAGTCGGTTGTAGTGTGCCGAAACCGACGTATCGGGTAGGCCTGTAATAAAAGAGGGCAAAAAGTTGAACAAGATACCTTATTACACATCTTTACGTTGCAAGATTCATAACGGCTTGTCCTACTCAAATCTAGCTCTGGTTGTGGTATGTATCTAGTATTATACTGTGGATTTCCAGCGTCCTAATGTTTATGGTGTGAGCAGGGAAATTTTTCTGGAAGCAGCTGATGCTGCCCTGATTCTGGAGGAATGTCCCGAAAAGGCATTGGGGTTGAGTCCCCGCCTAGTTAAGAGGGTTCTGAGGTACATTATGAATTTAGCTGTAGTGAGTGGTTTGCCCTGCAGTTAAATAGGGGCATATTGAGATTTGGTCCTGTGAGTGATAACCTGTAAAGGTCTGACATTTTGACCGGCACCTTATTGCCCGTAGGATTGTCCCTACGTATTACATATGGCAAGAGGATGTGAACTGTTTGGTACCAGGATGGGCACTTAAGACATGGTGTAGCCAGCCAGGTAAGTTTTGTAGTGTTAAGAGAGATTTTATAAATTGTGTGGGCAAAAAGGAGAGGAGTGTCGCAATGGTGACTAGTGAACGAATATCGGTTTTATGGTAATCGGTGGTAAACTTGTTGTAAAGGTGAAATGTCTATTGTATGCTTGTGATGTATAATCAGAGAGGGCAGCTCAATCCAGAAATCTGCCAAATGCCATGAGGCGAGTTAGTGCAGTATTAAGCCATGGAATGTGGGTATAGCCAGCTGCTTTATTGTCAGAAAATCACTTGACTTCCCCTATCCGATCATACCTCCCCATGCCTTGTAGGCGGCCACTATGGGGCAGATTCCAAAGAAATGTTGACGAGGAATAGAATTTTTTTTTTTTTTTTTTTTTTTTTTTAAGAGTCTCAACTGGCCAGGCAACTCAGAACCAAAAGTCACCAAATTGGCTGTGAAATCAGTGTGTGCGGACGCATTGGTCCATGTAACTGGGAAATGATGAGAAATGGCGGGAATAACCTGGCCCCCAATCCAATGTGGTATGAACCTGAGCCATATGTGTAGGTCTGCTTACAACTAGTGCCAGAATGCAACTGTCGGTGGGAAGAAGACTCAGCGGTCGGGAAATAAATGTGCAGAATAATTCTCATGGCAAACCTCAATGTGCCCAGTAGGACTGTAGATCCATTCTCCCCCCACCCTCCCCGCTTGTTCTTCAGAAGGAAAGGTTCCCAGGACTCCGATGCGCTGTACCTTCTCTGTAGGTGGACATGTTCTGTAGCTTATTAGTGTCAAGATGAATGCCTAAGAAGGTCAGTTTGTGAAAGTGGAACCCATAGTGAGGAAAAGTGCCATTGTCTTGTGAATACTAACCAAAGCGGAGTGAGGGTGTTCTATCATGAGGAAGTTATCTAAGATAACCGGTGACTGCAGGACATTCGCTAATATTGAGTGTTAGTCAACATAGTGTGTTAGAAAATAAGATAAACAGCTTGGGGTTACTCTTTGCTCTAAAAGTTACACGTGTGGGAAATTCATGACAATCCCTCCATAAAATGCCATGAACATGCCCTTGGGATGGCTGAATAGGTAGAAGCTTGGAGGCATAGGAAATGTCTGTCTTGCCCACCCAAGCTCTGGTCAACCCCTTTGGCATAGTGCTGGGAGAATTCCTTAGAGGAAATCAATGAGTTGAGGCTAGGGGTGGGTAATTAATATGGTTGAATACCTTCTTAAGCAACGTGATTGTGTTGCGGGGTCTATTAATGCAGACAGAAGGTTCTGACACTCGTGAATACCGGACAGGAGTGTGACCAGACCTGTGTGGAACTGGTGTGTGGAAACCTTGATGTAGAAGTCAACTGAGTGACAGAAAGGCTGTGCTTAGAGGTAAAACTCCAGGTTGTTGATGCAAACCTTCTCTATGGTGAGGAGAAGTAGAGCCACTTACATCACAAAAGTCTGAAGGCTAGAATGAATTCTGGGATAGTGAGTTTCTGATTGAGTCTGGGATTCTGGTGTATAGTCACCAAATTGGCTGTGAAATCAGTGTGTGCGGACGCATTGGTCCATGTAACTGGGAAATGATGAGAAATGGCGGGAATAACCTGGCCCCCAATCCAATGTGGTATGAACCTGAGCCATATGTGTAGGTCTGCTTACAACTAGTGCCAGAATGCAACTGTCGGTGGGAAGAAGACTCAGCGGTCGGGAAATAAATGTGCAGAATAATTCTCATGGCAAACCTCAATGTGCCCAGTAGGACTGTAGATCCATTCTCCCCCCACCCTCCCCGCTTGTTCTTCAGAAGGAAAGGTTCCCAGGACTCCGATGCGCTGTACCTTCTCTGTAGGTGGACATGTTCTGTAGCTTATTAGTGTCAAGATGAATGCCTAAGAAGGTCAGTTTGTGAAAGTGGAACCCATAGTGAGGAAAAGTGCCATCGTCTTGTGAATACTAACCAAAGCGGAGTGAGGGTGTTCTATCATGAGGAAGTTACAGATCATCGTAGTAGTAAGACTTGTACTCTAAGACATCGTGGGAGGCAATCAGTAAGGAGACTAAATTAACCTTTCCAGATGTCTTTGCGTATGGTCAGGGACACAAAGTATGAGGGAGTAATAATGTAAACCGATGTGCTAAGGGAGGGATTTGAAAGGATAACATAACCATGAGAGGGATTTGGGAGTCCTGTGGCTGGGATGTGCATCAGTGCCTGTGGAGATTCCAGTCTCTGTAGTCCATCGTTGATGTTATGTATGGAGGCAAGTAGAGTGGATATCAACGGTTTGACTTCATGTGATTTGGACTAGTGGGCAGGGGCCACTGAAAGGTGTGGCAAGAATGTTGGCCTCTTGGGGACTGTAAAAAGAGTCAATATAAGAGGCCATGCTGGGTGAGGCCCTAACTCATAACCTGGAGAGGTTGATGTGAGGCATTAGCTATGTGTTGGGCCGAGGGGCGTGTACCTCCATATGCGGATGAAGATGGGTGTTGGCCTCACGGAACTGATAATGATGAGGCTAGTTACTGGCATAGCTGGGTACCAGGCCGATAGCTGACATAGCGGATCCGAGAATGGGACGGGTAATGGGTAGTAGCGAGGTGGGTAAACATACCTTGCTTGGGGTAGAATGTGGTTTCCTTGCCAGAGGAATGAGATATTGGAGAACCTACAGGGAAATGATGGTGGGAGGCAAGTTGGAACTGGAATTGGGCTTGACTTACTGTGAACGAAATACGCCTGTATAATCGGGGTGGTTGTTCTTGAGGCTGGTCTATGAATAGGTAACCTGAGGACATAGTTGTTAGAATCCTGACCCTACAATGGTGGGTACAAGATTCATAGGACATCAATCAAATATCCCTATAAGTGAGTAGGGTGAGGATCCTAGGCCATTACCAGAGACCATGGGGAGTGTTTAACCAATACTGCGACAATAATGGGGGATAGGCAGAGTCATGAGTGACCGCTAATTGGTCCTGTGACTTCTTAAGCTAAAATACATATAGGGGGATATGGAATACCAAGCTATGATGGCAGTTTTGAGCTATCCCGGTAGGACTTAGAATATTTAATTATGGTCGTGCCAGCATGGGAAGGAGGGTGTATGTGTGGGGAATTAAGGATCCCCGGGCGTGGGCCTGTGTATGGCCTGGCAAAGGAATTGCGTGCCAGCGTTGGCTGATGTAACATAGAACAGTTAGAGTGGAGTTGCTGTAGGTTTAATGATACAAGGGTCGGTTAGGATGATGAACTTGCTTGAGTAGAATATAGCAGCAATGAGTAAATAACCTTTAGTGCATAATACGTGATTATTTTGACGTAGAGTCAGGGGGAACATATGATGGTATGGTAACGCCTGGTACACTAGGGTTTGTCCCAGGGAACATGACGATACATATGAACATAGGAGTGTGGCGTGTTACAAAAAAGGTTTAGCGAATAGGTGATCATCCTCCAAATAAGTAATATACCTATCGTGGGAGCAAGTATACAGATTGGCCATAACACATGGTAACAAATGTGAACGTGATGACTGCCTCAGAACAGTACCAGGTCCATAAGTGATAGAATAAGACATATGCGATATATGATGGTAATGCTATATATGTAGTGAATATTAAATGCTTACCAGAGCTGATTTAGTAATGGGAAACTGACAATATCCATGCACAATCGTAAATAATAACAAGAAACATAGCAAATATAACAGAACTACAGGGGGCATGTAAGGATAACTAGTAGCAGGCTAAAGAACCTGGACATTTCATGTATCAGGGAACAGTGTAAAACTAACGAATTGGTACTATGATTGTGGTGGCCGTTGATGGAAGCATGGAAGGGAAGATGGAAGCATGTAATTGAGATAGACTGGAGACTAGTTCGGTAGAAATTTGACGAAAAGAAACTAGCGAATAGGAATGGAACAAAGAGCAGGCAGGAGTAGGTGAACTGACTTAAGTCCTGAACGGGAAAAAGTCCAGAATATACGGTATGTAAAAACGTAAACGTGTGAACAATTGTGTGTTCATGGATTTGGCCCGTACAGGCAGACTCACGGTTCGTGGATTTGACTGGTACAAGAAACAAACGAGAGGTCAGCTATGTGGCTGGAAAGTACCCAGACTTGGTGGACACGGAGGTTTGGTCCAGGAAAAGGCCCGATAAGCCGGTAAGGGGTCTCATAGAGCCAGCGGGAACGAACAGCCAGTTCTGGAGAGGAGGTGAGTAGTCTGACTGCGTGTGGCTGGAACAGCGTGATGGGAGTTGTTGGAGCTGGGAGAACTTGGTCCGATCGGCGTGGGAGTCTGACCGCATGTGGCTGGAACAGCATGATGGGAGTTGTTGGAGCTGGGAGAACTTGGTCTGATCGGCGTGGGAGTCTGACCGCATGTGGCTGGAACAGCGTGATGGGAGTTGTTGGAGCAGGGAGAACTTGTCCAATCGGCTTGGGAGACTTTGACCGCATGTGGCTGGAACAGCGTGATGGGAGTTGTTGGACCAGGGAGAACTTGGTCCAATCATCGTGGGAGTCTCTTACTGCATGTGGCTGGAACAGCATGATGGGAGTTGTTGGAGCAGAGAGAACTTGGTCCGATCGTCCTGGGAGTCTCTGACCGCATGCGGCTGGAACAGCGTGATGGGAGTTGTTGGAGCAGGGAGAACTTGGACCAATCAGCGTGGGAGTCTCTGACCGCATGTGGCTGGAACAGCAGGATGGGAGTTGTTGGAGCAGGGAAAAACTTGGTCCGATCGGCATGGGAGCCACAGTAGGCCCAGACCAGCTTGTTTGGAGTTTTAGGCAGTCTGTGTTGATGACCTTTGAACCGGAAGTAGTCATGAACCAGGCAGCATCAGCCCTGTGGTGTAGGGGGCCTGAGTTTAAATAGCCGGGTAACCCCTCCCACAACTTCAGGCTACGCCTTCCAATATATATATTCATATTTGCACTGGTTAGCACCTAGGCATTTTGCAGATTATTGAAATTTTTTGTTGTTGAGTGCTGGAGTTTGTACAGTTTATATATATATATATATATATATATATATATATATATATATATATATATGTAAAAAACAGATAACATTTGTATCTTGTAATACCTCTTTTATTGGACTAACAGAATTTTGTAATCTTCCTTTTTCAAGCCTAAAGCATTTCTGAGCAAAACAACTAATAGTATTCAGAGTTGAGTTGTGATACAGGGGTTAAAGCGGCATGAGTGCAGATAAGACACAGGTTTTGTAGAGAATAGACACCATTCTTGCAGAGGGTCGTAAATATCTTGTGTGAAGATCACAGAGTGAGGGGAAAGAGAAAAAAAAAACCCTAGCAAACAGTGCAGAAGATGGTGCTAGAAGGGGAGAGTAAATAAAATAAATGATTACTTATATTAAGAATGCATGAATTCCCATCCAAGAGTTACAGGATATGCATGAAGGCCTATACCCAGCATACACAGACACATACACACTCACACTTACACATGTGTACATATACATATACACAAGTAGTTTATATGTACATGTATACAAAAGTACATACACACTATATACAAGTACATACAACAATATACATATAAATACAACCAAATGCCCGAATATATGTATTTGTACAGCTACACATACATCCACACACAAGCACCAATACATGTACTTACACATATACCAATGTGCCTACACATACATAAACCCGTATATGTACACTTACACCTATTCACATATACATACATGTATGCATGTATATACACACTATATACATACACACACACACATATATATATATATATATATATATATATATATATATATATTTGTGTAAGGGGCAAATAGCCGTATATGGAGTAAGGTCCCAGCATAAGCGTAGGATAGTATAAAGGGAGCAAGTCGGTTGTGGTGTGCCGAGACCGACGATACGGTAGGCCTGTAAATAACGAGGGCAAAAATGAATAATCAAAGATTAAATACAGTCAACAAATATATACAAATTAACCAGTGTGGCAAATTAGCCACGTGTTACTGTATTGTCATAAAGATGTGTGTATCACTTTAAGAACCAAGAATGTATATGCTTAATAGGTTCCATGCGAACAATAGCGTTCGTATGCTGGCGGCATGAAAAACCGCCAGCATTCATACAATAGTTTCACGAACAGTGAATTTCAACACTGTTCGTGAAACGAACAAACTACCGAAGGGAGACCACACACAGGAGGTCATGTGGCTCCCATTAAGGATTGCAACATTGTTGCAATTGGTAATTAGAGGGATTCAGGGTGTCCGCCGTTCCGCTACCGACCACGCTGCGGTAGTCCATCTTGGATCCTTTGTTAGCCCAGCGGTATTTTGTCGTCGAGCGCCTGGAATCGGCTACTCGGCGGCACGAATACCGCTGGACTTCCAAGCTGTTCGGGAGCCCCGGTCCTTCGGTAAAGTGGTTCCCTAAAGCCAATCGGTAGTTTGAATGTAACTTAAATGTAATGCTTGTTTCGTGCGGCGTTCAGTTATTTATGCTGGGATCTGAGCGGTACTTTCACGAAATGTGTGCTCAGACCCCAGCTATCTACCGAACGTCCATTCGTTTAAATACCATGAATATTATAAAAGTTATGTGTTTTAATGTAAAATGCCGGTTCTGCTGCACGGAGGGATAATCCACTTAACAGTATATTCCAGTGGGAGTATCCCTCTTGTCCAGCAGTGCCTGATGGGAGAAATGCTCAAAATGTTAAGTCCCCCATGTAGTCCCCTACTGTCTTACCCCTGCTATGTCAGTATGGAAACCCCTTGCATGGGGACTTGCATAAATACTGGAACTGTGAATAAAGACCTCAGTTGACTCCCAGCCTATGTGTCGTCTAGTTCTTGGGAAGGAAGGATTCTTACAACGATACCAGGATTACTGTATGCTGTATTTATTTGCCTGGATTATTTTATGCTATTCCTGTTACCCAGCAGAGATACTGTGGATGATACTACCTCTCCGCTACAACCAGACATTTCCTTAAATGCATTACGGTATTTAATTCCTGGAAGGATTTTGAAGGTAGGAATCTAGGACCGAAAGTGGACACCATTTGTTGTGGGTAGGATAGTATGTTATCTCTACTGTTGGTGCGTGTTGACTCATTTCGGAATGTGGTAGAACCAGTAGGTAATGATATATGTGTTTACATATGTGGGATCGTTGAAGACAATGATTGGTCTGAGTGGTGGTGATGGTAGTGGATTCTCTGGCCTGAGAAAGGCATAGAAGGCAGTGTGCATGGCTGGTAATGGCTGACTTGGTAGTATAATTGAATGGTTGCAGATCTAATAGGTCTAATAATGATGGAAAAGTTGGAGGGCTATTGGTAATCTCTGAGAGGAACGTGGGGGAAATGGATTCCTGAAAACCTCTGAGTATATACTTGTCTGGTATGATAGCATGAAGTTATGGTAGTTTTGGCCATAGGTTATCCTGTGTTGTTAAATGCCTGTAAAATATATAATTAATGGTGTGTGAGAGTTTTAGTTTAAGGTGGCAAAAAGAAGCAAAACCTAGGAGAAATGTTATGACACAGGTTGAGCTATGTCATGTTCCAATGAGATTCTTTAAGCCAGGTGAAAAGCTGTGCTATGCATTCTACAAGTATGGGACGAAAGTGCTAGGTAGGATAGTGCATGCTATGCTGCATGAGTATGTCTAATCCATGATTTTGTCTCTGGAATGAAAGCGTGGCCGTGACTGTATGGGCGGCTGTAGGAAGTGTATGATGAACATGCCTGGAATATAAATGAGACAATTGTCGGCAGGGATGTATACCCACGTCTGGTACATGAAAGTAAAAGAAATGTGATAAGTGGCCAACCAAGTGAGTTCCCCATAAATATCATGATCGTATGGATGATGAGTGGTGTTTGTTGATTATATGACATGTGCTTAGTTGTCTGAGTAACAATGGATTGATGACCCTGACCATGATTTACCCCACGCCACAGCAGCTGCTACAATGGGGTAGATCCCCCAAAGGGGCTGAGGTGGTGGAAAAATTTCCAAACCTGGATGCCATGGCCAACAGCTCCAAGCAATCGTTCCCAGTAGATTGCTGCCAAACCCGTAGTAGACGCCGCGTCTGACCATCTGGTTGGAGAAGTGTCAGACAATCCTGGGAGGAACATGCTTTTACCATGCCAAGTGGTTAAGAAATTTCCCCCCCATGTGCAGGTCTGCTGTGACTGGGACGCCCAAGTGGTCAACCAGACTAAGCTGCCATGAGGCTTCTAGTGAAAAATATGTTATCTTTGATCAACAAGAAGTCTTTTAGATAGTGTATGACTGTAAGGCCTCTGGATATGTTATCATAACCAGCACAGAGTATCTGTGAATATCGATAGTAGGCTAATCTGTAGCCCGAAAGTTGAGCAGGGAAAGGATTGCCCCTTTTATGCCATGTGAGTGCCAGTGTGTAGTGTAGATGGTAGCCGTTTACTGCGTTGATGATATTGGTCTTACTTAACCAAGCTTCAACCCATGCTTGATTGATAGCTGTAAAGGTAGATCAATGGTGTTGTATAGTAAGGAAACTCCTCGGAGGGTATGAGGGAGTTGAGACTTGGGGTAGCGGAGGTGTGTGGTGCCAATAAGTCTATGGTTAGTCTTTGTTTAAGGGAAGATTTCCTTGTGACAATACCAATGTGTTTGTGTTTGGCGCCATGCTGTAAATGGTGCAGATTGGAAATCCCCAGTAAAAACCCCTCTGTAAATCTTGGCTATGAGTGTGTTTACAGCTGATGGTTCTGTTCTGCTGACTGTAAGCGAGGGCATGCTATATTCCTTGAAGGTGTATTTATGATACCTGTGTGGGAGCCCTTTGAAGCTCCAGAGCTTTAGTAAATCTACTACAATTCTGGAAGGGTGATGAGTCAGCAGTGTGTACAGATGCATTGGTGTGTACAGATGGTGAGTACGTTATTTGTAAGTTGGATTGGGACACATGGTTTGTCATGTGCCCTGAACCATTTGAACATATATGCAACAGTCTGTATGCAATGCAACTACTCATACTAATTTTCTCTGGTAGTTCAGAGGTGCTGGTACCTGGAGCCAGAATGTACTCGTCTGTTTGTTTGGGACAAAATTCCTTTTGTATGGGTACATGCACAAATAAACATCTCTACATATTCCAAATGCCAACCCAACCAAGAAATGGTCAGTTCCCGATTTACCTGGAATCCCTGAATCTGACCATCACAGATACATCATCATACATATATGTGCCTTGCTTCCCCAATGTGCTGGGATCATACGTGTAGGGTTAACGACTTGTGTGTCATAAGAATTGATTGTACCAGGTAACCGAGTTTCGGTTGGTGCTAGTTGTACAGTAGCATGAGGCCCAGCCTTGTGAGGGCTGTGGTGACCGACTTGAGATTGCCAGTCTGTCGTAATTTTTTTTTTTTTGGCTCATGAGTTTATGAGTGAGGCTAGCATGGCCTGGGTGTCACCTGAGTTGGTGTTGCTGGGCCTTCCCCTATCTCTGTGTTGTCCGTTGATGTATGGAAGAGTTTAAATAACTCTGCTTTTCTTGCTGTGGCAGGGTAGGGGATTTGTCGCCTACCAGTGGTAATGTGTGGATTCGTCCAAGATTCTATCCGGGGTGCTAGGAAGAGGTGATTCTTCACCATCTTTTTGAGAAATACTTAAATAACAATAAAGATTGCAATTATTATTTGTACCCAGGGGTCTTGTACTGGCTTGCTAGCTAAGCCATAAGGCAAAACAATTAGGCTTGGTGTGTTTTGGTGACTGGAGGCCCTGCTAGTTGCCAAGTGGCTTGAGAGGCTCTATCTATGCTTGGCGCAATAGGATTTTGTGTGGCCACCGAACGTTGTGGCCTCTCGGTGACAGTAACCAGAAAATAGGAAGGAGAGTGACAGATGAGGCCCTCTCTATGATACAATGAGGCGGCTAGCTCACGAGTAGCCCGAGGGGTGTATGCCTCCGAGTGTGAGGCAGGGTGTTGGCCTCGCGGGACCACTAACGAAGTGTAATGCAGAGAAAAAAGGGGGTAATACCTATTGGGCCCTAGAACCCTAATTGCCAGTACGCTATTACTATTCCAGGGAAGTTAAGAGATGGATAACTACGTGAGCAGGTGTATGTACCTGGTAGTATGGTATTGAACCTGACAATCCGTATAGGTTTTTTAGTAGTAATTGTAACCTGAATGGATTAAACCGTATGGCATAAGGAAATATGGCATAGACCAAGCTTATCTTAATACGTACAGTATATGTGAAAAGTAAAGTACCGTGACGTGTAGATATTAAACATCGTAGCCATACTGGTTAAATATGTATCAATCTTAACCCATTAAGTGCCGTATGTACAAGTGAAAAAGTGGTCTGTCCCCACCTTGTATGTTATATGTCCCCTTGCTAGGGGAAAGTCTGTCTCTATTCACAAACTCTGTAGGTACATTTCAAGAGAGGTGCATTGACATAGCAATATGCTGCTGAGAATTACTGCATACATTAAAAATACTCAAGATGAAAATGATTAAATGGAAATCTGGAGTCTACACAGTATGACAGTAGACACTTCTAAAATAGAAGCCATATTAGCTTCCTGACTGGAAACCCATATGTCGCGATTTGAGCAAGTTAAAATACATAAAATATATTCACAAAACATCATATAAAGAATCAATGATTACAAGAAGATATGTGACAAACATCTGAAACACATGAGATATATAATACAGGCTAATAACCAGATAAAATACGTAATGATAAAACTACTGGTTTATCTATTACAATATTGCAGTCTTCTTGAACTGTTGTTTAAATTGTCTGAAAGATATGAATATAGCTGTTAGTAATCATGATGGTAATTACAGTCATTCACATAGATGGCAATTAAGGTCATTGTTACCAATATTAACCTCTTAGAATCCTTTTATAGGATAAGATAAGATACAGGAGAAACCGTTTAAAACAATTAGGGACGGCAAAAAAAAAATAGTGGTACTCTACAATAGATTACATTCTGAAATAAATGCTTATTTGACACTATAAAATAGGATATTATGCCAAAGATCATAAGGAACAACTCATTGATGATGAGTGAATGAATCAACAGAAAAAATGGTAAATATTTATAGAACGTAACTCTCTCACACTCTCTATACACAAACTGCATAGGTATATTTCGAGAGAGGTGTATTAACATATAGACAGCAAAATATTATTAAGAATTAGTGAAGTAAAGGATACTTACATTAAAAATGTTTAAATTCTAAATAGTTGAATAATTTTGAAAATTAGAGTTAGTCTGTAAAGCATTATAATAAACACTTACAAACTAGAAGCCATATTAATAACCTGATTAGAAGTCTATACATCAGGATTTGGGCAAGTCAAAATGCATCATATAAAAAAATCTATGATCACAAGGGGATATGTGACAAACTACTAAAACATATAAAATATATACTACAAACTGATACACAGATAAACGTAATAATAGAACTGCTGATTTATCAAGTAGGATATGGCAGTCTTACTAAACTGTTAATAAGATTATCTGAAAGATACAAGTATAGCTGTTAATAATTGCAGTGGTAGTGACAGTCATTCCTATGTATGGCAATTGCGATCATTGTTATTGATATTGACCACTTAAAACCTGGATGAAATAAGGTTAGATAAAAGAGCAACAATTAAAAACAGTTAAAAATAATTAAGAACACCAAAAGTGATAATAAGGGACGGCAAAAAGAAGGATCAGGCAAAAAAAAAAAAAAGATAATAGTACTCTAGGTAGGATTAAGTACTTGAATAAATACTTAATTGACATTATAAGGTAAGAAAATATAGAAAAAGTCATTAAAAAAAATTAAATGTAAAAAAAAAATATTAAATTTTTTTCTTGGGAGAGGAGGTGCCTAACTCAATGAGTGATCACGTCAAAGAAAAGCGTTGAGCTCAAAGTCAATATTCAAGCCTAGAGGTTCCCAGCTATTGAGTTGGAAAATCCATTTGGCTTCGGTTTTATCAAGAGCTTTCTCAAGGTCTCCTCCCCTCCCTTGAATTTCTACTT
The DNA here is from genome assembly GCF_036172605.1 of Pelobates fuscus. Classification (NCBI taxonomy): domain Eukaryota; kingdom Metazoa; phylum Chordata; class Amphibia; order Anura; family Pelobatidae; genus Pelobates; species Pelobates fuscus. The sequence goes on along the minus strand of NC_086320.1, from coordinate 183,765,689 downwards.
CTTCGATAGCTAGATATTCAAGACCCACTGGGTTGGTTCAGTGATGAATGGAAAAATGTCTGGGAAGGTTGTGGGTAATTAATCCCTTCTTGATGTTTCTAATATGTTCTCCCAGCCTAGTTTTGAGTTTTCTTTTGGTACGTCCTACACAATGTCTCTTACAGGGACATAATAGGAGGTAGATGACTCCAGTGGAATTACAATTACAATACGATTTGTAATTATTTTGAAGTCCTCATCCCCTTTCATGTTTTTAAATTTCTTAATTATAGCTGGTTGTGCTGGGTTATTCTTACAGCCTAGACATTTGTTGCATTTTTGAAAGCCTGCAGTTTCCAGATTGTCACTTTGTGTTCTCATTTCTTTTATCATTAGGGCTAGTATGGTTTTCAGATTTGGAGCTCGTAAATAGATTACCCTAGGTTTTTCATCCAAAATGGTGCCTAATGTACTGTCTTCTTTCAGAACTTTCCAATGTTTGTTAAGGATATTCTTCATTTTTCCTGCCTGATTACTGTACTGAGTTATAAACGCTGGGGTTTCTGTGTCTAGTCGTGGCGATTCTCTTCTTTTTTCCAAGATTTCTTCTCTTGATAATGTAAGAGCTCTCTCCATTGCACTTGTCAGCATATCTTTATCACATCCTTTCCTGAGAAATTGTCCTTTCATCTCCTCCATTTGATTCTTACAAAAGTCCAGTTCTGTGCAGTTGCGTCTTATGCGCCTGAATTGTCCGCATGGGATATTATCAAGCCACGTTCTCTTGTGGTGGCTGTCTGAGGGAATGAAGCTATTGCAGTCTACGGGTTTTCTGAACATTTTTGTATGAATCCTCTCTTCTTTTATGTATATTTCCAGATCCAAAAATTCAGGCATGGGTGGAATGGGTGAAAGTGACTCTGAGATTGTAAGGATTAAAATTCAGGTAATTCTTAAAATCTTCTAGAGAGGATAAATCCCCTTCCCAAATAAAATGTAGTCATCGATGTATCAATGCCACAGGACCAGGTTTGCACTATGTGGGGAGTTAATCCAAATAAATTCTTCTTCCCACTTTCCCATGAACAGGTTTGCATAACTTGGTGCAAACCTGGTTCCCATGTCGTTGCCCTCTATTTGCAGATAAAACTTCTGTTGTGCCCAAAATGAGTTGTGGCTCAAAATAAAAGCAATGGCCTGAACAAGAAAGCTGATATGGTTGTTCTTAAACTCAGAATATCTGGGCAAAGGAGTGTTGTATAGCTTCACACCCTTGAAGGTGCTCAATACTCTCTTACATTCAATGGTTGATAAAACTTTAATTATTTGTGTAGTGTCCTTCAAATAAGATTGAAGTTGGGTCACCATAGTGTTGTGCCTAATCATTAAATTCATGAAGCACCAATATCCAAAAAGTAATAATCAATACCTAATAAGGTTTATAGCGATATTGGCGGGCACACAACACAGTTCGATAGAGTACATTGAGTTATAGGAAAGAGAAATCACACAAAGACCAAGTTGAATATAAGAATTCACACTACACTTTATTATCCACAAAGGGATCTAAGCAAAGTAAGTTTTACTCTCATTTAAGTAGTTGCATGCATTTACTTCAAACAGCTTAGTATCTAGATATATCAGCTTAAGTATACATCACCATTAGAGAAGCTTGGTTGTCTCCTTGCCACACATGACTGGGGAGAATTCAGGCAGTCACTCGGAGAGACCCTCTTTTCTGGGAACAGCAGAAACCAGTAACACGTGTCCGCATTACAGGTGGGTAGTTCTCAAAGTGAGCGCAAGATTCCCTTAGTCTTATTTACCTGTCTTCAAGGACAGACACTAGTTGTTTATCAGTGCAGTTGTTTATGAAATATTATTATCACACATATGTTGTAGGAACTGATCCACATATTGGGAGAGGTTGGATGTGAGTGAGTTGATCCCCGAGATGATCAGCCTCCCAGGGGGATTGGCGAGGCTTTTGTGGATCTTGGGCAAATGATAAAAGACTGCTGTTCTCGGATGTTTGCAACAAATAAAATCATACTCTCTCTTATTTAAAATCCCTCTGTCCTTACCTTCATTAATCAATTCCAAAAATTATTCTATAATTTTTTTCTCAGGATTGTCTGCAAGAGGTAGATATGTGTTTAAATCACTGAGTAGCCTTGTGGTTTCTTTCTCATAATCTGTAGTATTCATTATCACCACTCCTCCCCCTTTGTCAGCAGATCTTATAATTATATCGGGATTACTCATAAGTGATTTTAAGACTTGCCTTTCTTTGGAGATTAGGTTGTTTTTGCTTTTTCTACCCTTGTTCATGTTTCTCAGATCTTTCTCAACAAGTTTTTCAAAAACCTTGATGTTGTCGCTCTTAACTTGTTGAGGATAAAAAATTGATTGTGGATGAAGATCTGTGTGGGCGTATCCCTCCTCTTCAGCAAGTTTGGTATATTTATTTTCCAAAATGTATTTTTTAACTGTGAGTTTCCTAATAAACTAATGGAGATCAATGAAAGTGTTAAACTGTGAGCTGCTTGCATTTGGAGCAAACTTTAGGCCCTTTTTAAGTATGGTCATCTCATAGTTATTTGGATTATAGTTTGATAGGTTGAACACACTTTTTTCTTCATCATTATCTCCTGAGTTGATTAAATCTGGTTGGATTCTTTTCTGTCTTCTTCTCTTCTTTGTCTTTTTCTTTGTCTTGGGGACCGTGGTGGATCCCTCCTTTCTTTCCATGTTTTCTTGAGAGCTATCCTTGTCTCTTCTCTTTTTTCTAAAACATTCCCTAAAAAAATCATTCTGGATACGTGGGGTAGTTGGTGGTTCCATGTATTTTTTTGTCCTAGGAGACTTGAATTGGACTTCTCTCCTATCCTTATAAAACTTCTTATTATTGTGTGGAGTCCTGATTCTCCACCTCTCATTTCTTGTGTGGTTGTCCACAGGATGGGTTCTATCTCTGATAGGGGAATAATGCTGATTTTGGTTGTAGTATCATTAAGACATGCAGTGGTTATGGTACTGCATCTTCTATTCATTTCCCAATAGCTGAGCATAAGTGATTATAACTGCAGTTAGGAGGTAGAGGAATAGTGTAGATGAATGCAGGTTCCAAGAAGATTATCCCCAGCAAGTAGAATATTCCCCATGCATGAGCCTAGACTTCATGAAGGGTGTAACAGGAATGATTTTTATTGAGGCCACACTGGCTTTTATGCGAATCCTCCTGCAAGAGGACCTCCCACAGTAAACAAAGACAATAACCAATCAACATACAGATTTACAGTAACCCCCGCCCTCTCTCTGCCTGGGAGATATTGAGATAAGTTAAGGAATAACTCAATTATCTCCAGGCAGAGGGCACACGATTTTCCCAAAAATTAGAACACCCCTTTCCACACAAGGTATCCCCTGATAGCCCCAATCTGGGGGACCAATATATTCAAATTTCACCTAGATCGGTTCAGGGGTTCTCAAAAAGTATGGAAGTCATAAGTTACCGACCGCACACGAGGCTCCTGCCCAAAACAGTTCCACGAATTCAGCGTGTGCGGTCGGTCACTTCAGTAAATGGCATAAAACGAATAAAAGTCCCGAATGTTTCCTCCTGGCTTATAGGAGCGATGGCTCCCCTTGTTCATATGAACCAAACTACCAAATGGCGCTCTCCTGGCTGTTCGGCAACTAAAGGAAGCAGGCGTTCGGTAGTTTCAGCGGTGGTTCGGGAGGTCGTGTCTGATTTTAGTTCCAGACACTCGACGACCAAGTCCCGCTTCCTCCTTTCGTGCAAACAAGATGGCCGCCATTTTCTGTTCCACGTGGCATTCGGCTATATGAACAGCAGCCGCCCAGAGAGTGCTTAATAGACGGTTCTTTTGAAGTTAATGAGCCAGGAGGGTGGTCGGTGTTCGGTAGTTTTAAACTACCTAACTAATAAATCCAAAATGAACAAAATACTACAGAAAAGCCCAAACACAGAAAAAAATACCGAACTCTATTTTCTTCACAAGTATGATCTCCCCTGTATTTTTCTTGGAGATTCTGGTCTCTTCCTTTTCATCACCCTCCCCTGGTTCCACCATGTATTCCTTGTTCTGTTGGGAGTGGTGGTTCTCTCTAGTTGTTAGTAGTCTGTCCTTTCTGGATTTCTTTTGTTCTGTTTTCTCCAGTTTCTCTGTATTCCTTTATCATAATCTTCTTTGTCTCTCAAATTTTTTTATTTTTCCCTTCTCTTATTCTATTATCTAAATCCTTCACTTTTCTCTCAATTTTGTCTAATAGCTCTGCATATGCTCCGTCTTTGGTTTCTGGGGATAATTCTATTTTGAGTTGTTCAATTTCAATTTCTAATTGCTCCAATTCCTTATTTTTTTACCCTTTTTTTTTTTTTGCCTGATCCTTCTTTTTGCCGTCCCTTATTATCACTTTTGGTGTTCTTAATTATTTGTAACTGTTTTTAATTGTTGCTCTTTTATCTACCCTTATTTTATCTGGGTTTTAAGTGGCCAATATCAATAACAATGATCGCAATTGCCATACATAGGAATGACTGTCACTACCACTGCAATTATTAACAGCTATACTTGTATCTTTCAGATAATCTTATTAACAGTTTAGTAAGACTGCCATATCCTACTTGATAAACCAGCAGTTCTATTATTACATGTTTATCTGTGTATCAGCTTGTAGTATATATTTTATATGTTTTAGTAGTTTGTCACATAGCCCCTTGTGATCATAGATTATTTTATATGATGCATTTTGACTTGCCCAAATCCTGGTGTATAGGCTTCTAATCAGGTTATTAATGTGGCTTCTAGTTTGTAAGTGTTTAATATAATTAAAGTTGAGCGAACTCGGACTGTAATGTTCGGGTTCTTACCGAACATTACATTTTATGGACCCGGACCCGAACATGGACATATCACTGTATGTTCAGGTTGGAGTTCAGTGTTCGGCGATTTAATGGCGCATTTTGAAAGGCTGCAGGGCAGCCAATCAACAAGTGTTTGACTCGTGTGCCCTTAGAAGCCATCACAGCCATGCCTACTAATGGCATCGCTGTGATTGGCCAGTGCGGCATGTGACCCAGTGTAATGATATTGATGTTACAAAGTTTTGGAGTCCAGTAGCCAGATCAGCAATGTTTTCTGCCAGAGGTAGCCACTCGTTACCCAGGTGGTTGAGCCCCTGAGCCTTGAGTGGCCTTCTGGTCTTAAGCAGAGATGGGAGACTGGAACAGAGAGATGATAATCGTAGTGAGGCAAGCCGAGGTCAGTGGGAAGGAGAAGCAGCAAAGTCAAAACGGTCCAAAATCAGCAACAGGTAGGAGAAACAGGAACAAGCTTGATTAGAGAGTACAGGAACCACAATAATCTGGCAAAGGTACAGAGACAGGAAGTGGCTTTTATAGGCCAAGAACCAGACACATGACCAGACACAGCTGAAGAGACTTGTCACTGATACCAATGCTTATAGAGTCAAGGCTACCAGATCTCAGGTACATTTGCAAAAGGCAGGCTGGTGTAGTGGTAAGGAAGAGGTTTAGCAGCAGGTTTAGCTCTACTGAACTCTCTATTCCAGGGTTTGAAACCCAGCAGAGTCAGTTCCTCACATTACTCCCACCTCTACAGGCGCAGCCTCTGGATGCCCTATTTCCTGGTTTAGCAGGGTACTGTGCATGGAAAGACTAAAGAAGATCAGGAGCATGAATATTGTCCACTGGTTCCCATGATCTATCCTCTTCACCATAGCCTTTCCAAAGAACCAAATATTGAAGCTTGTTGCGGAATATCCTGGAGTCAAGAATTTTTTCCACCTTGTATTCATCTTCACCATCCACGAGGACTGGTGGTGGGGCAGGCAGGGCTCGACCAGGGAAAGTATTTTCATGAAAAGGGGACACATGACATGTGTGACATGTCATGATTCCCTTTTATTCCAGAAGTTTGGTCCTTAAGGTGCAACGTGAAACACTGGATGTATTTTCATGGAATCTGGAAGTTGCAGACGGAAGGTGACAGCATTGATCTGAGCGATGATCTCAAAAGGTCCCATGAACTTTTGACCCAATTTATGAGAAGGAATCCTAAGTTTAAGATTCTTTGTTGACAGCCAAACCTTGTCACCAACATGATAAACTGGGGCCTCCTTTCTATGCCTATCAGCAGCTCTTTTGTAACATTCCTGAGCCTCCGAAAGAGTCTTCTTCAACAGTTCTTGGGAATCTCGTAAGGCGGTTAGCCGGTCAGTGACTGCAGGAATGGAAGTAGTAATTGGGAGACTCACTAGAAAGGTTGGATGGTAACCATAATTAGCAAAAAATGGGCTCAGAGAAGTGGAGCAGTGTTGGGCATTGTTATAGGCAAATTCCGCCGTGGGTAGAAAATCCAGCCAGTCATCCTGCAGGTAACTAATATAGCACCGCAAATATTGTTCTAACGTCTGGTTGGTTCGCTCAGTCTGTCCATTACTTTGTGGATGAAAAGCTGACGACAGATTTACATTAATACCTAGAATAGAACAAAAATATTTCCAGAAATGAGATGTAAACTGCACTCCCCTGTCAGAAATTACTTCATCAGGCACTCCATGCAAGCGAAATATTTCCCGAATAACTAGGTCAGCAGTCTGTTTAGCTGAAGGGAGACCACGAGCTGGTATGAAATGACTCATCTTAGTTAACCGGTCCACAACAACAAGAATGGTAGTGTGTTCCTTAGAGGGAGGTAGTTCCACAATAAAGTCCATGGAAATAGATCCCCAGGGACGATGAGGAATAGGAAGAGGCTGAAGCATGCCAACAGGGGATGAGCGAGGAGTCTTATGTCTGGCACATACATCACAAGAGGACACATACTTCTTAACATCCTCATAATATTTAGGCCACCAAAAGGATCGGGTAAGTAGTTCTTGTGTCTTTCGGATTTCTGGATGACCTGCTGGTTTTTTTTTTTTTGAATTTGAAGTTTATTGGTTTTCAAGATATCATAAAATGGGGGGGGGAGTAGGGTAGGTACAGAAGAAAAAAAAAGGGGAAGGGGTGGGGGGGGGGGTAAGCAGTCACAATACAAATTTACATTTCATTTCCATTTCGGCTATACAATCCAATTCCATCAAAGTTGTAGTGTTACATAGGAGTCATTGCTAACCCTGCTTATCAATTACGACTTAACAGGCTAATGGGTGGAATATAGTTAGTACACATTCCTATTGCTTTGAACCCTCTCGTTGGCTATCAATTCTTGGTGCTTCTCCCGTGGGCAAGCTCGGCCCTTCATATATTCCTGTCATCCCCTCTTTTTCTTTCTCCCACCATTGCTATTTACCCAAACCACGTCTGTTACTCATCTTGTATATAAAGACATGTCTGAGTTCGTAACGTACACTCGTCCTATGTATGTTATGAGGAAGATGTTATTGTGCTGTCCCCGGAGCTTGCGGTACCGGGGAGTCTGCGCTTTTTCGTCTCCAGGAGCTCCACAGCTCCCATGTTTCCTCATAACATCGTGTATGAGAGAGTATTGTCTTGTATTGTGTTTCATAGATTCGTTGTTTATCTATGTCTTGTAGGAGATGTTGGATGCTAGGGACAGTGGAGGACTTCCAAGACTTTGCTATTACTCTTTGAGCCGTTAGTAGGATGTGGTATATTAGCTTTTTTGGTGCGGCAGGTAAGTCAGGTGGGGTGTCTAGTAGGAGAAATGCCAGGGGGTCTAGATCGAGGGCAACGTCTGTGGTGTCAGCTATGATCTGTCGTACAGTCTTCCTCTCCAGTTTGGGGCATCTCCACCAGATATGCATCACTGAGCCAAGGTCTTGTGCGCATCTCCAGCAGGTCGGGGGTGTGAGTGGGTACAATTTGTGCAGGCGGGTTGGTACCATGTACCACCTATACACAGTTTTGTAATATTGTTCTATAAGCGGGGCAGATTTGACTGCTTTCCGCACCGAGGATGTTGTATGCCTCCATGTGTCCTCTGATATACTAGTGTGCAGGTCAGAGCTCCAGTGTTGTGCTTGTGTGGAGTCGTGAAACGACTGGTATGGTTGGATAAGTTTGTAGTTTTCAGATAGTGGTTTGAATGTAAGCGGGGGTATTCCAGAGATCCCTATTTTTTCCCACATCGAGAGTTTCTCTGTCTGTCTAAGGTTGCGTGTTTGTTCTTTCCTACGTCCATGTAGGAAGGATTGGAGCTGTATGTAGGAGTATTGAGATGTTTGTGGTATATCGTAAAGCTTGCACAGTTTCGGGAAGGGCAGTAGCTTGCCTGCCGCGTGTAGATGCGAGAGGTGCGTAGCTCCCCTTACTTGCCATGGTGTTGCATGGAATGTTGGGATACAATAGGTGATGGCTTCTACAGGGGTTGCCATAGACAGGGGGTGGTTCGATTCGAAACAATTCCTATGTGCTTCCCAGGTGTGTAGTGCTAAGCAAAGTTGTGTAGGCAGAGTCGGGATGCCTGGTCTAGTGGACTTATGCAGCCACAGTAGGTTAGCAATCTGGAACGGAGCTATAGCTTGGTTTTCCATTTGTACCCACTGGGGTTGATTCTTACTAGTGAGATGTGTGAGCAAGGAAGTCAATATCGCTGCTTGGTAATATGATTTAACATGGGGGAACGCCATCCCCCCCTTCCTCACAGGGGCCATCAGCACTTTTTGCGAGATTCTCGCTTTACCCATACCCCAAGTGAAATGCAACAACGTTTTTTGTACGTCTTTGAAGTAGGAGTTTGGTGCTCGCCAAGGAAGGTTCCTGAATAAGTACTGAAGTTTTGGTAATATGGTCATTTTTATTGCTATTATGCGCTCTGTCCATGATAGGAAGAGGCGACCCCAGCCTCTGAGGATCTCGGCACACTCCCTCCAGACTCTATTGTAATTGGAGGGAAACATTTCATTCGGGTTTTTGGTGAATACCAGGCCTAGATATTTTATGTTCCCAGTTCTCCATTCAAATGGGTATTTCTCCTGGAGGCCAGCTAGTGTTTGTGGGTCTAGGCGGAGGCTCATAGCTTGTGTTTTGGTGGTGTTGATGGAGTAATAGGACAGCTCTCCGTATTCGGTGATGAGCTGCATAATGTTGTGTAAGGATTTGTCAGGGTTGGTTATATATAGCAAAATATCATCCGCGAAAGCGCTAATTTTTATGTGTTTCCCATGCCAGTCTACTCCTTCGATCCCCTTATGTGTTCGAATAGCTGTAAGAAGTGGTTCCAAGGCCAGCACATAGAGCAGGGGGGACAGAGGGCACCCCTGTCTCGTGCCGTTCGAGATCTTAAAGGGTTGGGACAAGAACCCAGCTTGTAACACCTGGGCCGTGGGGTTTGAGTACAGGGCAAACATCTGGGTAATAAATTGTTGTGGGAATCCGAACCTCTCCAACACTTGCCTGAGGAAGGGCCAACCCAGGCGGTCAAAGGCTTTTTCCGCATCCAAAGCCAGCAGCAGACCCCCTGGGCCTGACCCCCTCATCTTTTCCAGTACGAGGGACAGTTTCCTAGAGTTATCTGTTCCCTGTCTCCCCAGGACAAACCCCGTTTGGTCGTCGTGTATTAGAGTCGGGAGGATTTTGCTCAATCTGGTGGCCAGGATTTTAGCATAGATCTTAGCATCTGTGTTTAATAAGGAAATGGGTCGAAAGTTTTTGCATTGGTCTGGGGGTTTCCCTGGTTTGGGCAAGGTAACAATCGTAGCCAGCAGCATCTCGGGAGGGAGCTGCCCTGTGTCCGCCGCTGCGCGAAAGGTCCGCACCAGCCACGGGCCAATTAACTCTGCGAATGATTTGTAATATGCGTTGGGTAACCCATCTGCCCCCGGAGATTTCCCCGCAGGCAGATGCTTGATAGTGTCCAGGACTTCCTCTAACGTAATGGGTTCGAGAAGGGCTGTGAGATGTGCGTCGTCAAGTTGTGGGAGGGGGAGCTTCTGTAAGTACGAGCGAATCGAGGATTCGTTCAGTGGGGGGATGTTAGGTTGGTCTTTTAGGTTATATAAGTTCGAATAGTAATTCGCAAATGCTTGCGAGATGTCCAGGGGGTTTTGTACCTTTTTGCCGTCAGTGGTGTGCAGATAAGATATTTTAGACGCTGCTAGTCTTGCCCTCAACCTATTTGCAAGGTATTTAGTGGCTTTACCACTGTGGTGGTAAGAGGTTGCTTGCATTTTTTGCAGAAAGTAGGCAGTTTTTGTGGCGTTTAGTTCAGTCAGTCGGTCCGTCAGGGTCTGTACCTGATTAGCCAGTGCACTGGAAGGGTTTGTTTTGTTTTTGGCAGTCGCTATAGCCAACAGTTTCTGGCATTCTACCTGTGATTCCTGTCTACGTTTTTTTAGGTGTGATGCGCGTCCGATAAAGAGTCCTCTCACCACAGCCTTGTGTGCTAACCACACAGTTGAGTCTGACACCTCTCCCCCGGAATTTGTTTGGAAATAATTCTCTAATTCCTTTTTTACTTGGGACAGGAATGTGTGGTCTTGTAACAATGTTTCATTTAACCGCCAAGTCCCTTTCCCTTTAAACTGGAAGGAGTCAGAGAGCTCTAGGTATACCGGGCTGTGGTCCGACCACGTTATCTCACCAATGTGACATTTCGAAACCTGTGCTAATGTCGCTTGGTCTACATAGAATGTATCTATGCGAGTGTAGGTATTGTGTACCTTGGAATGGAAGGTATAATCCCTTTCCCCAGGGTGGAGGACCCTCCAGCTGTCGTATAAGTTGTGCAGTGTAAGGTGGGCAGTTAACGATTTACCCAAGGCTACCAAGTGTCCCCTTCTCACACTTTGGTGTATCGCTGACGTGTCTTCCTCAGGAGAGGTAATAAAATTGAAATCACCACAGAGGACTAACCCTCCTATTTTTATTTTTTCAATTTGGTGCAGGAGGCGCCGGAGAAATGCCTCTGTTCCCGTGTTAGGGAAGTATGCTGAGACAAGCGTGTATGGGGCGTTATTGAAAAGGCCTATCAGGATAATAAATCTGCCTTGCGGATCAACCAATTTCCCCTGTTCAACAAACGCCACATCTTTGTGAATTAGGATAGACGTCCCTTTGGACTTATTCTCTGAGACTGCATGGTATTGAACCGGGAAAAGTTTGGTATATATTTCAGGGGTTTTGGTATTTTTGAAATGAGTCTCCTGGATACAGGCAACATCAATCCCCTTTGTTCTAAGCTCTTGTAGCAAAAGTCGTCGTTTACCTGGGGTGTTCAACCCTTTTACGTTATAGGTCAATAATTTCATATTGGTTTAATAATACTATGTAGTACCAAATGCTAGGGTGGACTCTATCGAACTGGAGTGGTGCCCTGTGCGTGGTGGTTATCGTCAAGTTCTGGTATTGTTTGTGGAAATAAATTTCTTGGGTAGGTAACATGTGATCTGCATACCTATGGATGGGGTGGGAGGGGTAGGAGGGGTAAGGGGGGTTTAGGACAATTCGTGGGTGGTGTACCCAGTATGACTCCCAAGTGCAGAGTCGCGTTCCGCCGCCTAGCCAGTAGGTGCGGTTGGTGGGGGGGATGTCGGTGAACCCGTCTAACATGTCGGATATTCACCTAGGAACCTCAGAGCAGTTGTAACATCAACATCAATCAGATCTTAAATATCTAAACAACTAATAACAGCGCTAATACAGTTATGGTTCACTTTCCTTAAACATCATGTGAGCTATTTCAGGCAACATGCCGGTCTGTCTCAGCCACTGCTGCTCAATCTGAACCCCGTTTGGTTAACCATGCGTAAGGGGCAGAGTCATAGTCTAACCAGCAGTGTATGGTACCTAGTTATAGAGCTATACGTGATACAACCAGTAGTAAAACAAAGTTCATGTGTCACCATAAGGCGAAGTGTCTTTGGCAATGTCTAGTTGTTCAGCTCGACATGTAACTGTGGAGTTTAAAGTGAGTGTGTGGCATAGTTACGTGTATCTTGGGTGCTTCATTGGGTCGACCACTCCGGCGACATTCTCGGGACTTTCGCTGCTTTAGGTGGGCCAGTGGATGGAAGTGGGAGCCCCCAGTCGCGTAGCTTGTGGATTCCTTGGGTCGCATCTGTAATCAGGTGGATCGCCTCTTGGTGGGATATTAGGAGTTTAGCCGGGTAACCCCAGCGGTACTTCACATTTTGGTCCCTCAGGATCGTGGTGATGGGCGCCAGCGACTTCCGAAACTGTAAGGTAGCGGCTGAGAGGTCTGCAAAAATTTTAATAGACTTGTAGTCTTCTGGCATGTCAGCGGTTCTGCTTGCTCTCACGATCTTCTCCTTAGCATGGAAGAAATGTATCCGCGCTATGACATCTCTCTCCGCCGTCGGCGGCAGGTGCTTTGGCCTTCTCAGTCTATGAGCTCTGTCTATGATCAATTGGTCAGGGTGGATTTCTGGGACGAGTGCCTGAAACAGGTCGGCCAAATAGTTGTGTAAGTCCGCATTTTGTATTGATTCCGGTATACCCCGGAATCTGAGGTTGTTCCTCCGTGCTCTGTCTTCTATGTCTGCCAATTTTATTCTGTGCTCTTCCAGGATATTATCCATCTCCTGGATTTTATCAGCCAGGCTGTTGTGGGCTACAGCATACTCGTCCATTTTGGTTTCTATCTGTGCCGTGCGGGACCCAATTTCTTGAACTTCTTTGCGGAGTTCTAGTGTGAGCTCCTGGAGCTGTTTTTTCATATTTTTCTGTATGTTTGCAGTGAATTCCGCCATCATTTCGCGGATTCCTCCCATCGTCAGTGGTTGTTCCTCTGATGTGCGCGAGGGTGAGGGGGAAGATTCCCGCGTTTCCTGATCGCCGCCATCTTGGGTAGGCTCCTGATCCTCTCTCCGCTTGGAGGCCGCGGTTTTTGTGAGGAAGAATGCCGCCCGATCGGTCTTTCCAGTTTTGGATTTTTGTCTCTGGGACATGGCTGACCTGTTCACTGAGCAGTAGGTAAGGCTTTAACTCGTGTTTTCGCTCGGTATACCGATTATTTATTGCTCTTTTGGTTCCTTGTAGTCGGAGCTCTCTCTACATGCGTCTGTTCAGCTCCGGTAGCAGGCCACGCCCCCCCGACCTGCTGGTTTTGAGTCATGGTAGAGACGTAAAACGTCCAGTCGCACTGATTCTGGAACAAACAGACGTTGTTGAAAAATCCAAAACCCATTAAGCATGGTCATATGAAGATCACGAGGAGGATCACGAAAAACTGGATCATCAGCGTAGGCTTTGGTTACTGTAGTATGGAGGGGGTCAGCTATCCTAGACAAGGCATCTGCTTTGCCATTTCTGGAACCAGGGCGGTATGAAATCAAAAAATTAAACCTTGAGAAAAATAGGGACCAGCGTGCTTGTCTGGCTGACAGTCTCTTAGCTGATTGAATACATTCCAGATTTTTGTGATCTGTGAGGACAGTAATTGGATGGGTGGCTCCCTCCAAGAGATGTCTCCATTCGGCAAAGGCAGCTTTTATAGCCAAAAGTTCTTTATTCCCTATGTCATAATTTCTTTCTGCTGGTAACATCTGGCGGGAATAGAAGGCACATGGATGTAACAACATCTTAGGTCCAGTCCTTTGAGACAGTATAGCCCCAACAGCTAAATCAGAAGCATCTACCTCTACAGTAAATGGCAATTCTGGCTGAGGATGTACCAGGATAGGGGCAGATGTAAACAGAGTCTTTAATCTGGAAAATGCAGTGTCAGCCTTATTGGACCACTGAAAAAAAGTCCCTTTACGTGTAAGTTCAGTGATCGGTGTAATAACGGCAGAGAAATTCTTAATGAAACGCCTGTAAAAATTGGCAAACCCCACAAATCTCTGAATATCTTTTTCATTCTTGGGGATGGGCCAGTCCAGCACAGCTTTAATTTTACTTGCGTCCATACTTAAACCTTTAGGAGTTATTACATATCCCAGGAATTGAATTTCTGTTTGTTCAAACTCACATTTTTCCAGTTTAATGTATAGGTGGTGGGTACATAGGCGCTCAAGAACAATGCAGACCTGTTTTCTGTGATTTTCAAGATTATCATAAAATATCAGGATATCATCCAAATATGCCACAACAAACTGATCCAGGAGATCCCGTAGTACATCATTGATTAGATGCTGAAAAGTTGCAGGGGCATTACAAAGCCCAAATGGCATTACTAGATATTCGTAATGTCCGTACCTGGTTCTGAAAGCTGTTTTCCATTCATCATTTGGTCTTATGCGAACCAGATTATATGCCCCCCGTAGATCAAGCTTCGTAAATATTTTAGCTGAACGAAGTCTCTCCAGAAGTTCAGGAATGAGAGGCAAGGAATAGCGGTTTTTAACAGTGATTTTATTAATGTCCCTGTAATCGACACATGGCCGTAGACTGCCATCTTTCTTTTCTACAAAGAATATAGGAGCTCCTGCTGGAGAAGTAGATGGTCGAATAAAGCCTTTGGCAAGATTTTCTTGTATGTATTCACGAAGTGCTTTTAATTCAGGCTCAGAAAGGGAGTATATACGGCCAAATGGGATAGCAGCTCCAGGTAGCAGCTCTATGGGGCAATCATAAGGCCTGTGAGGTGGAAGCTGATCAGCATTCTTCTCATCACAGACATCTGCAAAATCCCGATATTGTAGAGGAAGCTTAGTTAAGTTTGTATCAACCATTTCATTAATTGTTGTGGCAACAGTTGTTGCCTTAGAGGGTTGACAATTTATTAAGCAGTGTTCTGAAGGAAAGGACAAAGTTCTAGTCTTCCAATCAATCTGTGGGTTATGCAGAGCAAGCCAGGGTATACCCAAAATCACTGGAAACTGTGTTGAGGAAATTAGGTGGAAAGATATAGACTCATGGTGATTCACTTCCAGCATCAATTTTAAGGGCACAGTCTCATGTGTAACCGGGCCTGACGTGAGTGGAGAACCGTCTACTGTTTCCATTAACACAGGTGAAGATTTAGGGATAGACTGAATTTTATTTTCTGCTGCAAATTTGATATCCATAAAGTTTCCGCCTGCTCCAGAATCTATCATAGCTGTAGTTGAAATTTTATTATCACCATATTGCAAAGTGATAGGCACCACCAAATGAGGATGTTGAGTCATCATACCCTCTTCACCCTGAGCCAGAGAAAACAAGGGTTGTGTGACAGAATCCAGTTGGTCTGAAATCTGGGATTGGTGTTGAATCTGTGCACCCTCAGCAGTCATAGCTATTGTTCTTTTAGACTTGCTAGGGCAATTAATGGCATAATGCCCTGCACTACCACAATACAGGCATAAATTGTGAGTGCGTCGCCACTGTTTTTCTTCATTGGATAATGACCCTCTTATTAGATCTACCTGCATAGCCTCAGGTTCAGATTCTGTAGGTGTTTGTGGGGTCGGAGTAGAAATTCTTGAATAGAAAGTAGGAGTAGCACTTGGTTTAAAAGAGCCCTGTCTTTCCAATCTTCTTTCTGAAAGTCTCCGATCAATACGGATAGCCAACCGCACAAATGCATCAAACTCAACAGGAAGATCAATACGAGCTAGCTCATCTTTTATAGCTTCTGAGAGACCCCTTCTGAAGTGGAACCTCTGGGCTGATTGGCTCCAAGTAGTATCAGCAACCCACTGTCTGAATTCAGCAGCATATTCAGCCACAGAGCGCCTCCCTTGATGTAAATGAAGGAGAGTGGCTTCTGCTGTAGCACAGTGATTGGGGTCATCAAAAACTAGGCACATGGCCTCAAGAAAGTCTTTTAAATTTCCCAAGACTGGACTGTCCTGTTCCAGAAAAGGGGAGCCCCAAGCCAGGGCTTCATCTTTGAATAGGGAGAAAATAAATCCCACCTTCTCTCTTTCAGATGGAAAACGGTTAGGTAACATCATAAAATGCAAACGGCATTGATTTAGGAAACCCTCCTCCAAATTTTTCTGGTAGAGGCAAGCGGGCATCTTGTGCAGGTGTAACAGTAGTAGCAGCAGCAGCCGCAACATCATGTGCCCTGTAGCTGGTAAGCTCACCATGCATTGATCGAACTTCATTTTGCAGTTCAGCTACCTGATCCTGCAGCACTTGAATGGTCTGTGCATTAAAAACAACCTGCTGGGCCAATGCAGAATCTGATCCGACGGTCTCCATGAATGGGCCAGATTATTCTGTAATGATATTGATGTTACAAAGTTTTGGAGTCCAGTAGCCAGATCAGCAATGTTTTCTGCCAGAGGTAGCCACTCGTTACCCAGGTGGTTGAGCCCCTGAGCCTTGAGTGGCCTTCTGGCCTTAAGCAGAGATGGGAGACTGGAACAGAGAGATGATAATCGTAGTGAGGCAAGCCGAGGTCAGTGGGAAGGAGAAGCAGCAAAGTCAAAATGGTCCAAAATCAGCAACAGGTAGGAGAAACAGGAACAAGCTTGATTAGAGAGTACAGGAACCACAATAATATGGCAAAGGTACAGAGACAGGAAGTGGCTTTTATAGGCCAAGAACCAGACACATGACCAGACACAGCTGAAGAGACTTGTCACTGATACCAATGCTTATAGAGTAAAGGCTACCAGATCTCAGGTACATTTGCAAAAGGCAGGCTGGTGTAGTGGTAAGGAAGAGGTTTAGCAGCATGTAAACCAGGGTTCGAAACCCAGCAGAGTCAGTTCCTCACACCCAGCCTCTATATATAAGCTGGAGTTGCGTAGTGCCGCACGCACATGAGGTCTTATTAGTGTAGGGAGAGGATGCTGCCACTATGAGGGACAGCTTAGGAAAGAATTCTGCAAACTAGTACATTAGTGGGGTGCACTTCATATATGAGAGTCAAATAGAAGCGTCAAATACTGATGTCACATTGCAGTTTTAAAACTTAAAATTATTTGGGTGCTAAACTGCTAAATAGTATTTTAGTGGTGTGCACTTCATATCTGAGAGTCAAATAGAAGCGTCTAATAGTGTGCTTACAGCGCAGTGGTAAACATTCTAATTTTCTGGGTGCTAATCTGCTAAATAGTACATTTGCGGACTGCACTTCATATCTGAGAGTCAATCGAAGCTTAACTTTGATTCAAATTTATTACATCGGTCACTTGTAATATTGTTTCACACCTACAACCCTTATTACACAGATCTAAGTGATAGAAAACAGATTGATATTTTCTACACTAGAAACTACCAAATAACAAGCTGCTATATTTAAACCAGTGATCAATAGCTAAGAGGTACTTCAACAATATTGTAATTCTGGGGCAACACCCTCACAAGTCACACTGAAAGGTCAGTTTATAGAGAAAACTTCAAAAACAATTTCCATATGTCCTTTGCAGACTTTACATGCTGGAAAAACACAGGTGCCAACTGCTGTGGCTTTCTGCAGTGTGCATACCGGCAAGGAGGGCAGGGTTGAGGAGTGGGTGGAAAATGAAGTGTGCTAATCTGCTAAATAGTACATTTTGTGGCCTGCTCTTTGTATCTGAGAGTCAAATCAAAGCGTCAAATAGTGTGCTTAAAGCGCACTTTTAAAAATTCTAATTTTCTGGTTGCTAATCTGCTGAATAGTACATTTTGGGGCCTGTTTTGCTGCTAATCTGCTAAATAGTACATTTGTGGCATGCGGTGCACTTCATATCTGAGAGTCAAATTGAAGCGTCTAATAGTGTGTTAACAGCGCAGTGGTAAACATTCTTATTTTCTTGGTGTTGCTCTGATAAATAGTACATTTTGTGGCCTGCTCTTCATATCTGAGAGTCGAATCGAAGCGTCTAATAGTGTGCTTACTGCACAGTTGTAAACATTCTAATTGTTTTGCTGCTAATCTGCTAAATAGTACATTTGGGGCCTGTGGTGCACTTCATATCTGAGAGTCAAATAGAAGTGTCAAATAGTGCGCTTAGTGTGCAGTTGTAAACATTCTAATTGTTTTGCTGCTAATCTGCTGCTTACATTGGAGTTTTAAAAAGTCAATGTGTTTTTTTTGGTGCTAAATAGTATATTTGGGGTGTTCACTTCATATCTAAGAGTCAAATTGAAGCGTAACTTTGATTCAAATTTACTACATCGGTCGGTCATTTGTAATATTGTTTCACACCTACAACACTTGTTACACAGATCTAAGTGATTGAAAACAGATTGATATTTTCTACACTAGAAACTACCAGATAACAAGCTGCTATATTCAAACCAGTGATCAATAGCTAAGACGTACTTCAACAATATTGTAATTGTGGGTCAATACCTCACAAGTCAAACTGAGAGGTCAATTTATAGGGAAAACTGTTGCCTGGAGGAAATTCTAAAACAATTTCCATATGTCCTTTGCAGACTTTACATACTGGAAAAACACAGGTGCCAACTGCTGTGGCTTTCTGCAGTGTGCATACCGGCAAGGAGGGCAGGATTGAGGAGTGGGTGGAAGATGATGTGTGCTAATCTGCTAAATAGTACATTTTGTGGCCTGCTCTTTGTATCTGAGAGTCAAATCGAAGCGTCAAATAGTGTGCTTACAGTGCACTTTTAAAATTTCTAATTTTCTGGGTGCTAATCTGCTAAACAGTACACTTTGGGGCCTGTTCTTCATATCTGAGAGTCAAATAGAAGCGTGTAATAGTGTGCTTACTGCGCAGTTGTAAACATTCTAATTGTTTTGGTGCTAAACTGCTAAATAGTACATTTTGAGGCGTGCACTTCATATCTGAGATTCAAATAGAAGAGACTAATACTGCGGTTACAGCACAATTGTAAACATTCTTTTGCTGCTAATCTGCTAAATAATAAATTTGCGGCCTGCGGTGCACTTCATATCTGAGGGTCAAATAGAAGCGTCAAATAGTGCGCTTACTGCGCAGTTGTAAACATTTGAATTGTTTTGCTGCTAATCTGCTAAATAGTACATTTGCGGCCTGTGGTGCACTTCATATCTGAGAGTCAAATAGAAGCGTCTAATAGTGTGGTTACAGCGCAGTGGTAAACATTGTTATTTTCTGGGTGCTAATCTGCTAAATAGTACATTTTGTGTCCTGCTCTTCATATGTGAGAGTCAAATAGAAGCGTCTAATAGTGTGCTTACTGCGCAGTTGTAAACATTCTAATTGTTTTGGTGCTAAACTTCTAAATAGTACATTTTGGGGCATGCACTTCATATCTGAGAGTCAAATAGAAGCGTCTAATAGTGTGCTTACTTCGCAATTGTAGATTATACTAGCTTTAGTGTAACTATAATCTTAATTTTATTAATGACAGGAGGCGAATATTTGCTTAAGTCTCTCTTTACTAGAACTCCACAGCAGCATATTTACATAGAGATAAAAACACCAGAGACAAAAAAAAAATCAGGAATCTATAAAAGGCTTCTCCCATCTAACTATTTCCTCTTTCACGCTGCGACAAATAAAGTACATGAACAATATACCACAAATACAATAACAGGAGAAACAAACATAACATAACAATGAATGCCATGCAAACTTGAAACCGTGGAACCAGTGGGTGAAGCCTTGACCTTTATCCTGTAGAGTAGTCGGATCTAAGAACTGTAGCCAAACCATTAAACTGAAACGAGATAAACAGAGTTGAAAACACTGATTAGCGAATGAATGTACTGAGAAAACATGAATCCCCATCTTAAATACTGACAGTATAATATCCCAAATAGTGAAAAAAACTGAATCCCCATCATAAAATACTGACGATACCGTATCCCAGATAAACCCCAACTCCCCCAGATAACCAACCTAGCCCAGGAGACCAGGTGAATAAACAACAAGTCAGTCAAACCAACAAACAACAAGGGGAGGGAGAAACTGGGAGGGAAATATTAGCCTCCTGTCATTAATAAAATTAAGATTATAGTTACACTAAAGCTAGTATAATCTACAATTTTATAGCATGACAGGAGGCTTCATATTTGCTGTTTTAACGCTCGGACAGCAAAGACCAAAGAAAAACGATCCGCCGTACCAACCTAAACTCTGTGAAGATAGCTCCTCGTAACTGGCAGGAAAGCGTACAATGTCTTGGAGAAAAACACTCGCCATGTCGGTACCTGAAGTCGCCGTGTTACGGACTGAAGTGAACCGAAAAAACCTATACGCCCCACCTATGCCCAACCACAACAAAGCTGTACATGAAGGGTGAGAAAAAGGGAAGAACCATTTAAACAAACGGTTACGTTGAACACCGCCTAAAGGTGGGAGCGCTACCAAAGTAAGAATATGACCCTCGGGTCTGACTAAGGCTGATAGACAACTAAGGTCCGAACCGCCGAACTCATCTGAAAGAAAAACAAGGTATAATAACTGAAATAAATCCAGAATCAGTGAATGGGCAAAACCCGACAGAACCCACCATAGGAGCATGACAAAAATGTGTTTTCCCCCTGGCGAGATGAATACCAGTCCTCAGGAATCGTACAGGGAATTCTAAGCAGAGCAAGGCCCACCGACAACAGTCGTACGCGCTACCTAATCTAATTAATATGGCAGTCCCTGGTAATAAAGTGACCGAACAATACCCGAACCCTGTAAAAGCGGTAACAAAATTAGGAGATCCGTACCAGACCCAACTACGTCAGGGTCGCCATGCAGACCAAAGTCTCACAATCCCCAAGATCAAATGAACAAGGGTCCAGGGAATCCAGGAACTAGGTTTGACTCTGCTGAAACGGAGATCATAATTCCAAAGTACCATCAGACCGAGGCACCTGTAGAAAGGTCGTGAGACCAAACAAACTGAGGAGACTCGTCTGCGTCTCTTTGTTGAACACTCCTGGAGGGAAGCGTCCATCGCTGAGCAAACGGGTCCGTCATCCAGTCGAACTGGTCGGGGCCTGATGGGTCCTCCTCCGTGGACTAAAGTCTTGATGCCGGGTCCTCCCAGAGAAAACTATTCCATCCGTACGAGAACTCGGGCAGAGGAGAGCATAGGGGGCACCCCCTTGCGTCCAAACCACACTCCAGGACTCCACTCCTTGAGATGTAGAGGAGGTCTATATTTCCCTGGTTGAAAAAAATCGAAATCCAGGGATTCTAACAAGAGAAACGCAGGGAGCGTCTGACCTTTCGGTCTGGGAGGTACCTCGCAGGGGGTCTGGCAAGCCCGTCCAGGTAGACCATATGGATGAAGAGTCACGTCCGGGTCCCAACGCGTGGAAAACGAGAAAGATCTCTTCAGATAGTTCTGGTATTCCCGAATGTCCTCAATTCCTCCCAACCTGCCAACCAGGTTGTATTGTCGCCCAAATGACTGATGAACAAGATACCTATCTCACCAGAGAGAAATTGGAGGCCACCTTACCAGAACTGGACCCCACGGTCCCTAGAAGTTTCTTGAGGGCCGCGTCTAATTCACAGTAACTAATGAATATGCGCATTCCATTCTTCTGATAAAATGTACCTGTCGCTCTTCAGATAAGATGTACATAACACTTCTTCAGATTAATAGCACATAACACACTTCTGTGTAACTGTAATTAACACTCTTCTGTGGAACTGTACGTAACCTTCTTCTGTGTAACTGTACATAACACTCTTCTGTGCAGCCGTACATAACATCTTTCTGTTTAAACATACAATGCGTTCTTCTGTGTAACCATACATAACACTCTTCCGTGTAACTGTACGTACAACTCTTCCGTGTAACTGTACGTACAAGTCTTCCGTGTAACTGTACGTACAACTCTTCCGTGTAACTGTACGTACATTCTTCTGTGTATTTGTACATAACATTCTTCTATGTAACTGTACATAGTATATTACTGTGTAACTGTACATAGCCTTCTTCTGTGTAACTGTACATAGCATTCTTCTATGTAACTGTATAGTATATTACTGTGTAACTGTACATAGCCTTCTTCTGTGTAACTGTACATAGCATTCTTCTATGTAACTGTACATAGCATTCTTCTGTGTAACTGTACATAGCCTTCTTCTGTGTAACTGTACATAGCATTCCATTGTGTAACTGTAGATAACGCACCTCAGTTACATAGTGCATGACACTCCGTAAATAGTGAACTTGCATAATGAGTACACCTGTAATCAGGGAACTCACCAACTGAGTTACCTCACAAGAGGTGCTCCATTGGTCAATATGATAAAACAGAGCGCTGCAAGCAATCATCTGAACAAACAAAAAAGGGGTATAAGAGGTAAGAGGTAAGTTTAAGAGGTGAAACTGCCAGTTGTCCCTGTAACCCTTGAGGGGTTGTGCACAGCTCTATATAGCATGCCTGTGATCTATATCATCCACTATGGTTCCCAGTAGCCTAACCTGCCAGCCACATGGGGCACAAAGCCTGGACATCCTGAGGGTGCAATGCGCCCAAGTCATAGCTGAGTCCCAGTCAAAGCTACAGCACATGTGCCTGCCATCGACGGAACTAATGCAGTAAGTCTGGTAACTGGCTGGCCCCGCCCCCACCCAACCACACGGTCGCGGGAAGTGGATGCTCGGGTCCGCCGCACTGCACCCACGCCGTGGGAGCTGTTATACCGCGAGCGGAAGCGTGGGTCGGGTGGGGGGTGGAAGCAGAGGATCTCGCTTGGCGGTCGGCAATGGAAAGCGGTCGGAGGAAAAGTGAAGGGGGCAAAACCACCCGGAAAAGGTAGAGGGAGGGAGGGAAAAAAGAAACACCCCCCAAACCGAAGAAAAAACCGATCCCCAGACAGGGGGGGCCAAACAGGAAAATGCAGAAAAGTCATAAGAGAAAATACATCCCGACAGCAAAAAAGTAGGGACAGAAAAATACAATCTAAATAAATAAATCATTATGGCAGTAGGAAGGTAAACACATTCTAAACAAATAAATCCCTGCAGCTATAAGAAGGTAGATGCAGAAAGACAGAGTAAATAAATCAATCAATCAAGCAATTACTACAGCACTAAGCAGGTAGGTGAAGAAAATACAGATAGCTAAATAAATAAATCACTAGAGCACTAAGAAGGTAGATGCAGAAAATACAGTATAGCTAAATAAATCAATCCCTACAGCACTAAGTAGGTAGATGCAAAAGAAACCTCTAAACAAATAAATCAATACAGTAATAAACATATAAATACAGTAAAATATCCACAACCACCCATATATAACAGGAGGCAGTGGTACTCTGACCTGTACTGACTGCGGAGCAGCAAAGAAGAGGAAATAGTTAGTTGGGAGAAGCCTTTTATAGATTCCTGATTTTTTTGTCTCTGGTGTTTTTATCTCTATGTTAATGTGCTGCTGTGGAGTTCTAGTAAAGAGTGACTTAAGCAAATATGAAGGGGAGGTTGACAATAGAAATTCTTAAAGGAGTGGGTTTAAATAGACAGACAGTGTGAACTTCAAAAGAAGAAAAGGATAGGGCAGGGGCAGTTATGATTGAAAGGTACATTGAGGGGAGAGAAGCATGCCTTCACCACCTCCATTACAGTTGAGTCTGGTAGTGTAAGAGAATCGTACCCCACCAAAACATAAAGAGGCAGTAGTAGCACTATCAGAGGGGGACAGCTAGGTCTCTGTAAGTGCAAATAGTGTGAGTGAGTTTAAGATAAAAAAGTTGTGTATGGCTGTTGATTTTAAATTAATGCAGACAGAGCAGGCGTTCCAGAGTGCACACTGAATGTTGGTAAGTGAGGGTAAAGGGCAGGGTATTGTTGAAATAATTGGAATATCAAGAACAAGTGAAGGTAGGGCCTGTAGTTGTGGGAGGGGTGTATCCGGCATATCAATTCACAGGCCGCCCCTTCCTTTGGACTGAGACTTCCTGGTTCAGCCCACCCACTGCACCCTTTATTAAGCATTCACTTAGTGGGCCCTCTTTTACAGGCCTACCCAAATGTCGTTTTGGCACACCACAACCGACTTATACCAAAATTGGTTAGTGATATTTTTGTACTAGGCATATGTATGGTGACGGGGTTAAAATGGGAGATCACAGTCAGTGTTTCTGTTAATTTGCAAATGGATATGCTTCCAATAGGGTACCATCACTGGTCCTGTCCACCATATGTGGAGACTGGAACCGACCTCCACCCCACATCACCAGCATGCATCCGCCACCTCCGAATTAATTTGATACAATATCTCCAGTGTTCTCTACCACTCCGTCAATAATGTGTCAATAATTTATAATTCAGTTCTTGCACTTTGGAACATTGAGAGCTTTGGTGGGTGAGTATAAAAATATACCTGCATGGTTGCATAAGATGTCTTCAGCTGTAGATATCATAATTTCTCTAATCCTGTAGTCCTCTTCATGATCAACTCCTCCAAGGGTTTAAGGTCATCAGGAGTACATTATTACTGGAAGTAAGCTCAGTCTGTGGCTCCAATTCACGTACGTTCTATTGGACTTGAAATGCTCCCTTCTTCCAGGCAAATTGGGTAATTGCAGAGGAGATGGATTAAAAGAAGGCCCTGGGTAGTATAGTGGAGCCCTAGTCCTAGCAGGGACTTTTCTCAGCTGGATTACCAAGAGTAGAATCAGGAACAAGAAAAATGCCAAAGGAATAGCTCACCTCCTCCCCAGAAACTGGAAGACACACCGTTCTTGGAGTATAACTGATTTTATTCCTGCCACACATGGCTTGTATGCATTGCCCCTAGCATGGGGTTTCTCAGTTAAAGGGACACTATAGTCACCAGAACAACTACAGCTTATTGAATTTGTTCTGGTGAGTAGAATCATGCCCTTCAGGCTTTTTGCTTTAAACACTGTCTTTTCAGAGAAAATGCAGTGTTTACATTACAGCCTAGTGATAACTTCACTGGCCACTCCTCAGATGGCTGTTAGAGATCCTTCCTGGGTCATGGCTGCCTAAAATGTATCCAAACATTCAGTATCTCCTCCCTCTGCATGCAGACACAGAACTTTCCTCGTAGAGATTCATTGATTCAAGTCATCTCTATGAGGAGATGCTGATTGGCCAGGGCTGTGTTTGAGTCTCTTTGGCAGTCTCAGCCAATCCTATGGGGAAGTATTATGATTGGATCAGGCAACCACTTCTGATGATGTCAGCAGACTGATTGTTTTTTTTTAGGCAAACAGCATGCAGATTACAGCTTCTGGATTGAATACAGTAAGATGTTGCTATATTTATGGAGGCATGAGGGGCCCAGGGGGGCTACATGGTGGTTTTAACACTATAGGGTCAGGAATATATGTTTGTGTTCCTGACCCTATAGTGATCCTTTAAAATTATTACAAGGGATTCTATCCCAAGAGCCTTTGTGTTTGGGTGATAATTGAGATAATTGAGCTCAAATTAGGACTCAATTATCTCTCAAACACAGAAACTTGCATACATATTTTAAAATATAAAACAATACATAAAACAGTACAGGAGCCCCACAAAATTAATATTCCCAAATAGCCCTGATCTGAGTGCACAACATATCCAAAAAGTGCTCAGATTGGTTTGGTAGAACAAAAGTTGTTGAGCAAAGTTTTGACCGACTTGCCACGAGGTGATAGCCCAAAACAGTTCCAGAGAATTGGGCAGGAGGGCCGGTCAACTTTTGGGGTTTCCTGTGTGAACACAGATGAACACTCATCTTGGCTTCTATGTAGCAAATGCCTCCCCTGTTCGGTAGATTTTATCTCCCGAACGCTATTTGTCTAGGTAGTCAGGAAGAGGAACGGGCAGCAGTGCCATCTTTGCCCAGGTTCTCAGAAGCGCAAGACCAATAACAGTTCCAGGCGTCCAGGCGTTCGACGACCAAGTACCGTTGCCTGCATTCAGGAGACAAAATGGCAGCCATTCACTGAACCACGTGTGTTTGGTTATAGGAATGGCGGCCACCAAGGGAAAGCACTCAAGTGAAGGTGCTAGTTCGTTTATTGTGGTTAACAGCCAGGGGAGGTCGGTGTTCACTGGGGCACAACAGAGGACCACACACAAGTCTTTCAGGAGATGAACGAGGTGGTACATACAAATTAACATATGGGAAGGGAGTCTGCTACAGGTAGCCCTATCGGTATTGTCTGGAATAGATATAGCAGACGTGGCAACAGGTCCATCTTTGGTACATTCACTCTTCCATCCAAACTGAATAACCACCTGGTGATAGGCCTTCTCGGCATCGGTAGTTAGGAGAAGGAGGTCTCTGGATGGTGTGTATGATTTTGAGGGCTCTGAATGTGTTGCTCCTCACCTCTCTAGCCAGTATAACCCAATGTGATCTAAGAGGACTACGTCCAACAGGACCCTACTTAGACATTGAGCAATTGCTTTGGAGATCTGCATTCAAAAGGGAGATGGGTCAATAGCTAGCACATTGTGAGGGGTCCTTAATTTATTTAGGGATAACTGTTACTACAGCAGTCAAAGAATCTCTAGGAAACCCACCTCCATAAAGCAGTGAATTCAAGTTTTGGAAGCAAGATATCACCAAACATCTTCTGCTGCTTCTGTGAAAAAAATCGGAAGAATAAAAAAAACTAACTTTCAATTATTTATCAACACGTTCTATAAAAGTTTCTACAGTGGGGGAATTCACAGTAAGTATAAAAGCACTTGTTTCTTTCTTTATCAAGTCAAAAGTATTAGGATATGAATGTACATCTACAATTTCTTACATGATTTCTGGACTATCAGTTGTCTCAAAATCCCTGGAAAAAATGCCTTGAGCCTAACAGCATTGTAAAACAAATCCACATTCAATTGTAACCATTCAATCCTATTAGTGTTAAAGTAATTAAGCTGCTTTAGACAGTAGGTTTACTTCTATTTGTGTTAAAGTTTGATTAGATAGATCACAATTACATTCTCTTTTTTTCCAGTTACCTGGTCTGGACCACTTGCTGTTGCTGTACTCTGGACCATTTCTGGCTTCTGTGTTTTTTTATTGATTGATGTATGCGTCCTGCCCCTCTCTGGGTTCTGATGTTTTGTGTTGACCTTATCTCACACCTAAAAAAGAGCAAGTATTAGTGGATCCATCAATGTCCAATGATAACTCTCCATTTTCTGTGAATATCCGATACCTCTCCCCTTTATGCAGCATTCTGCTTGGTATTTGTATTGCATTATTATATACTCTTTGTCAACATTATATCTGGCCCCTCTCATAATCCGGGTTACCAGCTTTTGTCAGAAAGTGTCCTAATGTATCTCCAGTGACTTTTGTGATTTATGAGATATGTCACTTTCCAAGTTGGAATGCAACGTCCCGTCCATGTTGGCAAGCTGCGTTGAAACTTTATTAAGCTCGACCTTCAAGTACTCAATGTTAAATAACAATAATATTGACTGCACACTTATTTAGAATGCCTTCAAACTTCTGTAAGCTTTTTTATTTTTTTACTCACAAACACGGGCAGCAAATTTACATGTAAATTTACTCTCAGAATTCTTTGATTTTTAAAATATTCGGCTAATGTAGCTGAATAAAGTTGGAGGTTAACTTGTTTCTTGCATAGTTTTTCAAAATTCAGTATATCTACTGCAGGTTCTTTAACCCCTTAAGGACCGGACTGTTTTTGCGATGTTGTACATTTGCGACCAGGTCTTTTTTTACACTTTTGTGGTGTCTGTGTTTAGCTGTAATTTTCCGCTCTCTCATTTACTGTTCCCATACAAATTATATATTGTTTTTTTCAGGACAAAAAGGGCTTTCTTTACATACCATTATTTATATAATCTCATGTAATTTAATTAAAATAAAATAAAAAAATATGATAAAAAATTGAAAAAAATACATGTTTTTTGACTTTTACTTGAAAAATCATTTACTCATCTACAAAAGCGAATGAAAAAAACTGCTAAATAGATTCAAAATTTTGTCCTGATTTTAAAAATACCCAGTGTTAACATGCTTTTTTGCTTTTTTTTGCAAGTTATAGGGCAATAAGTACAAGTGGGATATAGCGGTTTCAAAACATACAATTTTTACATTTATCAATAGTGACATTGTAACACTATTATCTGTCATAAATCTCTGAAAAACACCCCACATGTACATATTTTTTTTAAAGTAGACAACCCAGGGTATTCCATATGGGGTATGTCCAGTGTTTTTTTTGGTAGCCACTTAGTCACAAACACTGGCCAAAGTTAGCGTTCATATTTGTTTGTGTGTGAAAAAAGTAAAAAACTAAATTGAACGCTAATTTTGGCCAGTGTTTGTGACTAAGTGGCTACTAAAAAAGACTGGACATACCCCATTTGCAATACCTTGGGTTGTCTTCTTTTGCAAATGGTATGCCATCATGGGAGTAATTCTCATTCCTGGGCTACCATACGCTCTCAAAGGCAACGTAACCAACCTGGCCATTTTCAACGTAAAAATATGTGACCCATATATTTGACCCTGTAACTTTCAAAAACGCTATAAAACCTGTACATGGGGGGTACTGTGATACTCGGGAGACTTTTCTGAACACAAATATTAATGTTTCAAAACAGGAAAGCGTATCACAACAATTATATCATCAGTAGAAGTGCTGTTTGGGTGTACAAAATGCAAAAAAAGTCACTTTCACTGACAATATCATGGCTGTGATATTTTTTACTGTTTTGAATCATTAATATTTGTGTTCAGCGAAGTCTCCTGAGTAAAACAGTACCCTCCATGTACAGGTTTTAGGGCGTCATAGAAAGTTACAGGGTAAAATACAGTGCTAACACAATAAATTCTCCGGTCTTTCGTCCTGGGTTGGCAGCCAGGTCCCTCAAATTGCAATCAATAAAATTACTTAATTATGTAAAAATATTACATAAATACGCATGTAGAATTTAAATATATATGCATATTTATATATTTGAAGTCTACGTGTATATTTATATAATTATTTATGTAATTTTGTATATGGACATATGAATATTTTGTATTATTATTATTTATTTATATATACATAGATATATATACAATTTTGTTCTAAGTGTATTTTAATATAAATATATATATTAATATCAAAATAAAATTAGAATAAAATTTCATATAGATATATAATTATTTTTTTATTTTTTATTATTATTTTTAAATTTTTTAATTTAATTTAAATTACTTATTATTTGTATTTTATAATAATATATATATACAATATATATAGTTATTATATATATTATATATATACGTGTGTAGTTTAATTATACGTGTATTTTTATATTAATATATGTACATATTAATATAAAAATACACTTGGCATGACATTATATATATATGATATATAGACATATATTATATAGATATAATATGCCTATATGTCATATATATATACAAATATATAATATATATATTTTTTAATTAACATTAACTTTAATTTTTTATTTTATTTTACAGTTGCAGGGAGACTGCCTGTCAGCACAGACAGTCCCCCTACAGGCAGAGACTAGGACACCTATTGTGACCATGTGGTCGCCCTATTGGGCGATCACATGGCCACAGGGGTCCTAATCCACCATGGGGAGACTGTCTGGGCTGCAGGCAGTCTCCCCACACCGGGACCAACGCCGATCGCCGCCGGGGGAACGACGGCGATCGGGTAAGTACATAAGACCGCTGTGACAGTTCAGGACCGTCAGCGGTCGGCAACGGTAAAATGCCGATGACGGTCCTGAACCGTCACCGGTCCTTAAGGGGTTAAAATGTATAGACCATGAACCATTTGTTTAAATCAGAGTCAGTCAGTGTATGGATACGAGCAGCATCTGCTTCAGAGTAGGCAAACCAGCCACTGTAGGGTACTTTGTCTAGGACTATTCCTTGTGACCTTTTACTAAATAAAAATTTAACAAAAAATTATTTATATAAAAAATTCCTTTGCTAAAATTACCAATAATTCTGGTAGTGCTCAAATTCAAGGCGTCATACAATTAAATCCAAAGAGGAGCAGCACCTCACATGCAGGGTGCATGAAATTTGGCGATACCCTAGCCACTAAACATTTTTGTATATTAATTATTTTTTCTTTGATGCACTTTAGTGTAATTAGTGTTTATGTGCACTCTTTCTATGGTATGTGTGCGATAATGTGGCATTGTACCTTTTCTAGGCACTGTAAAGATTATTATTTTTTTTTTGTCTCTGCACACGGAAGGGAATGTTGATTGAGCTGTTGTACATTCTCAATACTCTCTCACACCTTGCTTTTTGGTCTCCCTCAGTTAAAAGGGTAAGCCAGAGGTGGATCCCTTGCTCACGGTATCAGCTATACCTCATTGATGAGGCCTGACAAGGCTGAAATGTTCATTTGAGGTTGCTGCATTTCTTGTACAGTGAGAGTCAGACTGCATTTTGGTTCTTGACTGCCCTTTTGGGTGAGATAAGTGTGATATACAAATGGTCCTGGTTCTTGTTGTAATGGAACAAGACGAGCAGAAACAAGCTTGAGATCTGAGTGGGGACCCACTGAAGGGCAGGGTATTTAAGCTTTTGTTTGTTCTCAGTACTCTCTTGCACCTTGTTTTTCAAATTGATTATTATCATATATTTATATAATTATAAGGCATTGATACGTATTGTTTAGAACTTATATGCACTTTGTTTTAAAGTTTCTATGGCTACCACTAATGCACTCCTTGTTGATTTACCACATGATTCAAGTTAATTATGTCTATTCCCTCCCTATTTCCTGTGCATGGGTATTTAATGGGGTAGCTGTATATTATACACTAGCTTAACAAAGACTGTTGTAGCTGTTGAAATGTTGCTGCTATGTTCACTCTGGGCACTTAAATAAAGGGACATCATTTGAAAGGATGTACTAGAATTGTTTTTCTTTCCTGTTAATATTTGAAATGGGTTGGGCCGAGCCTGTGTGGTTCCTGTGTGCTGTTATTTTTGTTTCGGCAGAATTCTTGTCCATTACGGCAAACTAAGTTGCTTATTTACCCCAACACCCGCCCAAAAATGCTTATACTCCATTCCATCCTCATTTTTTCTTGTGCCAGGAATAGCACATCAATGCATGAATGAAAACAAGCATCTTTGAGCTTTACCCTGATTTCCTAAAACATGACAGCTCAGAAATCAGAATTTTGGATGAGCACTAGATAGGCTCAATTTCAGCGCAAAATTAATTGCATTTCAGCACAAGTGTAATGACTGGTACACTTAAGGATGCTAATATAATATATAAATATATATATATATATATATATATATATATGTATATATATATATATATGTATATATATATATATATATATATATATATATGTATATATATATATATATGTATATATATATATATATATATATATATATATATATATATATATATATATATATATATTGTTATTATAATTATATGAATAGGAGAAGAATGACAAATGCCTTGATTCTCAGATAAAGTTTTAGCTGGCTGGGAATCCTTGGAACTGTGAATCTTTTCCCTATCCCACCTTCAGTTCACATTTAAAAAAATAAGTATTCTGTTTGTGAGTTCCTATAGAACAACAAAGAGTTAAGCAGAAGGAAAATAATAATATGCTTGATAAATATATTTTATATAAACATGATAGGATGAAACAAACATATAAATGTTTGATAGAAACATTATTAGTTAGAGATTATTAAAAGAGTCCCCAAGGGAGCAACAACTTAATTAAATGTTTTAAGAAGAGAATCTGAATGGATTTTTAAATTCTGTATTCAGTTTGCCTTGGGTATGAATTCCCAATTTGCTTTTAAACTATTTTTTATTCTTGTTTATATTTACATACATTTCATTCTTTTTTTTTTTTCTGATTGAATTTTAATCCGAATGTTTGGCTGATGTTTTGATATTCTTAATATTTTATGTATAAAATGCATGCCTAATCTTTGTCACAAAACTAGAAAGGCTTTAAAAAAATGTTTTCAATGTTTAACAATAAATATTCTTGTATAGTGGAAAATATTTAACATTTATAGTTGTTTTCAATTGTACTAATACAAATTAATATATATTATCTAATGCATGCTACTGATACACTTATTAGCCGTAACATTAAAACCACCTAACATTAAAAACATCTATTATTGTGTAGCTCCCTCTTGTATTGCCAAAGAAGCTCTGATGCAATGATGTAGGGTAACAAATAAAATGAAGATCAGGGATGTATAACGTACTAACAGTAGTTACATAAAATTAATTATCCCCAAACTTTTCAAATATACATCAACTAGACATCTGCAATTCGTTTTGTTCCGAATGTCAAATCGGACGAATTTCGGGAAATTTGGACATTCGGACATTCGGATACTTCCGAATGTCCAAATAGCTGAAGTGCTGAATTGCCGAATGAATAGCCGAAGTGCAGAATTTCGGATTTGCTGAACCGAACTGCAGAAGTCCTGAAGCGCTGAATGTCTGAATTGCCGATGTACTAATATACCCAGTGGAAGAATGAAGAATGTTACACTGTATACCTGTTTAAATAAAAAGTATAGACACATAGCCAGGATTCATATTCTAATTTAGGGCCCCTACCCACTGCTCAGGGGTGGGGGCCAAGGAGAATAATAGGTTCCCCCTTATTCTAATTTAGGGGCCCCACTTGCTGTTCAGGGCACAGGTAAGGGCTCGGGAGGGGGGACACTTGTTTTTTGTATTTTTTGTTTTTTTTACAGTGAGCAGCCACAGGTGGTATAGCGAGTAGGGGCAGAATTTACTAATACTAAGTAATCAATTTAGGTCTTTCATCCTTTTGGTAGATAGCTCCCTAATTTGTGGGAATTAGGGAGTTATCTACTAAGCGGCTGCAAGAGAACATATCCGAAGTCCCGAAGTATCAAAGTTCAGAAGTTTTGAAGTGCAGAAGTTCTGAAGTTTCGAAGTGCCAAAGTGCCGAACTTCTGAAGTGCCGAAGTCCCGAATTTCGGAATGCTGAACTGAACCGAATATTTTCCCCATGCACATCCCTAATGTCAAAATATTAAAATCCCCTTAAATATAACTAGATATTGCTATAAGCATCTTTTGAATACATGAATGGGAATGTGTATCATGCAGAAAAAGCGCTATTGTTCTCCCCCTATCCAACATGTTTAGTAGACATTGCTCCACACTACTTTTATACAAGTATACATTTACAGTCATTCCTGACCATATATGTCAACCCCCATCTTATTGTTGACTTAACGTAAGGCATCCTTCCAACATGAGGGTGGAGTGCCCTCAGATACAGCGTAGTAAATAAACTCTGTATAATGTATCAAGCTAGAATTGATCCAACTCCGTGTCTCATATCAGCTTGCAGTCAATATTGTTTTTAATTACATAATAGAAAAGAGAATTAAGTAAAAAAAAAAGTAGAATGGCATGGGAGAAATATATGTAGATGTAGATAAGCAGATAAGTAAAATTCATAGAATCAAGCGCGAGATATAATATATTAAGGTGCATCAATCCCCCTCCCACCCTCTCACCCTTCTTTAAGACCTACAGTTGTGTTTAAATGTTTGCATGCTCTGGCAGATATTGTTCCATTTTGGCATTGATTTTAAAAATATGACTGATGATGCAAAAATAGTATTTTATTGAAGGATAGTGATCATATGAAGTCATTTATTATCACATTGTTTGTCTTCTTGTTAAATCATAATGATAACAGAAATCACCCAAATGGCCCTGATTAAAAGCTTACATACCCTTGAATGTTTGTCTTAGTAATGCACAAAAAAGGTGACACACACAGGTTAACATGGCAATTAAAGGTTAATTTCCCATACCTGTGGTGTTTTAAATTGCATTTAATGTCTGTGTATACAGTGAGGGAAACAAAGAATTTATTCCCTGCTGATTTTGAACGTTTGCACACTGACAAAGAAATGATCAGTCTATAAATTTAATGATAGGTGTATTTTAACAGTGAGAGACAGAATAAAAAAATAAAAAAATACAGAAAAACGCATGTCAAAAAAGTTATCAATTGATTTGAATGTCAATAAGTGAAATAAGTATTTGATCCCCTATCAATTAGATTTCTGGCTGTCTATTATACAGGTAACAAGCTGATATTAGTAGCACTCTCTTAAGGGGAGTGCTGCTAATCTCAGCTTGTTATCTGTTTAAAATACACCTGTTCACAGAAGTAATCAGTTCATCAGATTCCAAACTCTCCACCATGGCCAAGACCAAAGAGCTGTCCAAGGATGTCAGGGATAAGATTGTAGACCTACACAAGGCTGGAATGGGCAACAAGACCATCGCCAAGCAGCTTGTTGAGAAGGTGACAATAGTTGGTGCGATTTTTCACTCACTTCTAGGGTGAGTGGTGAGAGGTCATTGTACAAAGATACTCGAGCACCCCGGAAGACTCATGTGGGCCTTGCACATGATAACATCCTTTACTTGGAAGGAATGGGGTCATTCATGACCAGGACATCCGGTGCACACATTCAAACTTGAGGAGTGCCGGTGCTTTATACCTTAATATTCACCTAAACAAGGTCGACAGGAGATCTATCACATCCTCCTAACCTTCCCTTCTCAAATTCTGCTATTACAGCAGTGGCCATGTTTGCCTAGGTCTTCCATATGGCATTGCATAGCCAAAATTATATTTCCTTGCCTTGCTAGAGCTGTGCCAATAGTCAGTGATTCAGTGTTGAAAGCTTGGTTGGAGGACTACAGGACCTGTATGCAGACATCTTGCACAGCTACCTCTAATCAAATCATGGTAATTTTATTCTGAAGGGCATCATGCAGCATGGTAGAGAGCTGCTGAAGGTCCTGTTTGGTGATCATAGACTCTGCCATAGATCTCAGATCTGCACTGATTGTGTCTAACATGGATTTCCCTGCATCTGATTCAGGAGATACTGGAGAGGAAGAAACCATATTAACCCCTTAAGGACCAAACTTCTGGAATAAAAGGGAATCATGACATGTCACACATGTCATGTGTCCTTAAGGGGTTAAAGGCATTGGCCTCTCATTGTGATCTAGCTGGAACATGCACAAACCTGTCAATCGGGCCAGTGTGCGGTCCGGTCTGTGATTCCCTCAGTATCTGGGTCTGGCTACTTTGTGCAACCCATTTGTGTGTTTTTGCTGTAGTAAGACACTAAATATGAGCTTTGTGAAGCAAAGCACAAAACTCAGGCAGCCATCCCAGTTGGAGCTCAATCCACGCCCCCAAAAATATCAAAATATATGCTGACATTGGCTCCAAAATCTTTTTATTCACAAATAAACGTAAACATTTTTAAAATCACATTTTTTTACATTGACAGACTTTTTTTCCATAATCTATAAAATCATGTCTATCGCAAAGATTCTTTTCTATACATGCATCATCGTAGTAGATAAAGGTTGGCTTCTTTGCCAAGTGAGTGTGACTTTCATGTGCTGTTATATGAACAGTTCACTGCTGTATTCAAAAGTTTGTTTTGCTTTTTCAGCTTTATATCATCAAGATATGTAAAGCCTCTCCAGAATTATATAGAGTTTTAGTTTTATCTAATTATCACTTGATCATAACTATTAATATAGTTAAACACTTTATCACATACAAGTTCAGTTTGAGGTAATTTGGTTTGTGAGTGAAAAACACATGTTCTGAGGCTGTAATTATTTGATGTTTTATATAATATAGTAAATGTAAATAGAATAGGGTGGTGCAAAAGTATGGAGATAAAAATAATAATAATTAAAACAGATAAATGCAGCAACCTATAGAGAATCTGATATAATTCACCAAATAAGAAGTAGACAATAGAAAAATAGGTGCGCAGAATGAATATGTAGCTCATACAGTATAATGTGCAAAGCATGCAAACGTGTCATGCAATTAAATACACAAATGCAGGTGTATATGCATATTGGGGAAACACCACGTATATATTTAACTGTGCAAATTAGTATATACCAACACAAAGAAAAAATATATACTTGCACAGGTAGTCCAATCTATAATATAAAAAGACACAGACCTAGTGCAATATTGTTGAGGTAGATGAACTTGAAATAAAGAAAAATATTTTCACACTCACAATTGTGGAGTGGTTGAAGTACCACTCCAAACTATCAGGCTCTGGGAGGATCAGCCCCTTGCAATCGTAGGATCCAGTGGGTGGACAGCTGAAAGTACTCACTTGATGACCGGTAAGTTCAAAAGTTAAATTCCGTTTATTCAAACATAAAAAGTATAAATAAAATTGTTAAAAGTATGCTCCTGTCGCTGTTAGAGTTCAATAAGTCCAGAGTTGCGTTTTCCCTGACGAAACGAAAGTAGTAGTTTCCTCTTTCTTTCTCCGACTTCTCTTTGGCTCTCTCCTCCAGCGCAGCTGCTTCCGACTTCCGGTTTCACGCAACGCGTTTCGCC
This sequence comes from Pelobates fuscus, assembly GCF_036172605.1. Lineage (NCBI taxonomy): Eukaryota > Metazoa > Chordata > Amphibia > Anura > Pelobatidae > Pelobates > Pelobates fuscus. Next base: position 183,729,526 of record NC_086320.1, on the reverse strand, counting down.
CCGCCTCTCGGGGCTTTCTCAAGCGTAAGTGTGAGTGGCTCTCAGTGTCTCTTAAATAGCGTCTACCTAATCAGCGATCCTAAATTACTTGCAAACCTTGTCAATTAAGCATGTTATATGGTACTAATCAATCTATACAGCACAACTCAATTTCAAAGGACCCACTTTCAATATGTCCGTTCATTTAGTTGTAATTAATAAAAAATAAAAAAATAAAAAATACAGACATATATATAGACAGTACCCATGAAAAGAAAAGAAAAAATGGTAATATTTTAGAGAAATTAATATTACAAGCATATGTACAAAAAATGAGAATAATTCCCTTCCCTAAAAGGAACATATATCTCAGCCCACTCAGAATGACCAAAAATAGTGTCTGAATTAATATTGGATACTAAACGTATCTGTAAAGAAAATCAAACAATATTAAATATTGAATATATTCACAAGAAAACATTAGTATGTTAAAAATTGCCAAACCCAGGGGGAATATCTACTAAACATGTAACAATACATAGAGACCATTATGTCTATATTCAGAAATAGTACTGGAACTTAAAATATATAGTCCCTTATAGTGATAACCTTAATACCAGTGTCTACCGATTCATAAAAAATATAAAAATAAAAATGCAAATATAAATAAAGATAATGATAAAAATAAAAATAAAAAATAGAAATAAACTAAAACAATCATTAGAGAAAATTAAAAAGATCGAAATCAATATTCAATCCTGAGGGGGTTAATGTATCCATATAATAAGCCCATCTCATCTCTTCCTGCCCGATTTTCCTAATTAAGTCACCCCCTCTCCAGTCCTTGAATACTCTTTTAATTCCAATAAAAGAAAGGCCTGAAGGGTCTTGGTTATGTGTCTCCTTAAAGTGATTGGAGACACTATGGCTCGTGACTCCCTTCTGAATATTGTATACATGTTCACGTATTCTCACATAGAGCGGCCATGTGGTTCTCCCGATATAGTGGAGCCCACAGGGACATTCTAAAAGATATATTACATTAGCGCTTCGACATGTAATGTGCTCCCTTATATCATATTCCTTCTTAGTTTTAGTTGACTGGAATTTATGTGTTACTTTATCGGTCCGGCAGGTGTCTCTACAGCCTAGGCATGTTCTACATTTATAAAAACCTCTTAGATCCCCAAATGAATTGCTAGTTATCGGTGGGACTTTTTCTTTTAAAAAGCTCCTTACCAATGAAGTTTTAAAACTAGGTGCCCCCCTAAAGGTAATGTTTGGTTTTTCTGGTAGTGTGTCCCCGAGTTCTTTGTCCATTTTTAGGATATGCCAGGATTTATTAATCACACGTTTTTGTCAGGATCGGGACAGGGATCCAACACGCAGAGTACAAACAGGAGAAGTTACGTATACCGGACCTTAGAATGACCGGACTAACGTAAGGAGTAAACAAAGAATGGTCTAGAGACAAGCCGAGGTCGAGGGAACGAGAGAGCAGGTAAATGAGAGACAAGCCGGGTCAAAAAGGTAATAGAGGTAAGCAGGGTAGAAATAATACAAGCCGGGTCAGAACCAAAGAGACAAATAGAAATAAGAGCGCTGAGTGACTAGACAAGCTAGAACCACGACAGGGCAATAAACCAATACACAAAACCTTATTTTATACCCTGGTTCTAAATAGATGATCACGCCCCCGACGAGTCCTGATTCGTGCTCAGGACTTGATTGACAGGTTGGAACGGATAGTCGTCATGACGTCGGCTACTAGAGCCGCGTCATAAAAGGAGGCGGATCAGAGGCGTCCGGCGTGTAAACGGCCGAGAGAACTGCGAGGAACGAGTGAGTCAGCCCCTCTGAGAGGGCGGAATTCTAAGTGTCTCACCTCCTCTGAGGTAGAGACAACAGGTACCCTGACAGTACCCCCCTCTCAGAAATGCCCACCGGGCGGAAGGAACCGGGACGAGATGGAAACCGGGAATGAAAAGCCCTGCGGAGGCGAGGAGCATGCACCTCCTCCTGGACCACCCAAGACCTCTCCTCAGGGCCATATCCTTTCCAGTCCACAAGATATTGTAACCTCCCCCGAGAAATTCGAGAATCGAGGATGGAGTTGATCTCATACTCCTCCTGGCCCTCAACCTGAACAGAGCGAGGGGAGAGTGCAGCGGAGGAAACCCTGTTACAAACTAGAGGCTTCAACAAGGAAACATGAAAGGAGTTAGGAATGCGCAAGCCAGGTGGAAGGGCAAGGTGATACGCAACAGGATTAATTCGAGTCAGAACCTTGTAAGGACCAATGTAACAAGGCGCAAATTTCATAGAGGGAACCTTCAAGCGAATGTTTCTGGTACTCAACCATACCCTATCCCCTGGAACAAAAACCGGAGCCACCCTTCTACGCTTGTCTGCGTGTTGTTTGAACAACGTGGAATTATGAAGGAGAATTTGTCGAGTCTGATCCCACAACTTCCTCAAATTGGCAACATGGACATCAACCGACGGTACCCCTTGGGAAGGGGAAACCGAGGGAAGAATAGGAGGATGAAAGCCATAATTCATGAAAAAGGGGCTAGAACGAGTCGAATCGCAAACGAGATTGTTGTGTGCAAAGTCTGCCCAAGGAATCAGACCGACCCAATCGTCCTGACGCAAATATTGTTCAATCTTTTGGTTGGTGCGTTCAGCAGCTCCGTTAGACTGGGGATGATATGCAGAAGAGAAATTCAATTTGATACCCAATTGAGAACAAAAGGATTTCCAAAAACGGGAAACAAATTGGGGACCTCTATCAGAGACAATTTCGGAGGGTATACCATGTAAACGAAAAATCTCTCTCGCGAATATCCCAGCCAATTCGGGAGAAGACGGAAGTTTAGGTAAGGGCACGAAATGAGCCATCTTAGTAAACCTGTCAACCACCGTGAGAATAACAGTCTGTCTTTTAGAAATAGGCAAATCGACAATGAAAACCATAGCCAAACAGGACCATGGTCTCTCGGGAATTTCCAAGGGGTGCAAGAGCCCACAAGGAAGCGTATGAGGTTGCTTAGTCTTCATACAGACCTCACATGCGCCGACGAAATCCCTAATATCCTTACGTAATGAAGGCCACCAGAAATCTTTAGAAATCAAGGAACACGTCTTGCGTATGCCAGGATGCCCAGCCACCTTGCTGTTGTGAAAGCACTGCAACAGTTCCAGTTGGAGTTCAGGAGGAACGAAGTGCCGTGCCCCGGGAGCCTGTCTGGGAGCCAGATGCTGTACCTTCATGATCTCGGCAAGCAACGGGGAGTGTATCCTGAGATTCGTGTTGGCGATAATATTGCACTTGGGAACTACAGAGGACAAAACCGCATCAGATATAGTAGAGGGTTCATGTTGGCGAGACAAAGCATCGGCCTTAGAGTTCTTAGAACCAGGTCTATAAGTGAGCACATAATTGAAATGAGTGAGGAATAAGGACCAACGAGCTTGCCTGGCGGACAAGCGCTTGGCTTCCCCAATATAGGACAAGCTCTTGTGATCTGTCAAAATAGTAACAGGGTGCAAGGTCCCTTCCAATAAATGTCTCCACTCCTTTAAAGCCATAATAACCGCTAATAGTTCCCTGTCACCAATGTCATATCTGCTTTCAGGCCCAGACAATTTCTTGGAAAAAAAACCACATGGATGTAATGGTTTATCCACACCTAATCTTTGAGACAAGATAGCACCTATACCTGTCTCCGAGACGTCTACCTCGAGTAGAAAAGGCAAAGACGTATCAGGATGAACTAAAATCGGTGCTGAAGCAAAAAGATCCTTGAGTGTTTTGAAAGCAACGAGAGCTTCAGTAGACCAAGTCTTAGTGTCAGCCCCCTGTCTAGTCATATTGGTAATAGGCGCAATAATAGACGAGTATCCCTTAATGAAGCGCCTATAATAATTGGAGAATCCAATAAACCTCTGAATGGCCTTGAGTCCCCTGGGCAATGGTCAATCTAAAATAGATTGGAGTTTAACCGGATCCATCTTAAACCCGTCCCCAGAAATAACGTACCCAAGAAAGTTTATCTGAGACTGGTCAAAACTACATTTCTCCAATTTGCAGTACAATCCATGTTGTAGAAGTTTGCGCAATACCCTTCTGACTTGTCTGTGGTGAGTCTCAATCTCACTAGAGTGTATAAGTATATCATCCAGATATACAATAACGCAATCATGTTGAAATTCCCTAAGAACTTCATTAATCAGGTCCTGAAATACTGCTGGTGCATTACAGAGGCCAAAAGGCATTACCGTGTACTCATAGTGCCCGTAACGGGTATTGAAAGCTGTTTTCCATTCGTCTCTCTGTTGAATTCTCACCAAGTTATATGCCCCTCTGAGATCTAACTTGGTGAAATTTTTGGAGCCCTTTAAACGATCAAAGAGCTCAGTAATCAAAGGAATCGGGTAGGCATTTCTAATAGTTATTTTATTCAATCCCCGATAATCAATACAAGGCCTTAATGTACCATCTTTCTTATTCACAAAAAAGAACCCGGCCCCGGCAGGGGAGGAGGATCTCCTAATGAATCCCTTGTCCAGGTTCTCACGAATATACTCCTCTAAGACTAGGTTCTCCTTAGTAGATAAAGGATATACCGTGCCCCTCGGAGGCATGGTACCAGGCAAGAGTCTGATCTTGCAGTCAAAGGGCCTGTGTGAAGGTAGAGTGTCAGCATTCTTTTTGTCAAAGACTGCCTTTAAATCCAGGTATAGGGGTGGTATTTGTAAGTCTGTAGATTGGGTAGAATTAACCAGTGTGTCAGCTACGCAAACCGGTGAGACCTTCTGTAAGCACCTGCTTTGGCAACCTTGGCCCCAAGAGACTATTTCACCCAATTCCCAATCGATAATGGGGTTATGTTTCTTAAGCCAAGGATACCCCAAGACTATTGGAACAGAAGGAGATGAAATAAGCATAAAAGATATACCTTCCTCGTGTAAGATACCAACAGTTAAGTTAACAGGTATGGTCTCATGAAAAATAACAGGTTCAGATAATGGTCTACCATCTATGGCCTCAACGGCCAAGGGTGTATCCCTTAGCTGGGATGGGATAGAGTGTTTAGTGACGAAGACTTGGTCAATAAAGCTTTCAGCAGCTCCGGAATCTATCAACGCCATAGTATTTAATACTCCCTTCTCCCAAGCTAAAGAAACAGGTAGTAGAAGCCTATGATCTTTATAGTCATGTATAGAGGACAAGATAGAAACACCCAAGGCCTGTCCTCTAGAGGAACTTAGGTGCGAGCGTTTCCCGGGCGGTTAGGACAGTTTAGGCGTAGGTGACCTCTTGCTCCACAATACATGCACAACCCCTCCCTTCTCCTGTACTGTCTCTCCTCTTCTGAGAGACGAGTATTGCCTATCTGCATAGGTTCTGGAAGCGCTAAAGTTGTAGATTCAGGACTTTGGAATGAGGGAGCTAGTCTAAAGGAAGGTCTACGGGTTCTATCTCGAGTGTTCTGTCTCTGTCTTAAACGTTCATCAATTCGAGAAATAAAAGAAATTAAATCCTCCAAACTTTCAGGAAGCTCTCTTGTGGCAACCTCATCTAGAATTTCGTCTGATAGTCCGTTTAGAAATACGTCCATATAAGCCTGTTCATTCCACTTGACTTCTGCTGCCAAGGATCTGAACTCTAAGGCATAATCTACAAGGGTTCGGTTATGTTGTCTAAGACGTAACAGTAGTCTAGCAGCATTAACCTTTCTACCTGGAGGATCAAAAGTCCTTCTAAAAGCAGTGACAAAGGCATTATAATTATAGACTAACGGATTATCATTCTCCCACAAAGGATTAGCCCATCTCAAAGCTTTATCAATGAGTAGTGTGATTATGAATCCAACCTTCGCCCTATCTGTAGGGTAGGAGCGGGGTTGTAATTCGAAATGAATACCTATCTGGTTTAAAAAACCTCGACACGTATCCGGAGAGCCACCATAACGTACAGGGGGAGTTTTACGGGATGAAGCACCTACTGTGGCTACCTCTAGGCCTGAACTTACAGGAGAGATGGATGCAGTACGCATCTCTTCTGATTGGTTACTAGAACGAGATAGTAAGGCTTGCAACGCTAGAGCCATCTGGTCCATTCTATGATCCATGGCCTCAAATCTAGAGTCAGGAGAACCGACCTGAATGTTTGTACCTGCAGGATCCATTGGCCCTGTCGTAATGTCAGGATCGGGACAGGGATCCAACACGCAGAGTACAAACAGGAGAAGTTACGTATACCGGACCTTAGAATGGCCGGACTAACGTAAGGAGTAAACAAAGAATGGTCTAGAGACAAGCCGAGGTCGAGGGAACGAGAGAGCAGGTAAATGAGAGACAAGCCGGGTCAAAACGGTAATAGAGGTAAGCAGGGTAGAAATATTACAAGCCGGGTCAGAACCAAAGAGACAAATAGAAATAAGAGCGCTGAGTGACTAGACAAGCTAGAACCACGACAGGGCAATGAACCAATACACAAAACCTTATTTTATACCCTGGTTCTAAATAGATGATCACGCCCCCGACGAGTCCTGATTCGTGCTCAGGACTTGATTGACAGGTCGGAACGGATAGTCGTCATGACGTCGGCTACTAGAGCCGCGTCATAAAAGGAGGCGGATCAGAGGCGTCCGGCGTGTAAACGGCCGAGAGAACTGCGAGGAACGAGTGAGTCAGCCCCTCTGAGAGGGCGGAATTCTAAGTGTCTCACCTCCTCTGAGGTAGAGACAACAGGTACCCTGACAGTTTTATTGCTTTGTGCTCAGAATTAAAATTGAAGACCATTAAATCCTTTGGGGGGTCCTTTCTACTGTTTGTGGATTTTTCCAGTACATCCTTCTGTGTTAGCTTTTCTACCTCTTGCCATGCCCTGCTTAAAATGTCCTCTGGATATTCCTTCTCTTTAAATTTATTCAACAACTCCTGAGTGTGTATGTGGAAAGTGCTATCCTCCGTACAATTCCGCCTCAATCTCAGCAGTTGCCCTTTAGGGATACTGTTGAGCCAGGGTGAGTAGTGGCCACTATTGTATGCCACATAACCATTTGCATCCACCTTCTTAAAGAAGGTTTTGGTCTTCAGTGTGTCACCCGCTACATAGATGTTTAAATCCAGAAAATCAATGGCTGAGGAACTGATACTATGAGTGAGTTCAATTCCCCAATCATTCCGGTTAAGAAACCTGAAGTAATCTAAAAAAGTGTCCTCAGTACCATTCCATATAAGGAACATATCATCTATGTAACGACGATAGGCAAGCACGTGTGCACCCCAGCCATGGTCACCATAGATGAAGCTTTCTTCCCAATGGGCCATGAACAGGTTGGCATAGCTAGGTGCATACGTGCTGCCCATCGCCGTTCCACGTAACTGCAAAAAAAATGAAGAATCAAACCAAAAGTAATTGTTCTGGAGGGACCACCGGATACATTCCAAAAGGAACTTCACCTGAGGGGGGGGTAGGTGATGGTTTTCCAATAGGAAGTGCTCCACCGCTGCACATCCCCTATCATGTGGGATGCAGGTATAGAGTGAAGACACATCGCACGTGATCAGGAGATATCCCCCCTTCCACACAAAATCCTTCACCATGTCAAGCACGTCCATAGTGTCCTTCAAATATGATTTGGTAAGAGGTACAATAGATTGTAGAAATGTGTCTATATATTTAGAAACGTTATAAGAAATGGACATAATGCCCGACACTATGGGTCTACCAGGGGGATTTTCAAGATTCTTGTGGATCTTTGGGAGTACATAAAAGACTGGGGTCCTAGGGGATTTGATGTTTAAAAAATCATACTCCTTTTTAGAGAGGATACCTTCCAATTTACCCCTGTCTAGAATCTTAACAAGAGACTTTCTTATTTCCCCTAGTGGATCTTTCTTCAACTTTTCATATATTTCACAGTCCTCTAACTGCCTATTGCACTCTGCCACATATTTTGTTGTATCCATCACCACCAAGCTCCCGCCTTTATCTGCGGGTTTGATGATGATATGTTCATTTTCTCTAAGACCCTTCAATGCCTGTCTCTCATCATATGTGAGGTTCGGCATTTGTTGTTTATTTTGCAATTTCTTAAGATCATTCGAGACCACCCTCTCAAAAGTTTCTATTGCACCTTGTTGCAAGTAACTCGGATAAAAAGTGGACTTGTTTTGTAAATTGGAGTGCTTAAAGGGATCTTCTCCATCCACCTTATTATGTTCCTTAGTGGAGTTGAGGAAGAATTTTTTAATCGATAATTTTCTACCATATTTCAGCACATCTATGTGTGCTGTAAATGGGTCAAACCTTCTGGATGGAGCAATTTGAGGCCCTTATTGAGCACTCTAATCTCATTATCTCTCAGCGTATAAGAGGAGATATTAGTAATACCAACCGGGACTAACGGTTGTATCTTTTTTCTTTTTTGTTGTTTCCCTCCTCTGCATCCTCTAGGCTTGCAGTCCTGGTTCTTTTTGTTGGGAAATCTCTCCTCATCGGTGTTTTGTCTAAAAAATCAGACCCTTCCTCTTTATCTAAGACTGAATATCGATTTTGATAGGTATTCTTATTGGAGGACGTATAATTTTGAAATGTATTTCTATTGGAGGACATATACTCCCTCCTTTCTTTTTGGGGTCTAGAATTATCCCTATTGGTCTGGTAATTGCGTTCAACTTGGCTGGTTTTCCTTCCCCGCTTGACAACTTGTACCCAATCCTCTCTCCTTTCTCTTACTTGGGGCTTAGACCCCCCTTCCCTCCATGGGGTTACCTTTGGTTGGGTAAATTTATCTGTAGCAGGCTTTATTTGGTCTTGACGTCTATAATTGTTCATACGTGAGGTTGTGTCTATTTATTTATTTATTTATTATTGCCATTTATATAGCGCCAACAGATTCCGTAGCGCTTTACAATATTATGAGAGGGGGATTTAACTATAAATAGGACAATTACAAATAAACTTACAGGAACAATAGGTTGAAGAGGACCCTGCTCAAACGAGCTTACATTCTATAGGAGGTGGGGTGTAAAACACATTAGGACAGGAATTTACACTCAAATAAGGTGGGCTGCCCTTTAGGAGAGGGCAAGAGACAGGTATGTGAGGTAAAGGTTAGTCTTGGAGGCCATAAGCTTTCCTAAAGAGATGGGTGTCAAAGTTATTTCTCTCTTTTTGAAAGTTTCTGACTCTCCCCTCCTCATAATCCCTCTTATCTCTCTTGTATTTCCTATACTTGGTGTCTTTAATTTCCCTTTCCATTTTGTCTAAACTCTTTTTAGTTCTGTCTGACAATTCATTGAAGTCCTCTGTTCCCACACAGGGTTGCAATTGCTCCTGTATGGAATCGATTTGTTTATCA